>NC_091467.1:48687628-48995336 GCF_027789765.1 Dendropsophus ebraccatus
TGAGGACAATCCCAAATCCCTGAAATCTGGAGATGCTGCCATTGTCGAGATGATTCCTGGGAAGCCCATGTGTGTGGAGAGCTTCTCCCAGTACCCACCTCTTGGTGAGAACATCATTCCTTGTTTTTTTTTTACTACCAAGCAATGTTCCCTCTAAGCTTCAGCCCCAACTGAGCCGAATCGCAAGATAGCTGAGCAATGGTCAGACAAAGTTGGCCAAATCAAAAACATAACACAGGAACATTGGTACCATAGTCTAAAAGTAAATGTAGCATAGCAATGAAATCTAGTAGAACAGCTCATGTCAAACATCAAAGATGCAATGTATGTATTATAACTTATTTATTACCATTACACAAGTTGTGTGACTCTTTCGATCCCTTTGTGCCCCTTTAAATCCCTTTGTAAATATTATGCCCCTGTAGGTAGCCCCCGGTAAATGTTATGCCCCTGTAGGTAGCCCCCGGTAAATGTTATGTCCCTGTAGTTAGTACCCCAGTAAATGTTATGCCCCTGTAGGTAGCCCCCGCTAAATGTTATGCCCATGTAGGTAGTACCCCAGTAAATGTTAGGCCCCTGTAGGTACTCCCCCAGTAAGCCGCTGTAACTAGTGCCCCAGGAAATGTTAGGCCCCTGTAAGTACTCCCCCAGGCGCATGTAGGTAGTCCCCCTGCATGTAGGTATTCCCCCTGGTGCTCGTTATGAGCGCTTGTAGTTAATCTCGGGCTGAGGTAGTGGATCTCACTTGTAGTGGATCTCGGGATGAGCGGGCGTCTGGAGGCAGTGAGCGGGGCCTCCCTGTCAGCTGAGCGGCACTCAGCTTAAGGGGAACGCAGCTACCAAGTCAACAATGGAACAGCATATAATTACTATAATAGGGTATGTGCACAATGTCAATTTGGGCGGACAGCGGAATCTGCCTGAGCATAAAATGGTGCCTATAGGACAGGCAGAACTTCAAACAGGGGCGCGTGGTGGAATCCGCAGTGTGCACATGCCCATACTGTCATACATACTTATATATACATATGTAGCTATGTGTTGCTTGATAAAGGTTTCATTGAGAAACTAAAACATTGTATTGCACAGAATGGGTGAACAAATTCACTTATTTATTCACTATACTTTGGAGTGCCGCTACTATAATGTAGTAGAGACAATTGCTGGCGCCAATCCTTTCCAAATATAAACCACCTGGCCTCCAAACAATGAAAGGAACTGATGAACTGGATCATGCATGGAGTAATGGAGAAGATAAATATAGTAAATAAAGAAGCAGAAATTAGCACTCACCCTTTGTAGCAATATTCACTTCAGTTTATTTCACATTAAGACTGTGGCGTTTGAGTCTAAAATATGGTCGTACTATGCAAATTATGTAGGTAATTTGCATAATATGGCAGTATTTTTGTCTTACAATGACAGATTTCCAAAAAGGTGACCATAAAAATTCCAAAAAAAGACATGGTGTAAACAAAGCCTAAGGAAATAAAGCAGGGAAGGGAGACATGCAATATGTGGATGCGTATCTAACAAATGAACGCACTTCCTCCGACCAGGAAGTGTGTCACTACAAAGAGGTGTGTTTATATAAATGAGTGGCATATATCAAACCATAACAGCCAAATACAATTACAGGAGCATGCTGAAGGGGTTATCCAGACTTAGAAAAACATGGCGACATTCTTCCTGAAATGGCACCCCTCGTACCTCCAGCTTGGATGGGGTTTTGCAGCTAAGTTCCATTGATGGGAATAAGGCTAATTGGAAAACTCTACCCAAACTAGAGACAAGAGTCATGATTCATCTGGAAGAAAGGTGGCATGGTCTGCTAATACTAGATAACCCCTTTAAGCTAGATCGGCTTATTGAGCCTACACGGCTCGATTATCATGCAGCTAGGGCTGTATATGTATTGTTAGCGATGTCCGCGCAGCCCTTGCTTTTAAAGTGTAAAGTAAAAGTTCCTGTGCCGGCTAGTGACAGGTTGAGCAGCCTGTCACTTCAGAAATCAGCCCTGAAGTTTCTACGGAGGCTGCAGAGAGTGTAAAGAAGCAATGAGAACACTGGGAAGCAGGCAGAAGCACTGGGAAGCATAGAGAGGTAATGCAAGAACTTCATTATTTTCTTTACACATTCATCCACCGCACATTGCTATTACACGTAGCAATGCGCAACTGGCGGACAACGATTTTAGGTCAGGACCAAAAGACAGGTTCTTTGTCAATGGCTGATTGTTGGCTTTATTACACGGAGCGACAAATCTGCTGAATCAACCTGATTCGTCAGATTATCATTCTGTGTAATAGGGCCCTAAGACCTAATGGATGAGGCTGTGATCACATATGGCATGTGTTTTGCACTTATGATGCATTTCTGTTGCGTTTTCCTGATATTTTGTTGCAAATTGCACCATGTTGCAGAGATTCCAGTAAAAATGGTGAATATTTACCAAAATTGTGTGAAAAATGCAGCAAGAACATATCATAAGTGTAAAAAACACAATATGTGACTACAGCCATAGGCCATGTTCCCACTACATAAGTTCCGTAGTAATCATGGCCGTTGTAACAGAACTTACGTAGTGCTGCCTTTTAAGGAATCCCGGCCAGAGTGTATACACATGGGGACATGTCAGTTTTCTGTGGCCGCTATTCACTTAATAGCGGTGCAGAAAACCTGTCAGTTCACGCAATGGAGAGTGCGGCTCCGGCCGCACACTCCATTGTGTACAGCGGGGAATTCGGGTGCGGGTGCGTACGGATGCGTCCGCATCCGGATTCAGCGGCAGTAAAGATCATCCGGCCGGTACTGCAGTAACGGCCAGGGTGATTTTTTCTGACACCAGCCGTGTCACGGAACGGCCGGTGTTTTACAGCGTGGTAACATGGCCTTAGAAAGCTATACAGCTTCCTTTTTAACAATAATTTGTAACATGCTACGCTCTTTCTCAAGGTATTAACCCTTTCTAAGCCTATAAACTTTAACACCTTTCTATTGCCCTGATGCTTGGTGTTAATGTGGTTAACAAGTCTGGGATCCCTTTTACCATTTTTACAGAATAGCAATCTTCTTTGAGGCGATGTTCACACACTGGCAAAATGCCGGCCGCCTTAATGGAAGGCCGTCCTTTCACAGCAAATAATGTCTGTTATTTTGTATTATTTTTACCATAGCCTAAATCGAATAAAAAGTGATCTTTTGTTTTACCAAAAAGAATTGGCAGAGACATATGATTGTGTATAAAATATAAAAGCTTTTGCAAGTAATAAATTCCTGTATATTAAACAGTCTATGCCATTAAGTTTAATATAGGCTACAGACAACATTTGACTGCAGTCTTAACAACAGAAATTACTTAAACTCTGTTTTTATACTATTGTGTGGCTATTATGTTTTGATATACATCACTTATATAAGTCACCTATATAAGCACACATCTTCATAGAGACATAAGGCGAGATTTACCAAACATGGTGTAAAGTGTAAAAGGGGCTCAGTTGTCCCTAGCAACCAATCAGATTCCACCTTTCATTTTCCAAAGAGTCTGTAAGGAATGAAAGGAATCTGATTGGTTGCTAGGGGCAACTGAGCCAGTTTAACTTTACACCATGTTTGATAAATCTCCCTCATAGTTCCTGGCCCAAAGAAGTGTGTACATGCATGAAACGGTCATCACTAGGTATGTTTCCTAACAGGAGCTGCCCCTTGGCTGGGTCCTTCCCGGAGGGATATCTGGCTAGTCCTGTGTTTTGAGACTCTTCAATGAGGCTCCACGGACTCCTCTTTTGCATATTCATGTTTCCCAGGGGGCAATGCACCTAGGACTTCACTGCATTGAGCGCTTTCACTAGCAGCCGGCAGTGTTGTCGTTTGGCTGATCTCCCTTAGTTCAGCAATCTGTTTCTCTTATGGCTCTACTAGGCATTGCTCCCACCTAGCCAGAATCCTGCTCCACACTGATGAGGGGCAACACCCTGAAACAGCTGTATGTGGATGGTTACCTAGCCTTGGTTTATCCCTTGTCATTACATTGACTTATAGGGCCACTTAATATGGTGGATTTGGTGGTTTCCTAACAGGAGCTGCCCCTTGGCTGGGTCCTTCCCAGAGGGATATCTGGCTAGTCCTGTGTTTTGAGACTCTTCAATGAGGCTCCACGGACTCCTCTTTTGCATACTATAAGGCTATGTTCACACACAGTATATTTCAAGCAGTATTTGGTCCTCATGTCAGGTCCTCATAGCAACAAAAACCAGAAGTGGATTGAAAACACAGAAAGGCTATGTTCACACAATGTTGTAATTGAGTGGATGGCCGTCATTTAATGGCAAATATTTGCTGTTATTTTAGAACAACGTTATATGGCGGACATCTACTCAATTTCACCATTGTGTGAACAGATCCTTTCTGTGTTTTCAATCCACTCCTGGTTTTAGACAACCTACAAAGTCCTGCCTATATAGATACACAGTGCAACGAAATTCCAAACAAAAACCAAAGAACTTGCACAGATAATTAAAGGTATACAAAAATCTTTATTATGTTCACATGATAGATATAAAAGACAATTAAAATAATGTATGGGATAGAACACAGAGGTCAAAACCAGATGAAGTGAGCGAAACGTACGTTGGGCTTTTGTGCTAGACGGGGGGTAAGACTTCAGTGTTGGTCCTGTGGTACAGGTAATCTTGTGTATGGTCAATTTACTTTACCTTCTCTTTGGCTTAGTGGGTTGATTATTTCATCCACCTACTTAGAAAAACGCTTTTCCCTCCTTGGGGTTACATACAGTTTCCCTGATACCTATTTATATGTGTCCTTGGAAGTATTTGACTTCTCTGTGTTAGAAGTCTTTTTTGTACCATACATTTAATGACCACTAGATGGTAGTATTCCATTATATCTTAATCATAGTTACTCCATCTTTATCTATTTATCTATTTTTCTATTATTGTGATGCCACACTGATGTCTTCCTCCCCCTCTGGTTTTGACCTCTGTGTTCTATCCCATACATTATTTTAATTGTCTTTTATATCTATCATGTGAACATTCCACTCCTGGTTTTAGTTGCTATGAGGACCTGACATGAGGACCAAATACTGCCTGAAATATATGTAGTGTGAACCTAGCCTAATACTGCTTCTATGTACAAGAATATAACTACTATAATAGTGCCCCCTATGTACAAGACTATACCTACTATAATACTGCTCCTATGTACATGAAAATAAGTACTATAATACTGGCTCCTATATACAAGAATATAACTACTATACTACTGCCCCTATATACAAGAATATAACTACTATAATACTGCTCCTATATACAAGAATATAACTACTATAATACTGCCCCCTATATACAAGAATATAACTACTTTAATACTGCCCCCTATATACAAGAATATAACTACTATAATACTGCTCCCTATATACAAGAATATAACTACTATAATACTGCCTCCTACAGTATGGACAAGAATATAACTACTATAATACTGCTCTAATACTGCTCCTATGTACAGGAATATAACTACTATAATACTTTTCACAACTACAGTAGAATATGTCTACCCTGTATGGACCCATTAGGTTTCTCATTTGTTCTTCCTCCATCTCTGCTTTCAGGTCGTTTCGCTGTACGGGACATGAGGCAGACTGTGGCTGTGGGGGTAATAAAGAACGTTGAGAAGAAGAGCGGAGGCGCCGGTAAAGTCACCAAGTCCGCGCAGAAAGCCCAAAAAGCTAACAAATGAATCGTAGGCTCTTTGCGCCCAGCATACAAGCCCTGTCCCTCAGAGAGGCTCCACACCCTTCCGTCCGAGGTGCACGTCAGCCCATCCGCTTGTAAAAGCCTATACGTTAACGACTGGATGCTCACCATTAAAGTCCAGTGGAAGTTCTTTAAAAGGAAAAGCATGCCCCCACCGTTGTGACCCTTAGTGCTCATTTTACCAATTAAACTGGTTCAACATCATTAAACAACATGGTGTGGTCTTCATTACTCGGTTATATGATGCATATAGGACAGGGCCACTTATAGCAAATATGTGCCCCCCTTACATATGAAGTACATCTGTTTCTTAATATATAATATTGTAGTAGATCTATCAGTTGTAAAACCTTGCTTATAATAGCTGCCCTAGTGGTGAGAGCATTATACACCCCCCCCCCCCCTTATATTTCTGTACACAAAACTTCCAATATACAGATCAAACATTTGAAGAATCAGAATGCCATCAGACAATCCACATGACCGAGGAGCTGGTACACTTTACTCCAGGAGTAAGTTTTCTCACTGATCCTTAAGGCTTCCTGCTGGATAATGCATGTGTTGCACTAGTACTAAACCTGTACTAGTTACTATGAAAGTTTTCCTTATTGACAAAATAATTAATAACATAGCTATTAAAATACTACAAAATAAATAACTACCCCTATGTACAAGAATGTAACTACTATAAGGCAATGTTCATACAGCTTAAGAGACCAGCCATTCCTTGACTCGGCTGGGTCACAGAGCGGCCAGTCTCCGAAAAGAACCAATCACTCGCTCCATAGTGTGCACTGACATGGTTTTCTGCGGCCGCTATTCATTGTCAGTTGTTTGCGGCGCCGCTTGCTGTCCCGGCCGGAGCATATACTATGTGTATACACTCCGGCCGGGATTCCATAGGCAGCAAGGTATGGTATTTTTTCGTATTAACCACGGCCATTGTTGCCGATAGTTTTAAGAAAAAACGTAGTGGGAACACAGCCTTATACTGTTCATTATGCACAAGTAAATAACTACAATAAGGCTATGTTCACACTATGTAAGTTAAGTATTAATAACGTCGGTTTTTGGCGATTTGCAACAATGGCTGTGATTACTATGTTACTAACGTAGTGCTGCTCTCTATAGAATCACGGCCGGAGGGAATACACATAGTATACACTCCGGCCGGGATCCCTAGCGACACTGCAAGAAACTGACATGTCCGTTTTCTGCGGCCGTAGATAGCGGCCGCAGAAAACCTGTCAGTGCGCACAATGGAGCTTGCGGTTCTGGCCACACGCTCCATTGTGTGCAGCAGGGAATCCGGATGTGGGCATGCATGTATGCGGCCGCATCTGAATTCAGCAGCTGTGGCAGGCAACCCCCAAGTTGCTACCCCTAGCGTGGCTTGCTTGTGGAGGCAGCCGCGAAGTGATCCGCAGGACACATGCATAAGGCAAACTTGTAGTCAGGGACAGGCAGCAAGGTCAGGGCAGGTGGCAGGCAGAATGTAGTCAGGAACGAGGCAGAAGCACTAGTTAACTGTACATAAGAATGGCAGACAGGGAATGCTCAATAGGCTAGAGGCTCTGTAGATCCGGCAATGACCCCCAGGAAGAGTCACAAGACTGGTAGGCGATGGGAGTCATAGGACTGATAAGAGATAGGGTCACAGAAATGGTAGGAGATAGAGTCATACGACTGGTAGACAATGAAGTCATAAGACTGATAGGAGAATAGAGTTCTAGGACTGGTAGGAGGTGGAATCATAGGACTGATAAGAGATAGGGTCACAGGAATGGTAGGAGATAGAGTCATCGGACTGGTAGACATGGAAGTTATAAGACTGATAGGGAATAGAGTCCTAGGACTGGTAGGAGATGGAGTCACAGGACTGATAGGGAATGGAGTCACAGCACTCACGAACATAAGAGAATGGAGTAACAAGACTGGTAGGAGATGGATTCACAGCACTGGTAGAAGATGGAGTCACAGGACTGGTAGGAAAAGGAGTCATAGGACTGGTGGGAAATGGGGTCATAGGATTGTTGGAGAATGGACAAAAGTAGAAAAAATGCTGCAGCAACCTGTAAGTGTCAGGCTCACTGCATATACTCCCTCCCTCGTACACACAATAAAAACCTGTTCTAAATGGCCTTTAAGTCTACAAAACTGGGCATACCAGATCCAACTAAACTCTGTTTAAAACACCCACAGGAGGGGATGGGGTTGTGGCTACCTCCTTTTAGCTTGTACTCCTCTCCTGTATGCCCAGTTTTATGTTACTGGAGTATTGTCTATCTTTTTGCTTTTTGTGATAGTACAATGGTGTCATAAGAATAATGGGAGTCACAGGATGAGTAGGATGTGGAGTCATAGAACTCTATGGCTGGGCCTGTTGATAAACACCAAGGGCTGTTTTATTGTCAGGTACAGAGACATAAATATATAGAGATGTTACTTGATGTAACTCTGGAGCATTTACACCATCCAATAATTCATGTTAGAAATATGCAGTGTTGATATTTATGCCAGCCACCTGCAGTGATCAGCCTTGGAGAAAACTGAGGCAGTGCCCCCAGCAACCAGTCAGATCCCGGCTCTCATTGTTCCAATGTTCCTTTGCAAAGAGTACTACCTGCTACTGCCAGAGAAAGACATAAGAAAAACTGTATAATACAGGCCATTTTTGTGCCCACATGATAGCCACAAGTCCTGGGGTCTGAACTCACAGCATTACAGATAACTATAATTATAATAGTTTAGGTCATTAAACCCATGATCAGCCCCTTCTATGCTCCTGTGACACTGGAATACTGCTGCAGACAAGGTATTCTACTTCCACCATATAGTCCAAAAACATATCATTCCCTTTAAACTGTACAGGCGACATTCATGAAAGTTCCACCTTAAGGCATGTGCCAGGGAGATGCTGCAGATTCGCTCCTTCGCCCTGGCGCACGCGGGCGGGGGAGGGGGTTGGCAGCAAGGCGGGTAGGAGGTGTGTCCTCCTCCCGCACCTCATTTATTATGATTTACACCTCGCAGGCATAAATCATGATCCAAATCTCCAAATCTAAATTTGTTGCGCTGGGCACAGGATCGGGCGCACGGCTGGACGGATTTACTAAGGAGCGTGCGCCTCTTCGTGAATCCAGCTGTGAAAAGGGGAGCAGGCCTAATTTAAGATTGGTGTATGAGAATGCCGGTCTTGATAAATCCCTCCCTAAGTTTCTGATAATGGCTGATAACAGAGAATACTGGTGTATACATCCCCTCGATACAATCCTGTGATAATGACTGATAACAGAGAACAACAGCAAAGCTTCCTAGACACCCGATGTACTTATGCATCCATTTTATTGAAGTTTATCAAGCAATTTTTGGATTCTTTTTACTTTTTACATTCACAACATTGTTCGGCAGTCAAAAACAATGGTCGTTGTAGCATTAAAAGTTGATACGGCTACGGCTGGAGATAACTGACGTCAATTATTTCCACGGCCGTAATAAACAACGACCGTTTTTTAATACACTGTGTGAACAATGGGCGCTGTTAGGTTTGATTTCAATGCAACACATTGTTTTATGGCAAGAGCGACCATTGTTTTAATTGCTAACAACGGACGTTCTTGTAAAAAAAAAAAATGTTGTGTGAACATAGCCTTATAGTCTAGGTATAAGAGTTGATTTTGCTTCCCTTCTGATCATTTGCTTGGATCAGTCAGGTTACTATGACACATATAGGAAACATTAGAGCAGATGAGTTACATCTAATAATATATTGGGTTATATATTTGTTGCAGTGCTGATCCGGTGCCAGCGGGCACGTTACATGGTAAGGTAGCTCTGGATTAGCAAGTCCCCCTGGTTCTTAGCCTGGTGGTCATGATTAACAGATCTAAAGCAGCATGTCACTTGATGTTCTCCTCCACAGAATACTTGGGGGGAGCTGTGTTCTGCCCTGGTGATTTCTGAGCTAAAGTGACAGTCACCCTCATGCCAGCCAGCCATCAGGCAGTGATATGTTATATGGTTGTACTGGTGTATGACATGTGAACATTGAGGCTCACTGCCTGGAGAGGGACTGCTATGTAGAATTCTTCACCCTCAACAGTCCATCTTTAGAGGGATTGAACATAACTAATAACAGTATAGTAAGCAATCCATATAGTCAGAAAACATCCAGTTACAATCCACAGCTGATAAGGTCTAACAGGCAAGTAAATCTTGTCAGTCATCTAAGTGCAATTTCAAGTAGAATGTAGGGATGTCACAAAGAGTGAGGGAAAGAGACTTGACTATTGGCCTCAGCACATTTTTGCAATTTCTTTTGTAATTCTGTTAATTATAAATAAAAGTATAACTAATATATAACTGCCAACTATGTACAATAAAATAACTACTATAATACTGCTCCTATGTACAAGAATATAACTGCTATAATACTGCTCCTATATACAAGAATATAACTACTATAATACAGCTTCCTATGACAAGAATATAACTACTATAATACTGCTCCTATATACAAGAATATAACTACTATAATACTGCCCCTATGCACAAGTGTGGTGTCCCACCACGGGTGTTTTTTATCTCTCCTGTGCACCTCTCATAAAACTCTTTCCTTCAGGTTAAGTGGTGATAATGAGTACTATACAGTTTCGCCACTAGGTGTCAGTATTTTGTATTCCTATGTATTGCACAGCTGAGGAGGTTCATGGGTTAATGCTTTATTATATGCCATGTGTTATTCTTGACCAATAGGAGGTGCTTTCTACTTCTGACCTATGTCTTCCCTTTTCTCTTGTGCACACACTTATTTCCACCACTCACAGCAAAGCATACAGAAGCCCCTGGAGGAACTTAGTTACTTGGTGGAGGAAGTGCAGTTGAGTATTTTCCAGATTCTGGTGGGAGACAAACACAGAGAGCAAACGTCACTGCTGTCGCCAAGCCAGGGCCTGGCTTATGTCAGGGCCCTTGTCCGGGACAAAAGGGCAGTCTAGTCTAACACCCAAGTGTGATCAGATTCAGCCAGAGACAACTAGTTCTTCTACTACTACTTCTACTACTATATTATGAAGTGCTAAGCACTTTAAGGGAAAAGAGTTAAGGAACACCCGAACCCGTGCCGAGAACCGGTCTAAAAAGTGCAGGGCAGTATCCTGAAACAGAAGAGGAACTAGCTTGGATAGGAAAAAACGACCAAGAAAGGTCTACATATCCTATCTCGCAGTGCAGGTAACTGAGACACCCCTGGGAGCTTAGCTTCGCCCAGATAACCATGACTGGGGCTTCTATCACCCTATTAGGACGGGTCACTCAACAGTGTAGGGCACAGGGTGGTCAAACATAGTCTAAACACGGGTACAAGTAAAAGTCTCACTATAAAGTCTTCTCAAAAGTTCTGGCAGAGTACATTGCTACACTTGGTCAGGGCTCCTTTGACCAACACTTCTCAACTCTCCAATCACTGATACAACTACCTCTCTTCTATTCTCCTTTTCTAAGCAACTTCTCAAGCACAACAAGTCTAAGCACTTAAGTCTATGTGAAGATTTATCTATTCTACGAAAGTGTATTGTGCTACTGAAGAGTTCGACAGTAAAGCTGTTCTATTTTTGATAACACTGGGACTCTGGGTCATCTTTTGTATGCACCAGCATCCATACACACACCAACCATACACCTTGGGTTATTTTTCCCCTTTCTGTGGGTGGCAGTACTGATAGTTCGGGTGGGTCAGTTGCCACTCAAGACTACCGGGAAAAGAGCCCAAGGGACCCACTACAACCCAGCAGGTCATCGACCATTTGGGGATTACAGCCAGCCACAAACACAAAGCAGGTACCAACATCACACCTGTGTGCTGGACAAGCATTGGCATCACGACAATACCATCTCTGACTGAGCTGTCAGGCAAATACCATATAGTGCCACAAGTGAAAAAGACCAACCAGATACTGCTCCTATGTACAAGAATATAACTACTACAATACACAACATGGAGAGAAAGGAACGGCTGCAGATCCCATCTATGGCTGATACTAATGCCGCTAGGACTGTTTTAAAAATCAACACCTGGGTGTCTGTATGTAATTTGATCAAACCATAATAGCTCCGTGTACCAGCGTGCAGGTCCCCTGGTTCACACGGGTCCCTACGCTAACTCCACACCGTGTCGGTCAGTGACCGCCACCCCCGCAAAGCGTGCATGTGCAGGGAAGGGAGGTCATGGAATGGCCCTGCAACCCCACTGTCACAGGACCAAACCCAAAATGCCCCACCAGAACCCGGCCAACACCACCGGCTGGGAAGGCTGCCCCCAAACAACACAAGTATGAATATGGTATTACACTCACCACTGCTGCTCACACAGAATGGGGAAGACATAAGGTACTGACATGTGAGCACAAGCATATCCTGCTAATTTTGGTCATGTGGATCTTATAAAGGAGTACAAGCTGTTCACAAAAGGGAGAACTGTAAAACACGACATGGAGAGAAAGGAACGGCTGCACATCCCATCTATGGCTGATACTAATGCCGCTAGGCCTATATTAAAAATCAACACCAGGGTGACTGTATGTAATTTGATCAAACCATAATAGCCCTGTGTACCACGTGCAGGTCCCCTGGTTCACACAGGTCCCTACGCTAACTCCACACCGTGTCGGTCAGTGACTGCCAACCCCCCAAAGCGTGCACATGCAGGGAAGGGAGGCCATGGAATGGCCCTGCAACCCCAATGTCACAAGAACAAACCCAAAATGCCCCACCAGAACCCGGCCAGCACAACCGACGGGGAAGGCTGCCCCCAAACAACACAAGTATGAATATGGTATTATACTCACCACTTCTGCCCACACATAATGGGGAAGACATAAGGTACTGATATGTGAGCACAGGCATATCCTGCTAATTTTGGTCATGTGGGTCTTATAAAGGAGTGCAAGCTGTTCAGAAAAGGGAGAACTGTAAAACACGACATGGAGAGAAAGGAACGGCTGCATATCCCATCTATGATACTAGGCCTATTTTAAAAATCAACACCAGGGTGTCTGTATATAATTAAATCAAACCAAAATAGCCCCATGTACCACGTGCAGGTCCCCTGGTTCACACGGGTCCCTACGCTAACTCCACACCGCGTCGGTCAGTGACCGTTAACCTCCGCAAAGCGTGCACATGCAGTGGTGAGTGTAATATCATATGAGGTGAGAAACGTCCTCTCCCGTCATTGGAAGATCCTAAGATTGGATCCGGATTTAAAAGATGTAATTGGGGAATACCCACTTATCACCTACCGGAGGGGGAGGAATCTGGGGGACATGATCACTCATAGCCACTTGAATCCCCTCTGCAGACCAAATACCTGGCTCCACACACTACAAGGCAGGGGGTGTTATGCCTGTGGGCATTGCAAGGCCTGTGACCACGTGACCAGAATAAAACTTTTCAGGAGCACAAACACAGGGAAAATACACACCATCAATATTTTTCTCAACTGCAGTAGTAAAGCGGTGATTTACCTGGCTACCTGCACCTGCCAAAAACAATATGTAGGGAAAACAATCAGGGAGTGGTGCAGGATAATTCTCGAGCACTTGGGAGACATCAGGAACAAGCAAGATACCCCCTTGGCTAGACACATCCATGAACACCACGGGGGCAGCCTGGGATCACTTTCTTTTGTAGCCATAGATTGCCTGAAACGGACTTTGGAGCACAGTCGGCACTAGCATGCCGCTCTGTTTACCTTACGGGGCAGACCACTCCCACCAAGGGCGGATCAGGGGGAGGGGATTGAGGCTAGTGCGCTCCTGAGGCCATGATGATGTCACATGGGCCCGAGTCCGATCAACGCTCCCGACATTCTGCCACTGCGGGATGAGAGGATGCAATTCCCAGAGGGGAGGACCAAACAGTAAGTATCTTGCCATTGTGGATATCTTGCTTGTGCAATACGATGTCTAGCTAGCTAATGCATTGAATGCTCTATTTTTAGGTAGGCACTGACACGGCTCGCTACACTCACCTACTAGCCAACTGACCCAACGGGTTGAGTGAGTATTTTCTAATATTACCTCAATAGACATGGTTTGAGGAAAGGTTCATCTGGGCACTTATACTACTCTCCTCACCCTCCCTCACAGTGTCCGGTACCAGCCACTGCTACACTCTGGACACCTTTACCTGCGGGTCTATGCTGTTCCTTGGGATAGTGAGTATAATAGCCACTGTTGGTCCCCGCTGGAAGCACCATCCCAATATCGTGTGTTTTTGTTATTATTCACACGTCTAAATTGTTTTGAATACGTACCATGTACTTGTGACCGCTTGGCCCCTGATGATAAGACGGACATTGGTCTTTGAAATGCGTTGGACATGGTAATTGGTACCTTGTTGATAGTTTATGATCGGTAATTGACTTACCTGACTTCCCACTTTTGTGCATTTGGCGACACTAGCCTAACAGTAGGGAGTAATGTGGTAGCTGTTTTACTCCGGTGCTTTTCTCTCTCCGTCTGAGAAACGGTATTACTGTTTGTGTCTGATGTTAGTGGTTGACCCTTGATGTGTCTGGAAATTTGGATACTTATTGTGGTTCGAACCTTTGATTAGTAGGCACTGAGACTTGGAGACAGATTGGAGACCATAATTGTTGTATATATCACTGTTGTACATAACACTGTGTGTAAAATTTATTTTTATAATTGGAAATAAAAATTATATTTTATCATACATCCTTCTCCCCATATTTTGCCTGATTTTGATAGTGAAGGACAGATGTAAATTTATGGTTTGATGTACCCTACTTACATTGATTGATTGATTGGATACTATAATACTGCCCCATACACAAAAATAAAACTACTACTATAATATTGTCTTCATTAAATGGTTCACCAAAAACCTATCAATGGTGCCAGATATATAGTTGATGATAGATATAAAGTTGAAACTAATGCTTTTTTCGAACATAATAAAATTAAGATTAATAGGGGAATGTTCTCTCTCTCTCTGTGTGTGTATATATATATATATATATATATATATATATATATGTGTGTGTATGTATATAAATGAGGGATCCAGGGCCATTCATTCTATTCTGTTGCAGTCCTCATTAATAGAGGTGGATGCCTATCCCGGTGACAGCACAATCTGATACTTGGAAGACATTAGGCTGAGCCAAGTGAAGTGCGGGCCTGGGTGTGGGGGTGACAGTGCTGGGTTTTGATTACTGCAGTGGCTGGGGAAATTGGATAGGTTTATGTAAGAAAGTAGGACAGTGCATTAGAGCAGAGCGCAGGGAGTTGGGCGCTTTCTTGCAGGTAACATAAGCGGAGGAAATTCATTAATAATGCACCTACACACATGGGATGAACTCAGGGAATGCAGAGAAGAGGGGCCCACAGCTACTGCAGCTCTGTGCTGGAGACCATCAGCAACCATTGCCAGCATTGCTGAGTTATCGGTGGGCAGTATTGTGGGTGCTGAATTTATGACCATAATGGTTCATCCATGTGGAAAGAAGACGACTCTCATCCTTAAAGTTCATGCAAAAATTGCCCATATTTCAAGGACATTTTTTCATTGAATTTAACAGTAAACACTGCATGTGTCCTATAGTGGTGCACGCCATTCATTTGGGGGGGGGGGGGGTCCCTCTGTTCTGATGATCAGTGGGGGTCCCAGGGGTTGAACACCCACCAATAATTTTCTTGGGATATGGGATACACAGTTGGGAATACAGCCTTAGGCCATGTTCACACAACGTATATTTCTCGTAAAAGTATGCCTGTTGTTACCGATTGCAACGACGGACGTGATTAATACGAAAATATACGTTCTGATTCAGGCGGGCATCCGCATCAGAACTCAGCAGCACAAAAGATCATCCGGCCATCAGTCTTGCAAGTCAGGGGCCTGTCAGCAATGTTTTTTTTTTTTATTGTCTCAGTTTCATTTTTTTTTTTTGTATTCCTGCACACTAAAAACTAATAAAAACATAAAATTAAAAAATTGTTAAAACATGTAAAAAGGCATTAAAATTACCTAATATACCATAAACATAAAAGATTTAAAAAAAAAAATAACAAAAAAAGTTCAACATAAAATTAAAAATATTTACAAAAAATGTAAAAAGTATTCAAAAAAATTATTATAATAAATAGACAAATATAAAAAAATAAAATAAAATAACCTTAAAATAAAATTAAATTAAGAAGGAAAAACCAATAAATTATTCAAAGGAAAAATTCGACTCAATAGGAAAAAAATCCTCTCACAAAGCAATGAAATATTAAAGGCTATATATCAATGATGACAGGAAAACAGTTCAGAGGCTGTGTTACCCACACACATGAATGATGGTTCTTGCGCAGCCCACAAGACACCCAGGGATGAACATGTTAAGCTGAGTGACGACGTGTTTCTATATATGTGCCTGTTAAATGAGATCTCCAGGGGATGAATACTAATGTGCGCAGACACCAAAATGGAGATCCAGACGAGTTGCGAGCAGGAAGATTAAAAAAAACAACAACCATAAAAGTTATAATTCTAATTAAAATTCAAATAAAGTCAAATCATTAGGAAAAAATGCTACAACATCAACACAAGGGGCACTGTTGCGCCAACTCCTATGCAGCTTAATATATATATATATATATATATATATAATTTTTATATATAAAACATTATAATGGGGGGGGGGGGTTAAAGATGTAAATAACGCCTAGGAAAATAATGAAATTTATTTTTTTTAAACTGCAACAAAAATAATAAAAATGGTAACAGCGTGTTTGGGTTTGATAGTGATATCCGTCTCTCTCCCTGTATTCGTCACACTACATAGCACTCTAAATAGCCATGAAATGTGTGTAAATGGCAGACATGCCCCCACGCTTGTCCAGGCTTATATGTTTACTAGAGAATTGGCCTTAGTGATTATTCCCAGGACAGAAAAGCCTGGAGATGACCCGTCAGAAATGTGAATGATAGGGGTAGTGGCTCTTGTAAACAAGTAACTAGGTTATTGTTCTATGTAGGGGCAATTGGTCTGACAAATGACGGGGATGGAGCAGATGTTTATATAGGATGACGTGGTGCTGAATGGACAGCGACTGATACAGAAGGCGAAGTGTCTCAGGAGCTCAGGAAATAGAACTCTCCAGCTTTTACTTTCCTTTGTGTAGGAGCAGCACAACCCCAAAAGACACCTGGGGTACACTCGCTGACACTTGGGGTACGGGACAATAACTCGCTGACACTTGGAGTACAAGACAATGACACTGATACTTGGGGTATGGGACAATAACTCGCTGACACTTGGAGTACAAGACAATGACACTGATACTTGGGGTATGGGACAATAACTCGCTGACACTTGGAGTACAAGACAATGACACTGATACTTGGGGTATGGGACAATAACTCGCTGACACTTGGGGTACAAGACAATGACACTGACACTTGGGGTGCAGGACAATAACTCGCTGACACTTGGGGTACAGGACAATGACATGCTGACACTTGGGGTACAGGATAATGACATGCTGACACTTTGTGTATAGAATAATGACACTGACACGTGGGGTAAAGGACAATGACATGCTGACACTTGGGGTACAGGACAATGACACCCTGACACTTTGGGTACAGGACAGTGACACCCTGACTCTTGGGGTACAGGACAATGACACCCTGACACTTGGGGTACAGGATAGTGACACCCTGACTCTTGGGGTACAGGACAATGACACTGACACTTGGGGTACAGGATAATGACACTGACATGTGGGGTAAAGGACAATGACACACTGACACTTGGGGTACAGGATAATGACACTGACACTTGGGGTACAGGATAATGACACTGACACTTGGGGTCACCTAACAAGGGGTGTTGATGAAACCTTTCTGCAGGTTGTGGGAGACTCACAGAGAGGAAGCAGTATGTTGCTGGTTCTTTACTGATGGTTCTATGTGTGAATTATTACTAAGATGAATAGAGGGATCATCCTGCAGTGCTGTATGTCATATATCAGGGTGAACACTGAGGATGACTACACATAAGAATTATGGACTGTCCTAACATATATGACAGCGTGCAGCCATAGGATATGACTGAGACCTTGTAGCCATAGGGGATGATAGACAACACAGCCATGAGTAACATGACAACATGCAGTCAAGAGGTATGACTGACAGCATGCAACTATAGGAGATGACTGACAGCATGCAACTATAGGAGATGACTGACAGCATGTAGCTATAGGAGATGACTGACAGCATGCAACTATAGGAGATGACTGACAGCATGCAACTATAGGAGATGACCGACAGCATGTAGATATAGGAGAGGACTGACAGCATGCAACTATAGGAGATGACTGACAGCATGTAGATATAGGAGAGGACTGACAGCATGCAACTATAGGAGATGACTGACAGCATGTAGATATAGGAGAGGACTGACAGCATGCAACTATAGGAGATGACTGACAGCATGCAGCTATAGGGGATGAGTGATAGCATGCAAGTATAGGAGATGACTGACAGCATGCAGCTATAGGAGATGACTGACAGCATGCAACTATAGGAGATGACTGACAGCATGCAAGTATAGGAGATGACTGACAGGATGCAAGTATAGGAGATGACTGACAGCATGCAGCTATAGGAGATGACTGACAGCATGCAACTATAGGAGATGACTGACAGCATGCAGCTATAGGAGATGACTGACAGCATGTAGATATAGGAGATGACTGACAGCATGCAGCTATAGGAGATGACTGACAGCATGCAGCTATAGGAGATGACTGACAGCATGCAGCTATAGGAGATGACTGACAGCTTGTAGCTATAGGAGATTACTGACAGCCTGCAGCTAAAGGAGATGACTGACAGCATGCAGCTATAGGAGATGACTGACAGCATGCAGCTATAGGAGATGACTGACAGCATGCAGCTATAGGAGATAACTGACAGCATGCAGCTATAGGAGATGACTGACAGCATGCAACTATAGGAAATGACTGACAGCATGCAGCTATAGGAGAGGACTGACAGCATGCAGCTATAGGAGATGACTGACAGCATGTAGCTATAGGAGATGACTGACAGCATGCAGCTATAGGAGAGGACTGACAGCATGCAGCTATAGGAGAGGACTGACAGCATGCAGCTATAGGAGATGACTGACAGCATGTAGCTATAGGAGATGACTGACAGCATGTAGCTATAGGAGATGACTGACAGCATGCAACTATAGGAGAGGACTGACAGCATGCAGCTATAGGAGAGGACTGACAGCATGCAGCTATAGGAGATGACTGACAGCATGTAGCTATAGGAGATGACTGACAGCATGTAGCTATAGGAGAGGACTGACAGCATGCAGCTATAGGAGAGGACTGACAGCATGCAGCTATAGGAGATGATAAAAATATTGCAGCCAAAAGGGATTATTAAGACCCTGTAATCATAGGGGATGATAGACAACAAGCAGCCTTAGGAGGTGATAGAAAAGATAAACCTATAGGGGGATGAATATATTGCAGCTATAGGGTGTGATTGACACCTGAGGAGATGAGTGACAGCTAGCAGCTGACTATGAGGGATGAGTGACAGCTAGCAGCTATAGGGGATGAGTGACAGCTAGCAGCTATAGGGGATGGGTGACAGCTAGCAGCTATAGGGGATGAGTGACAGCTAGCAGCTATAGGGGATGAGTGACAACAGCTATAGGGGATGGGTGACAGCTAGAAGCTATAGGGGATGGGTGACAGCTTGTAGCTATAGGGGATGAGTGACAGCTAGCAGCTATAGGGGATGGGTGACAGCTAGCAGCTATAGGGGATGAGTGACAGCTAGCAGCTATAGGGGATGGGTGACAGCTAGCAGCTATAGGGGATGAGTGACAGCTAGCAGCTATAGGGGATGAGTGACAGCTAGCAGCTATAGGGGATGGGTGACAGCTAGCAGCTATAGGGGATGAGTGACAGCTAGCAGCTATAGGGGATGGGTGACAGCTAGCAGCTATAGGGGATGGGTGACAGCTTGTAGCTATAGGGGATGAGTGACAGCTAGCAGCTATAGGGGATGGGTGACAGCTAGCAGCTATAGGGGATGAGTGACAGCTAGCAGCTATAGGGGATGGGTGACAGCTAGCAGCTATAGGGGATGAGTGACAGCTAGCAGCTATAGGGGATGAGTGACAGCTAGCAGCTATAGGGGATGAGTGACAGCTAGCAGCTATAGGGGATGGGTGACAGCTAGCAGCTATAGGGGATGGGTGACAGCTAGCAGCTATAGGCTGGGAGTGACAGCAGCTATAGGGGATGAGTGACAGCTAGCAGCTATAGGGGATGGGTGACAGCTAGCAGCTATAGGGGATGAGTGACAGCTTGTAGCTACTGGAGTGACAGCGCCATGGTGGTGGTGGTGCTGGGATTGGCACCGTACAGCCGGAGGTTCTGCAGCAGCGGCGGCTGTGGGTGGGGGGCTTGGCACCGTATAGCGGCGGCTGTGGGTGGGGGGCTTGGCACCGTATAGCGGCGGCTGTGGGTGGGGGGCTTGGCACCGTATAGCGGCGGCTGTGGGTGGGGGGCTTGGCACCGTATAGCGGCGCCTGTGGGTGGGGGGCTTGGCACCGTGTAGCGGCGGCTGTGGGCGGGGTCTCGGTGCCGGCAGCCCCTCCCTCCCTCCCGTGCAGCCTCCGTACTGGAGCAGGTAGAAGGGGTTAATCAGGGAGGTGAGCGGCGGGCAGGCTAGGAGGAGTCTGGGCTCCGGAGAGCGGATTGCGGAGATTCAGCGCTGGTGTCCGCATCGATCAGCCGGGGATATGAGCCCCCCGCCCGGAGAGACCCCGCCGGCCTGCCCCGCACCCAGCATGGAGCCCCGGTGAGGCCCCCGGCGCCCACCCAGTCAGCATGGTGCAGAAATCCCGCAATGGGGGGGTCTATCCCGGCCCCACCAGCGAGAAGAAGCTGAAGGTGGGCTTCGTGGGGCTGGACCCGGGGGCCCCGGAGAGCAGCAGGGACGGGGCCCTCCTCATAGACGGCTCCGAGCACAACACCAAGAGGAGCAGCATCCTGAGCCACAAGAGCCGCTCCGCCGTGCCCGGCACCGGGAAGCCCCCGAAACGTAACGCCTTCTACCGCAAACTGCAGAATTTCCTGTACAATGTGCTGGAGAGACCCCGGGGCTGGACCTTCATCTACCATGCCTACGTGTGAGTACCGGCCGACTGTGGGGGGCGCTGTGCGGCACCGAGCACTGGGGTACAGCACCCATCATCAGGGTACAGCACCCATCATCAGGGTACAGCACCCATCATCAGGGTACAGCACCCATCATCAGGGTACAGCACTGAGCACTGGGGTACAGCACCCATCATCAGGGTACAGCACCCATCATCAGGGTACAGCACTGAGCACTGGGGTACAGCACCCATCATCAGGGTACAGCACCCATCATCAGGGTACAGCACTGAGCACTGGGGTACAGCACTGAGCACTGGGGTACAGCACCCATCATCAGGGTACAGCACTGAGCACTGGGGTACAGCACCCATCATCAGGGTACAGCACCCATCATCAGGGTACAGCACTGAGCACGGGTACAGCACCCATCATCAGGGTACAGCACTGGCGTACAGCACCCATCATCAGGGTACAGCACTGGGGTACAGCACCCATCATCAGGGTACAGCACTGAGCACTGGGGTACAGCACCCATCACTAAGGTACCAGCACTGATCACTGTGGTACAGCCCTGAGCAGTGGGGTACAGCCCTGAGCACTGGGGTACAGCACCGATTACTGGGGTACAGCACTGAGCACTGGGGTACTGGCACCCATCATCAGGGTACAGCACCGAGCACTAGGGTACTGGCACCCATCATCAGGGTACAGCACTGAGCACTGGGGTACAGCACCCATCACTAAGGTACCAGCCCTGAGCAGTGGGGTACAGCACCGAGCACTAGGGTACAGCACATCATTGCAGTGCGTTAGATCTTTGGGGTACTGTACATCAGTGGGGTGCACTATGCAATGGATGACACCCTTATCAATACTGGAGCTTTGATCATTAGCGTACAGTACTTCTTTGAGGAACACATGTCATATACTGGGTACAGCCAACTATAGGGCATAGTCACCACTATACCAGATTTATCGGTGGGTGGCATCCATAGACTACAATACACCAGTGGGTAACCATGGAATAAGGGGGTTCACACAACAATAGATACCTAAATAGGGTGCAGAATACATGTAAGGCAGGTCCTTTGGATAAGTGTGATACTTGGGGGTGAAGAATTCGTACACTTAAAGATTTACAAAGTATCCAACTGCGGCACACCTATAAGAGGGGGTCAGTGATGGTCAGTGGTCTATGTACCTCTAAGAAGACTTGTTTCTCAAATAATAATGACTGAGAAGAGCGAAAACGGGGTTCACTAAACAATGAGGCATCGATACCTAAATGATCGGTGAAGCAGGGATCCTTAGACGTGGGAGTGGTCCTCTAAGACATGTCTGACTGACTAGTTTTGGGGTGTATTGGCAAATTGGCTGCCATAAAGGACCGTGGTTTCCACCAAGTGGTGAGGCTATACCCTTAGTCATGACTTATGGGTGAACACCCTGTAGGTTTCATCTCTGCGATCAAAATCTAGGGGTTCACTGTGCACATTTCTGATATCCGGATGCGTTTGGTTTGTCATTGTACTGTGGACAACTCTCTGATGTAGAGAGCTGCTTGTAAAGATTTGGGTACAATGTGTCAGTCATGCGGCCTATTAGGTTCCTAGAAAGAGATGAAGATGGTATTTAGTTGTATTATATAACTGTTCATTGTTGATCTTAGTGGGTGGGAGGTGGCACATTGATCCGCAAGAGTGATATTTTCTGTGGGGACTCTGGTGGACCCCAGTTATAGGTATATGATACCTATAGATCAGTAGTAACCTGGGTTCAGTAAATAACCAGATCTGGATGGTTCTGCAGATACCTTCCTGGTCTTCATAAAAACTGAGTCGAGAACATCTGATAGATTCTAGAGAAGGCTGAGGTTTTGATTCATGGGGGTCACTATGAAGCCGTGGACCAATAACCTGTATAAGGAAGGGGGATTGTCTCCATTGTCCTGCACTGCCCTCTCTATACAGTGACCCCATGCTCTTGCTTATCATGTATGGTGACAACTGAGGGTCAAGTGTCATGTAGATTCAAGTAGAAGATGCAGTGTAAGAATGTGCTTCTATATGGGCGCTGGGTTCTTGCTTCATTGTTTGGGGCTTAGAACCTTGTAGTGTGATGGTGAATTAACCCTTAGTTTACAGATCATGTTCAGCTTTGGTTTCCAGATATCTTCATATGTGTGTGTGTATATGTGTATATATATATATATATATATATATATATATATATATATATATATATATATATATACTTAATCATGTATGTAGGCTATGCCCTCAGTTAATGAAGCTTCCTTTTTGATGGTTGGTGTAACCTCCCCTGTGCTGGTTTGGAACCTCCTTTCATCGTTCAGTATGAGTCACCATCATCCCCTATGATCATTCATAGCTTTAATACTAAATTGTCATGTACTATGTTTCTACTATATCATCTCAGTGCCTCTTGACAGCCACACCCCAACAATGTCTTCCTCAAATTAGATAATTCTTCAGCGATCATTACAGTCCAAGATCCTGCCATTACCTACATTAGAAGACAGCCTCCTGTGATGTTTCTTCTATCCAAAAGCCCTTACAATGGTTACGTCTCAGTCTATGCTCAGCTCTTTCTGTGACTTGAGCCTCGAACTGATGTTTTCATTAGATTCTTGAGCAATAGAAGGGGAGTAGGAGGCTATATTGTCTGTGGATTTGGTCCATCCCACTATTTGTAGACACAAAAGGGGGGAACCTTCCATTCAAAACATCGACAACGTCACAGCTAGATCTCTTGTGTGTGTCGAGAGGAGCACAAAGCTGAAGACGTGTTCTAGTGTAGAGAATGCACGCAGCATCAATCCTGGGGGGAAGTCACGTGGAGCTTTAGTCGTCTCCGTATCTATCAGGCAGTATATGATAGAACATTCCTTGGCTCTCAGAATGACCAGGAGATTGATCTTCCTGGAAGACGTTCCTGCTGTAGTAGATGGGGGTGGTGGTTTATAGAGCAGAATGCTACGTTAGACCCTAAACACTAATCGATGGAGATCATTGCAGTTGGTGTGAAGCTTCTCAGAGAGGTGTGATCTCCTGCCTCTCTTGTAGATGTGAGCTTTTGTATTGTTATAAGATGACTTTCGGTAGTCTTGGGAAAATAATATTTTTCAAATTTTTTTGCCAATTTTTGAAAAATATAGAAATGTAGGAATTGCCAGTGTGAATAGGATAAACATAAAATAGGCCAACCTTTTACTTAGTCTTTCATCTTGATATGTCTAGCAGTTTGCATTGGTGAAGGTCAAGGAAGATGGGACTAGAACAAAGGGAAACCAACTCTCCTTTGAGTTTCTTGGACCATTGGATTTGGATCACTAGATCTCATGGGTAATGTTGATGGAGTGTATGATATTGGACATATAAATATAAATAGTCTCTTCTCCTCTACAAAAGCCTCCATTGCTGGTAAAGCAAATCTTGGTAGATTGTCGGTTGTGTACATTTTCTACGCCCAATTTGTGGTGCCAAGAGTCATAGGGAAACAATGGCTTAATGGCCCTCGTTTAAATACATACAATTGTTATAACCCAATGGGCACCATCTGTAGGTGTTCTGTATTCTTCTTAGGCATTGTGAGGGAAGACATTGGCATCAACACCAAGGTGGGTGGCTGTTAGATGGAGTTAGTTGGTTAGATGGTCACCTACTCTACTAAAGGCCAAAGGGTTCCCCATAATATATCGCCTTTGAGTGTAACCTATACAATGGCTAGTCTCTGACACTTATGTGACAGGTCCACTTCGATAAAATAGAAATGAATTATCTTGTTGAAGTTCTGTTAGACCTTGGGGACTCCTCGCTAGCATTAAGCTAATGACAACAAAAACCATTAGGATCTGGTTACATGACATTTTTGAGACTTGAAGTAGCAGCAGAGGTGTCCTTAACAATGGAATCTGCATGTATGTACACCGTGACCCCACTAGCAGAATAGTGAATGCAGCTCTGGTGTATATTACAGGATGTAACTCAGGATCAGTACAGGATAAGTAATGTGTGTATACAGTAACCCCACCAGCAAAATAGTGAGTGCAGCTCTGGTGTATATTACAGGATGTAACTCAGGATCAGTACAGGATAAGTAATGTGTGTATACAGTAACCCCACCAGCAGAATAGTGAGTGCAGCTCTGGTGTATAATACAGGATGTAACTTGGGATCAGTTCAGGATACTTACTAATGTGATGTATAGACATAGGGGGGGATTTATCAAACATGGTGTAAAGCAGGGGTCTCAAACTCAATTTACCTGGGGGCCGCTGGAGGTAGAGTCTGGGTGAGGCTGGGCCGCATCAGGGTTTCCACAAGAAAAGCTCTTACAAAAACATTCCAATGTCATCAAATGTAATTATTATTATTCAGATTCAAATGTCTGTATTGACAGTTCCTTAACATTTAACTTTCTGAACATGAAAGTTACATCAGGTGACTCACAGGTGACGTCTTCATTGATCGGAGTTCTTCCCTTTTCATCATCTTCTCCTTCTCTCCTGGGCCATTGTAAAAACTTCTTCGAGCCACAAATCCACAGAATCTGCCAGAGAAACATATTAGGCTCCTCACTCTGGCACCATCCTCATCTCTCTACTAACTGCACATCTGTATTGTCATATTTACACCCTCATTTAGTGGGTAGGCTGACTCTATCTGATCCACCTTATAGAATATGCCCCCCTCTGTGTAGAGATGGCCCCTTGCTCAGTCTTCCATATAGATGGCCCCATGTGCATCTCCTTGGGAGCCCCTCTCTGTGTAGTCCCCCTATAGTAGATGCCCCCCATGTAGTCCCCTCCTTATCTTTCCCCCCATATAGATGCTTCCTTTATGTTGCCCCCTTATCTTCCTCCCTCATATAGATGCCTCCTTTATGTTGCCCCCCTTATACCCCCCATATAGTTGCCTCCTTTATGTTGCCCACCTTATCTCCCCCCCCATATAGATGCCTCCTTTATGTTGCCCCCCTTATCTCCCCCCCATATAGATGCCTCCTTTATGTTGCCCCCTTATCTCCCCCCCCCCCCCCATATAGATGCCTCCTTTATGTTGCCCCCTTATCTCCCCCCATATAGATGCCTCCTCTATGTTGCCTCTCATCTCCCCCCCCATATAGATGCCTCCCTTATCTTTCCCCCCAAATAGATGCCTCCCTTATAAATGCCCCCCCCCCTCTTTGTAGATGTTGTCCCCATATCTTGTCCCCCGCAAAGTAGATAAAGAACAAAACAAAAAAACAACTCACCTAACACATGGATCCCCCGTTGCAGCTCCCTTCTTACGGACAGCCCCCGGCTGATGCTGCCTCCCTGGGGGTGTCCCTGGGATTCCTGGGCAGCACGCGCACCAGGGAGCTGTGTGCGCCAGGCTGTTATTTCCGGGTCAGCGCTCCCTGACCCGGAAGCAACAGCCGTGACAACCCCAGGGAGGCAGCATCAGCCGGGGGCCGTCCAACACAGACTCTTGTGACCGCAAGCAAAACACTGCTTGCGGTCACAAGAGTGATCGATCAATGGGCCGGGCAGCGGAGGGGGGCCGCCGGGCAGTAAAGTGGTGGGGGCTGCAAACTTGTGTCCCGCGGGCCGCGAGTTTGAGACCACTGGTGTAAAGTGATACTGTCTCAGTTGCCCCTAGCAACCAATCAGATTCCACCTTTCATTTTCCAAAGAATCTGTGAGAAATGAAAAGTGGAATCTGATTGGTTGCTAGGGGCAACTGAGCCAGCTCTACTTTACACCAGTTAGAGAAATCCCCGCCATAGTCTCTCCTGTTTGTTCAGGTTATATGTAGGTATAACATATTATTATAAGGAATAATCTACTTTACCAAGTAATCTCCATATGGTAGGAAAGTTAACCCCATGTTAACCATCAGATTCTTTCCTTCTAGTTATCGTCAAACATAGTGAAGCATTATTTAATAACTTGATTCCTCTGAGAATTTGCTTTATTCAGCAACCCAGTAATAACAGGAATCATCCATATCGTAGACATTTCCTCATTTAATGGAACAAGATTCGGCTCTTACATTAAAAAGCTATTAATGAGACATCGCCTTAATATCTGCGGTGAAGCAGAGAGAAAAGGGTCGTCCCCTTGTTATCAGCCAATGATTGCAATGCTTTTGTGTTTTGTCTAATCTGCATACAGCGCCTGTACAGAACTGTCACCATGGTGACAGACTACAAGCAAATCTTCATCATGTAGTCCAGTGTAATCCACTCCCTCCTTCTACTGCTGAAGTTAGAATAAGAGGGAGAAAGAATTTACTTTATTCTATCACATGACTACAGGATCAGACTACACAGGGTCTGTTTGTAGTCTGTAACCATGGCGACACATAGGTCTGATGCATACAAAACGATAGGAAATGTTTGCCAGTTTTTTAGTTTAGGTAGATATAGCCATTCTGTGGAAATTACGCAGCCCTGAAACCATTACCTACAAGTACCAGCAAAAGAAGTGAGCTGTGTATTAGATGGATGTGGCCTGGCGGTGAGGAGTAATAGGGCTGAATTCCGCAGATAGGAGACTTGCTGTCTGCTGGTCATTTGGCAGCGTCCTCACAGATACAGCACAGACATTTCTTACTTTGATCATATTCTTGTTTGCAGTCATATTTTCTCCCTGTTCTCTCCCTTATACTATAGGCGGGTCACATGACCCAAAAAGCATAAGCCATTTAATCTTGTGTCCCTATAAGTCACACTTAATAGGGTTTACTTTTTTATGATACTAAAGCAGGGGAACCTATGTCTCGCAAGCCAGATGGGGCTGTTTTGACGGCCGCATGTGGCTCGCAGCCTGCCGGCACCGCAATGACAGTGTGCGTGCGCCACGGCCGGCCCCACACTCCTGCCCTGCCTTTGCAAGCAGGTAATTCTTTTGTTGTGAGGGGAATTTTCTGTTTACAGAGGTGTGGCAGGTGCATCCAATAAACGCATGCATGGAAGCACACGGAGGCTGGAGGAGGTCTGCTTTTGGGGGGGGGGGTGTCAGGTAGGGTAGCGCGTGTACGTGCGCATGTTTTTTTTTTTCTTTTCTTTTTTTGCTGTTTCTTAAACCTATACTTAATCTTACAATCATAAATTTGGTTTTAGCTCTGTCCCTGGGAGCAGGAATAATACCAGACCAAGGTGGGACGAAATGCATTGGTGCATTAGACAAGGCCAGGTGGGATTTTGCTGCGGTTGCTTTGCATATAATGTGTAGTAGCGCAATGCGTGTGGGTCCTTAGATGAGCTGCACCCACATTAGTGCCACTGGGTGGGTGGGGTGGGGGTCAGCTGGGGTAGTGGGAGGGTCAGGCGAGGTGTGTGTGTGTGTAGGGGGTCAGGTAGGGTAGTGTGTGTCTGAGGGCGGTCAGGTGGAGTAGTGTGTGTGTGTGGGGGGGTCAGGTGGGGTAGTGTGTGTCTGTTCGGGGTCAGGTGGGGTAGTGTGTGTCTGTGGGGGGGTCAGGTGGAGTAGTGTGTGTGGGTCAGGTAGGGTAGTGTGTGTCTGTTCGGGGTCAGGTGGGGTAGTGTGTGTCTGTGGGGGGGTCAGGTGGAGTAGTGTGTGTGGGTCAGGTAGGGTAGTGTGTGTCTGAGGGCGGTCAGGTGGAGTAGTGTGTGTGTGTGTGTGGGGGGGTCAGGTGGGGTAGTGTGTGTCTGTTCGGGGGCAGGTGGTGTAGTGTGTGTCTATGGGGGGGGGGGGTCAAGTGGGGCTGTGTGTGCGTGTGTGTTTGGGGGGGGGGAGGGGGGGTAGAAACATTTATTTTACTGCATAAATCCAGACCCGAACCCTGACACCAGTAAGCTACCCCTGCTGCCGCTACCCTGGGTCTACACATCCGAAAGTACCAGGATGTAGTGTGCATGGCATACAGCCTTGGTGAATAGCAGGTAAATGACTAGGGAGTGGTAAGTAAGTTTTGCCACCAACCTTAGACCCCCAACTAAAAACTCTGGTGTGCCAATTATTCTTATACATTTTATAATTGTATATAGTCCACACAATCTTAGTGTATGTAAGGTACTGTATGTTTGGCTCACAAAGGGTTTCGTAGATACATTGTACCAAATCCTCAGCTGTGAGTTGTAGTAAGTCTATTAGAATATATATTTACCCAGTATTTTTCATTTGGAGGCATACCCACAGACTTCTGACATGAAATTTGACTTTGCATGCTGTAGACTTTGACAGGTCTGGACACTGATTAATGCCATACAGTGGGGCTCGGGGAGGCTGCGGCTCTGGTATAAGCCGCTGTTACCTGCTGCCCCGGAAAGGGGATGTGGGTGTGCTAGTACCATGGAGGCAGACCACTGTAGCTAGTACCATGGAGGCAGACCCCCCATGCCGCATGGGCCCGGTAGCGTGGTGGCTGCCTCCATGGTAGATTCGCCACTGGTGCTAGGTTGAGAAATTTGCAACAACAACCAAGAACGTTCTCTATGATGCACAGCTATTTGACCTGTCTAGTTTTTCTGTCCATGGTGCTGAACACAGAGCTGAAGGTGCTGGATCCAACTTTTGCTGCAATTTGTTGTAACTTTCTGTGTTGATAACTTTCTAACCACTAGAGATATTCTGGTCTGGTCTTTTTTGATATTCTACACGTCCACCTTCCCATTGGAAAAATTTGTCTTTTATCCAATATGGCGGCTTTCACGATGGTGGCCATGTTCCAGCCATAGCCTAAAAGATAGGCCCCCTTTGACTCGCCCCGTGTATATTGGTCCCTAATACACTTCGCTGGACTTAAACACTGCACCAATTATAGCAACCAAGCACAGAACTCCCCTGCAATCTGTCGGTATTAAACACCAGACGTCCCCCAATTTTCCTCCATTGATTTCTTATTAGCTTTATAACTAGATTACAGCAAGCAGAGCCGGCCTGGCATTCAGCGGCTGCCATGAGGAAGTCAGTGCCAGGGTCTTGTGCCATTCTAACTCAATAACCTGTGATAATTAGTCATTATGTCCCAGGAGGTGTAACCATGACTGCGGATCCATCAGCCGCAGCAGACATGGCCATGAGGGCCAGGGAGGGGCAGGGTTAGGGCACTAGATTACAGCTTGTAAATTCCCGGATGTGGACAGTGATGGCTGATGAAAGGGTTCAGAGGTTACTGTATTTCATGCTAAAAGCTAGGCACTTGCACTCCAAGCCCTGGTTATGGATTTTCTGATCCCACAGGGGATGCATTAGATTAGGAGATGGACTTGTGTATTTTGTAGGATTTACTGACACCATGGTGAGTTTACAAAGGGGGGCAGTCACCATAACTGAGTCGCCCTCGTGGCTAAAAATGATTTAGCTACTTCATATCTGATATGAAAGCCAGGGGTCCGAACTAGTGCACATCATTGAGGACATCAGTGAGATTTCGAGAAGTGATGTATTACAATTTGGAAGCTGTCCAGCCCAAAACTATGGGCCTCAACTATAGATTTCCAGGAGGAAGAGCAGTTATGACATAGTTCTGCAATACAATGATGGAATACAAGGATTTACTATTACAGATAAAATCCCCATTAAATCCAGTGACCCCCAGGTTTCCTTTATTTCTTCATGTGGTTCAAGCCGATGTGACGACTTCTCCTATGACAAAGAACATGATCATATCCCAGACAAAATCTCCCCCAAATAATCTAAACCTTGCCCTTAAATAAGTTCAGACCATATTCCAAACTAAATCCAAACAAGACCACTAAACAAATTCAGACTCCTAACCCCAGATAATTTACACCTCTACCTTATTTCAGACCCCAGACCCTAATGTAATTAATCACCTAGATTTAGATCCAGACCAGACCCCCTAAGATCTTTAAGACCCAAATGAAATCAGACTCCAGAGCACTTTTTATACAGCCCGATGTGCAGCAAATGAGCATCAGTCAGTGTTCACTGCACCTTTAGGGCATGTGCACACTACGGAAACCCGGCAGATCACCCACCGTGGATTCCGCAGCTCGCGAATGCTGGCGGACGCATGCATCTCCACTTGTCCCATAGGTTTCATTCTATCGTTTGCCAGATTCCGCCATCCGCCCGAAGAAAGAGCAGGTTCATTCTTCGGATGGACGGTGAAATCTGGCAAACCATAGAATGAAGCCTATGGGACAAGTGGAGATGCATGCGTCCGCCAGCATTCGCAAATGGGGGCGAGCTGCGAAATCCATGGCAGGTGATCCGCTGGGTTTCCGTAGTGTGCACATACCCTTACATGGCACAATTAGTTGAGCGTCCGAGCCATGCAAAGAATTGCTTAATGCATAGTTATTGGCTGCACATCTCCTGTTTAAGCCCTTTTTTCATGGGCCAGTTATCGTTAATGAGCGTTTTAGGAACACTCATTTGCCTGATAACCAGCAAACATAAAAGGGCCAACGAGTGAGCGAACACCCACTTATTGCCTGATTTCCTCTTTTGTGCGGACGGTGATCATCAGGTAAATGAACATTCCTAGAATTGCTCCTTAATAATCATCCCGTGTAAAAGGGCCTTAAATAATTAAAACTCCAGACCAGACCCCTCTATATACCCCCCCCCCCCTCACTCCCAGGTTGGTCTTCAGCTCAGTTGCTGCTGCACAGATGGTGCTAATGCTGGCAGTGTCTGAACAGTGTCCACGCTGCCGCACATTATGTCCTGATGCTGGATGGTTTCAGAATTAAGTGTGACAGCAAATGGAGCTGAACAGGTGCAGAGAAGGGTAATCTTAATGGCTGATAGTGATAGGGTAAAACAATCTGCATAGTCTAGAGTCTGTATTTGATTTTTTTTGCTGTGTTGTCATCTTCCATATTCTGAGATTTTTTTATTTGTCCCATATCTGGGTATGTTCACACTATGGAATCGCGAGGAATTTCATGTGAGTTCTTTGGACGGATGGCGGAGTGAGCTTGAGACATTTCATTGAATCAATGGGACAGGCAGAATTTCAAGAGCAGTCTGCAGCACATTCCTTGCCAATTCCGTAGTGTGAACAAACCCTTAGATTTTCCTTGTGCTCTAGAACCTTCAGCCTTTTTACACGTTAAGCTTTCACAATGGTTAATTCTTGACTATTCGAGAAAAGTCTGGAGCTTTTCTTGTGCTGCCTGGTCTCTCGTGTAAAGCGCCCTCCCCTCTTTTCTCTGATGTTTGTTCAGCTTCCTAGTTTTTTTTCTCTTTGCAGCAGTCTGTTATGTGATTTCAGGCTTCAGCTTGACGTAGAAACATTTTCTGTATGAGCCTATGGACATGCCAGTAGCTTGGTTTTAAGTAGATAATACCTCTTATATTGGCTTGCACCTTGACTGGAAGTGCCAATAGCACCACTCTTGTCTATGGGCTGTGTGTGGTATTACAACAGAGCCTCATGGATTCAGTCTCTGGCTGGAAACAAGAATGTTTCCATTCACTGACAGCTATGATCATTGTGATACGGATGTGTTTGCCTTAGTTGTTTGGATACAGTTGTGACAATTTTTGACTGTACTCTTCCAGCCTCTTCCCATTCACTATAGCATTTTTTTACATCTACTCTGGCAGTGAGGGGGTTAACCCTGCAGCTTCCTTCAGACTGCCAGGGATGGGGAAAGGAAAGCGTCCTGTCAGCAGAAGTGGACCTGATCCGGCTCCTGCTGGTGCTGCCGGCTCCAGTTTCATCGGTTAAAAGCTTTAAGTAAATGAAATGCGGTGTGATTGGTGTTACCCGCTTGTTTCTCCGCTGCATTTGTGTGCAGTCTCCCAACATAATCGCCCGTATCATGCCCACATGGATGCCAGCCAGTGACCCACCATGGGGAGGCACAACATACCTCCCCATCTCTCTAGGAACCTGTGAATTACTATTACTATTACTAGGAGTGTTACTCCTGCTGTGAGATAATATTAAGGGTACAAACATACACAGCAGATACGCAGCAGATACACAGCAGATACACAGCAGATTTGATACTGTGTTCAGTTATTTAGATCTAATCTGCTGCGTATCGCAGCAGTAAATACGCAGCATATATGCCGTGTGTGTTTGTACAGCATCGGCAGCAGATCTGCAGCAGATTTGATGCTGTGTTCAGTTATTTAAATGAAATCTGCTCCGCATCCGCAGCATGTGTGAACGTACCCTTAGGGTATATTCACACGGGCGGGCTCGCCGCGAGATTCTCGCTGCGAGCCCGGCAGGTCCTGGCAGTTCCCATACACTACATACTTGCTGCGGTCTAAACGACCGCAGCGAGTATGTAATTCTGCCGCCCTTAACCCCTTCTGCTCCCGCCCGGCTCCCCCGCTGTAAGCATACTTTACCTGTCCTTGCTGCACGGGTCCGGCGTCCTGCTCTCCCGCCCGGCCAATCAGTGGCTGTGGCTGGGCAACACACTAATTGGCCGGACAGGAGAGCAGGACGCTGGACCCGTGCAGCAAGGACAGGTAAAGTATGCTTACAGCAGGGGAGCCGGGCGGGAGCAGAAGGGGTTAAGGGCGGTATAATTACATACTTGCTGCGGTCGTTTAGACTGCAGCAAGTATGTAGTGTATGGGAACTGCCGGGCTCGCAGCGAGAATCTCGCTGCGAGCCCGCCCGTGTGAATATACCCTAAAACTGGAACAACACAAAGGTAGCAGAGCTAAGATTATCAGATGTAGCAGGGCTGGGTTTGTCTTGGACTGGTCTATGGGATGCAGCACAGCTAAGTGTCTTTCATAGCAGTCCTAGATGGTGTAGAGCTGTGTGTCTTTTATATATAGCAGAGCTGTGTGTCTTTTGGAAAAAGCATGGCTGAATTTTAGATGCAGCAGAGCTGGGTGTCTTTCAGATGCCTTTCTTATGAAGTGTGGCTCAATTACACAGCAGAGCTGGTTGCCTATGGGAGGCGGCGGAGGCGGTTGCCTATGGGAGGCGGCGGAGGCGGTTGCCTATGGGAGGCGGCGGAGGCGGTTGCCTATGGGAGGCGGCGGAGGCGGTTGCCTATGGGAGGCGGCGGAGGCGGTTGCCTATGGGAGGCGGCGGAGGCGGTTGCCTATGGGAGGCGGCGGAGGCGGTTGCCTATGGGAGGCGGCGGAGGCGGTTGCCTATGGGAGGCGGCGGAGGCGGTTGCCTATGGGAGGCGGCGGAGGCGGTTGCCTATGGGAGGTGGGAGGCTGAATTACTGTTAGATGCAGCAGAGCTGAGTCTCTTTGGGTGGCACCATATGTGTTCCCCCCCCCCCCCCCCCCCCCCCCCCCCCGACATACTCCAGAGGGGTGATTTATCAAACATGGTGTAAAGTGAAACTGGCTCAGTTGCCCCTAGCAACCAATCAGATTCCACCTTTCATTCCTCACAGACTCTTTGGAAAATGAAAGGTGGAATCTGATTGGTTGCTAGGGGCAACTGAGCCAGTTTCACTTTACACCATGTTTGATAAATCTCCCCCAGATGTATGCTCCTGTATAGCAAAAAGGTCAGCCATTGCAAATCAAAAGTAAAAAATAAACAAAAAACTTTGGCGCTATCCATCTGCTGGAAACTCCTTTGGCCTCCATCAGGACGCGGTTGGGCTATGACTACGTTTAACGAATTCAGCAAACACAATGGGGGAGATTTACCAAACCTTGTGCAGTGGAGCAGTTGCCTATAGCAGCCAATAAGATTCCAGCTTTCATTTTTAAAAGAAGCAACCTGATTGGCTGCTATACTGCTCTTCTGCACTACGTGTAATAAATCTCCCCAGTATATATGAGGCCTTAGCTGAGTTTCTATTGGATGTAGCTGAGCCAAGTTGCTGTCTCATGCAGCAGAGAGGAGTTTCGCTTGTACTGTTTCTGCTGATACATCAGAGCTGGGTTTATGCCATTTATGTCGATTGCAGTAGAGCTCTCATACAATATTCAAAGAGTTAAACAACACATTTAGCTCTGCTACATCTGTCAGCAAAGTAGTGCACTGTAACCGTTCAATTACATTTGATGTCCCCTCCTGAGGTGCGGCTTCTCAGGAATTCTGGGTAATTCTCTTGACGCTGGGATTGATTTCCTGACAGGCGGCTGCTGCGTCTGGTCATTCGGTATCTGGAACCGTCATACGTGGTTTATAGTGTTATAGTCAGTGTTATAGTATTGTTTGTCTTCAGAAGGAATAGAGGACAGAGAGGGGTTATAGGGTACAGGTTCATGATGGAAAGTGAGGAATCGAGGACAGTGGAATATTGAAGAATGAGTGTTTGCTCCTATAAGAGCTGACAGCAGCACAGAGTATTTAAGCAGAAAAAACTTCTTCTATTCTCGGGGCAGTTACTTGTTATGAGGGCAGAGCCATATATGAGGATATGTCCAGATCTAAAGAGTACATGGGAGACAAATGGTAGGTCACAAATGAATAGTAGGCGGATCAGAGCACCACAGCAGCACAGAGTATGTTGGCAGAGAGGTGTGTGGATCATGTAGGAGACAAAGACCACTGGTGATAATATGATGACATTGCTATAAGTCCTAAATAGTATCATGAGTTTGACCTTTCCGACACCTGGTAGTGTACCGATTGGGTTTTATATACTAGCAGCACAGAGTATTTCAGAAGAGGAGAATTGTTCTGTTCTTAGGGGCAGCGGCTTGTTATGAGAACACAGCTGTATAATAAAGGGACTGTGTTATGAGCTGAAGAATACATTGGAGACAAGTAAATGGAAAGAAATGGAAGAATGATTAGTTGCACAGCAGCACAGAGTATGTCAGGAGGGCTCTGTTCCTGTGGGGGGCAGTTATCTGACCACTCGTGTGATGATGTAAGTGAAGACAGGACTGTATAAGGGATCCCATTTTGACATAGAGTACTGACAAAAGTATTAGGTACTAGCAGCACAGAGTACTTCAGAAAAACAGTGTGCTGATCTGGTGAGGGGTATCGGGCATGATGTAATTAGGAGGTCACAGTCCTCACAGCTGCACAGAGTATTTCAGAAGACCTGTGTGCTTGTAGCTGACAGTGACCTGACTACTTACGTAAGGATAATGATAGGACAAGAGTATGCTATAATGGGAGCAATGGGAGGTCACAGACTGATGGAGAGTCCCCCGGGTCCACAGAGTTTTCCAGGAAACCTGCACTGATCATACAGGGGACAGTGGCCGAGCTAATAATCATGGAGGGAGAGGACTAGATGTTACGGGGCTGTTCTGATGCACAAGGGCAAGTAGAAGGAGAGAGGAAGTAGTAGAAGGAATAGAAAGCCCCAGCAGCACAGAGTATTTCAGGAGATGCACATGGTTATGGGAGCACACAGGCTGGTTATATTGTGGAAGGGCAGTGCCCCTAGCAGCACAGATAATTTCAGGACATCTGTGCTTTATCTTGTGGTCAGGGGTTGATGGTTACATACAGTGGTGGAAGGAGCAGTGCCCCCAGCAGCACAGAGTATTTCAGGAGATAAGCATGGCCATTCCAGTGGTGGAAGGAGCAGCACAGAATATCTCATAAAAGGGATGTGCGGATTTAGTAAGAGGCAGGGAGATCAAGAGCAGCACAGAGTATTTCAGAATGTGTTGATCTTTTCGGAGGCAGTTCTGACTATTGTATAGACAGTTCCCCGACCTGAGACTGTCCCACTGTTTTAACAGTACTACTCCCATCATGTCTGACAGCTGAGATGTTGGGAATTGTAGTTTTGTAACAGCCGGAGAGCCACACGTTGGAGAGGGCCCAATCTATAGGAACATTAGCCCTTCATTCCCCTTGGTTATGAATGGGCATCCCTTCTGATATCCATCCTGGTATCTTGATGCTTCTTGAGAAGATGGATTAATAAAATGTGTTGTTTTTTTTACCAAAACCGCAGATTAATTTTCCTTCTCATTATCCCATTACGGGCGCTCCGGATAATGAGACGCTTCTTTACTCCCCAGGATATTAGTGCTGCAGATTTTATAAACAGGCGCAGCCATATAATTGTCTCTAGATAGCCGGGCGAGCTCGCCCACAGTGCAGGGGTGGTACCCACGGGACCAGGCCTAGGTGCTGACTATGGGAAAACCACAAGGAAGTGCTACCATTCAGTTATTGACTGAATATTGCTCTCTCCACTAAATTTGAGCTTCCCCCGGGGACTGGAGAAAAGACCCCCCCCCCTTCCCCACCCCCAACAATTATTGAGTATTTGCTTTGCTGTCTTCTGGTTCTTCTCCTGGGAGCCCCCTCCCCAATCCTTCTCAGCAATTAACAGAACCCTGTAATTCCTGTAGGTGTTGGATTCTCATATGTCACGTAGGAGGCAGGAGAACAGGAACATAATATAAAAGGGATATGAAGGATTGCGGTATAATGGGGAATCGGAAATGGAAAGTCTTCTATTCTGGCAGAGACTCATAGGAGCAGTATTATAGTAGTTATATTCCCGTACATAGGAGGCAGTATTATAGTAGTTATATTCCTGTACATAGGAGGCAGTATTATAGTAGTTATATTCTTGTACATAAGAGCAGTATTATAGTAGTTATATTCCTGTACATAGGAGGCAGTATTATAGTAGTTATATTCTTGTACATAGGAGCAGTATTATAGTAGTTATCCAACTCGGGAAGAAAATCTGAGTTAGCACCAAAGTCCAATGTCATGTCATGTGTACCCACGAGCTAGGACATGTACGGTGAGGATAGTGGGCTAACGGTGTGCAGCATAGGGGTTCAAAGCTTTAGCAAAGCGTATAGGTAATCCAACAAGGGAGACAAAGAAGCTTGCACTCACCAAAAACCGCTGCGGTATAGGTCCGTTTATTTGGTCTTGATAGACAAGAGTGGGGAGGGGAAGTGGAAGCAGGGGCGTCCAGTGGCTACAGCCGTTTCACGTGACTAATCACGCCTCTTCTGGCCTGGGGGAGGCCAGGCCAGAAGAGGCGTGATTAGTCACGTGAAACGGCTGTAGCCACTGGACGCCCCTACTTCCACTTCCCCTCCCCACTCTTGTCTATCAAGACCAAATAAACGGACCTATACCGCAGCGGTTTTTGGTGAGTGCAAGCTTCTTTGTCTCCTTTGTTGGATTATAGTAGTGATATTCCTGTACATAGGAGGCAGTATTATAGTAGTTATATTCCTGTACATAGGAGCAGTATATAGTAGTTATATTCTTCTATATAGAGGGCAGTATTATAGTAGTTATATTCCTGTACATAGGAGCAGTATATAGTAGTTATATTCTTCTATATAGAGGGCAGTATTATAGTAGTTATATTCTTCTATATAGAGGGCAGTATTATAGTCGTTATATTCCTGTACATAGGAGGCAGTATTATAGTAGTTATATTCTTGTACATAGGAGGCAGTATTATAGTAGTTATATTCTTGTACATAGGAGCAGTATTATAGTAGTTATATTCTTGTTTATAGGAGCACTATTATAGTAGTAATATTCTTGTACATAGGAGGCAGTATTATAGTAGTTATATTCTTGAATATAGGAGGCAGTATATAGTAGTTATATTCTTCTATATAGGGGGCAGTATTATAGTAGTTATATCCCTGTACTTAGGGGCAGTATTATAGTATTTATATTCTTGTAGTGTACATAGGGGGCAGTATTATAGTAGTTATATTCTTGTGTATAGGGGATAGTATTATAATAATTATATTCTTGTATATAGGGGGCAGTATTATAGTAGTTATATTCTTGTATATAGGAGGCAGTATTATAGTAGTTATATTCTTGTACATAGGAGCAGGATTATAGTAGTTATATTCTTGTGTATAGAGGGTAGTATTATAGTAATTATATTCTTGTATATAGGGGGTAGTATTATAGTAGTTATATCCCTGTACGTAGGGGCAGTATTATAGTAGTTATATTCTTGTACATAGGAGGCAGTATTATAGTAGTTATATTCTTGTATATAGGGGCAGTATTATAGCAGTTATATTTTTGTACATAGGAGGCAGTATTGTAGGTATATTGTGCAAGATAAGAGAGAATAATCAGCCCTGTTATCCACTGCTGTATGGGTTTTTAGCAATCCCTGAGTAGGTCTCTGATGTCAGTTCATATATGGAATCACCTTATATATATTTGTCTTTACGTGTGCAACTATATATTGTGGTGCTCAGCCGAAAAAGAATCAAGAAATTGTATAGTAAGCACAAGCCTTAGAGCAAAGAATACAGACCAGCACCCACCAAAATGATAGTTGCACTTCATTTTAATCCATTATTCAGCAACCACGGGGCAGGGAGAGAGCGTTTAGTTGGTGCACTAGCGGGCTACAGCTGTTTCGCAGCAAAAATCAGCTTTCTCTGGCCATGATCCATACAGCATTGGACTGTTAGTTAATGTGGATCCTCCAGTGATCTCACGATGCAGGTGTGTGTGTGAAGACACATAAGTATGAACAACAACGCTCAACTATAACGCTTTGGGGAGGGTATTACTGTATAGAGGCTATATTATTGTACAAAGGGGGCAGTATAATAGGAATTGTAAGTCACTGTTCCCTTCTTCCTCAGGTTTCTGCTTGTCTTTTCCTGTCTCGTTCTTTCTGTGTTTTCCACGATTAGAGAGTATGAGGAGAAGTCAGAGGGCGCCCTCTATATACTGGTATGTATGGAAAATAGATTGTCAGCTCTGTAATCATGTTTAATAATATGTCCTACCTTGGGCATTGATGGCAGGTCAGTTGTTTGTGCCATAACTGCAGATACCTATCGGGACATTATAGTTTTCTAACCAGTGCCTAATAAACTGGGGCACAACTGGAATCTTTATACAAGTCATGGATACCATAATTCACCATCTTTTCTCTCCCCCAGGAAATTGTCACAATTGTGGTCTTCGGCGTAGAATACTTTGTCCGGATCTGGGCTGCCGGCTGCTGCTGCCGTTACAGAGGATGGAGAGGGCGGCTGAAGTTTGCTCGCAAGCCATTTTGTGTCATTGGTAAGGCCAGTTCTGCCATCTGTTTGAAGCTAGGTAGCAAGTGACCTTTTCAGGCTCCTGCTAAGTTTCTTTAGTATATAACTGGTACCATGTCACTAGAGGGAGCCTCCTCCCTGATAACACATCTCGTCACCCTGTAAATGTGGGAAATGTACATGTTAGTAATGTTGGTTGCAGCCATTGTTTTCTTGGGGTACAACTTTTTGACTACCCCCTTTTCTTTTCTGTGCAGACATCATGGTGTTGATAGCATCCATTGCGGTCCTGTCGGCGGGGTCACAGGGGAATGTCTTCGCCACCTCGGCTCTTAGGAGTTTGAGGTTCCTGCAGATTCTGCGTATGATCCGTATGGACCGGAGAGGAGGAACATGGAAACTGCTGGGCTCTGTGGTGTATGCGCACAGCAAGGTATTACTCACTGTACAGTTATCTTATCTGTATGAGTGCATGACAGTGATCCAACCTAAAAGAGCTTGCGCAGCATTAGATAAACCTGGCTGCCTTATACAAAAAAACAGTGCCACACCTGCCCACAGGTTGTGTGTGGTATTACACCTTAGCCATATTGACTTCAATTAAACTGAGCTGCAATACCACACACAACTAATCTTGTAGAAAAAGATCTCTAAAAACTTATTTTTACAGTTTGACCCCCCCCCCCCCTCCTTATACAGCTAGTCAGCCACAGGTAACCCCTACCACCTCCTACCCAACATTCAGCACCTGCACCACCACCACACAGTGAAAATACATTTCTTCCTCTAGAAGTGCTGCCACCTACAGGTTACAGTCAGGCTTTGCACTGCCTTACTGTCGAGTGTTTCCATGTAAAATAAAAAAAAATCAACAAACTTGCCTGGTATATCTGCGTCTGGGAAAGCTGGATGATAAGCATTGTGACAAGCATTGCCACTTTGTGGGGTTGTTGACCTTTTCTTAATTCTGATCAGCCAATCTGTCTAGTTCTGTTAAAATAGATGCATGGGCTGTATTAATGCATGCTGGGTAAATATGCTTTTCAGGATCAGGGGAAAGCTGAATGACAAGTTATAAGGATATAATTGTACATAGTATACATTATAGTATAATATAGGCATACACCACTCTGGACACAACCCTACACCTCAGGGTTTTAGTTTTTTAAACTGACATATTTATTAATGTGTCCTGATGCCTTTAGTAAATTCACATAACAAAACTAAAACTTGATCTTTCCACCACACTAGAAGCTTACTTTTAGAATGGGAAAGCCATCGAAAAATGATGGAAATGACACACCCACACAACACTTACAAACTGCGTACACTTCAAACACACTACTCACACACTGGACACACTGCACACACCCAAACACTGGGTACATTACTTCACACCACATACACACTGGGCACACACCCAAACACTGGGTAGATTCCCTCACACCACGTACACACTGGACACACACTGCACACACCCAAACACTGGGTACATTTCCTCACACCTCGTACACACTGGACACACACTGCACACACCCAAACACTGGGTACATTTCCTCACACCTCGTACACACTGGACACACACTGCACACACCCAAACACTGGGTACATTTCCTCACACCTCGTACACACTGGACACACACTAGGCACATTCCCTCACACCACGTACACACTGGACACATATCAAACACATCATTAACACACTGGACAATTACCACACACGCCACTCGCACGTTGGATGCATGCCGCACTAACCACTTACACATTGGACACTGGATTTACACTGCACACACCACTTACACAATGGGCACTTATGCACCACTCACACACTGGACATATACCAGACACCTTCCACACGCCAGACACATTTTACAGATACACCTTACACACTGGACACGTACCACTTACACCCCTCACATGCTGGACACATACCGCACCTCCCCAATACCTACTGCTGAACACATACCGCACACACCCTTCACACTGGACACTTACCACACACCCCTCACATGCTGGAAACATGCCACACATCCCCCTCACATGCTTGATATATACCGCACAACCTTCACATGCTAGACACATACTGCACACTCCCCTCACACGCTGGACAGATACCACACACGCCTTACAGGCTGGATACATACCACATATTCTTCAGACATGCTGGATATATATCGCACAATCCTCACACACTGGACACGTACCGCACACACCCCTTACATGCTGGACGCATACTGCACACACCTAGAACATATACTGTACAGACATTGTTCACTTACTGGTCACGTGCACACACACACACACCGCTCATGGGCTGGATACAGTACGTACCACACATACCGCTGTTTACTGTAGCAGACCCTGTTAATGCACTTAACATTACGTATCAGGTCCCCTGCAGTCCTGTAACACCGCAGTGAACAAATGATGCTTTTGTCAATGTGTGGAAATAATACTGTGCCGTATTAGAAAAACAAATTCTCAGCTCTGATATACTCATATATAATTGCTGAATTTCTTAGGGGAACATATTGTCTGTTTTCAAGATTTCCACCATGAACCTGAAGGGCCCCCTTGTCCGGATTTCTTATCAGACAATCCAGATTGATTTCCGGGCCCATAGGGTTACATTAGTCACGAAAACACTTCAAAATTTTTCCTGAAGGGTGTCCGTTCCTGAAAATAGGACAGGTTCTAGAATTTCTTGACCTATTTGTCACTGGAATTCCTGCATGGATGCTCCCACAGCGTCCAGAATTCTAGAAGCTTTCCTGATGCACGTCCGGAATTCAGATGCTACAATACAATAACTATAATCCAAAAATGACCAAAACAACAGCCAAAAAGGATGAGAACAGAGAAATGGTCTGTGGTCACTACCCGCAGAACTGCTCCTTTATAGGGGACGTCTTTTCTATTAGCACAACAGCAAATAACTGCTTCATAACTGGACAGGTTGATTTAACAGAAGAGTGACTGAATTGGAATAACATTGTGTTGTTTAAGTGTTCCCTTTATTTATCTGAGCATTGTAGTTCCACTTTATAAGAGGAGCAGCTAGTATAGCACACATATAGGTTTGGAGGAAAGCACACTAAGGATGGCTGATAAAAGGGAGCAGTAGGTAAACTGCACAGTAAGTGGAGGGGGCGTAGATATCAGGTGCAGGGTGCCTTTAAGGAGAATATTTTTGACTGTAACTTTGTTTTTAGGAACTGATAACAGCCTGGTACATCGGCTTCCTGTGTCTCATCTTGGCTTCATTCCTGGTGTATCTGGCAGAGAAAGAAGAGAACAGCGAAATGTTTGATACTTATGCTGACGCCTTGTGGTGGGGACTGGTGAGTGTCTTGAGCCTGTGCCATCTACACAGCACACTGAAGAATTATAATATATATTTTAGATACATGGTTAGAGTGTGTATCTAAGGTGGTGGTCACATTACTCAGGGTCCATATACTCAGCAGCCATACTAAGGAATCTCTCTCTGATGCTGAAGTTTGTCTAGCCCAGTCTGGCTGACAACAGGGAACAATGACACCTAATTGTATAACAAGTTTCTAAAAGATAGATTTTAGGTTTATTGTCTCTTTAAGTACAAAAAGATATCTCTTCTGTTGTGTATAGTACAGACATACCGACCTTATAAGAGTTGAGCATCACAGTGCCTGATGGAACCTGAACCTCATAAATATTTCACTATGTGAAAGTTAAATCATTCCTTCCAAGAATAATACTGTTGTCCCTGTCTACAAAGATGGCAAGACTGAAAGTTTCTCCAGCCAATATATACTATATTTTCCTGTACATAGGAACAGTATTATGCTAGTTATATTCTTGTACATAGGGGTAGTATTATAGTAGTTATATTCCTGTACATAGCGGTCATTATTATAGTAGTTATATTCTTGTACTTAGGGGATAGTATTATAGTAGTTATATTCTTGTACATAGGAGCAGTATTATAGTAGTTATATATTTGTATATAGGAGCAGTATTATAGTAGTTATATTCTTGTGTATAGGAGGCAGTATTATAGTAGTTATATTCTCGTACATAGGAGCAGTATTATAGTAGTTATATTCTTGTACATATGGGGCAGTATTATGCTAGTTATATTCTTGTACATAAGAGTAGTATTATAGTAGTCATATTCTTGTTTATAGAGGTAGTATTATAGTAGTTCCGACATTGAGAGAGAGGAGCGGCCGCACATCCCACCTATGGCTGACACTAGTGCCGCTAGGCCTATTTTAAAAACCATCAGGGTGTCGGTATATAATTTGATCAAACCATAATAGCCCCGTGTACCACATGCAGGTCCCCTGGTTCACACTGGTCCCTACGGTAACTCACCACCGTGTCGGTCAGCAACCACCACCCCCGCAAAGCGTGCATGTGCAGGGAAGGGAGGCCATGGAATGGCCCTGCAACCCCAATGTCACAGGACCAAACCCAAAGGACCGCCCCAAAACCCGGCCGGCACCACCAGCGGGGAAGGTGGGATGTGCAGCCGCTCCTCTCTCTCCATGTCATGTTTTACATTTCTCCCTTTTCTGGGAAGCTGGCACTCCCCTTTGTAAGACCCACGTGACCCAAATCAGCAGAATATACCTGTGGTCACATGTCAGTACCTCCATGTTTTTCCCATTCTGTTTGCAGCAGTGTTGGTGAGTGCAATACCATATTCATACTTGTGTTGTTTGGGGGCAGCCTTCTCCGCCAATGGTGCTGGCTGGGTATTGGTGGGGCATTTTGGGTCTGGTCCTGTGACATTGGGGTTGCAGGGCCATTCCATAGCCTCCCTTCCCTGCATGTGCACGCTTTGTGGGGTTGGAGGCCACCAACCAACACAGTGTGGAGTTAGTGTAGGGACCTGTGTGAACCAGAAGACCTGCACGTAGTACACGGGGCGGTATGGTTTGATCAAATTATATGCCAACATCCTGACGTTGGTTTTTAAAATAAGCGTAGCAGCACTAGTATCAGCCATAGGTGGGATGTGCAGCCGCTCCTCTCTCTCCATGTTGTATTATAGTAGTTATATTCCTGTACATAGGAGCAGTATTATAGTAGTTATGGACAAGTAGAAGAGAACATTTCCAGCACTCGCCAAATCACATGGCAAAGAGGGGATAGATGGGGGTGTGATGTGTCTCCTAGGGAGATGGCCATTTCAGGCAATTAGCCTATCTTACGGCACTCAGGCATTCAGACTATCTTCCTGTGTTGGAAGATATGCTGAGTGCCTGAAACTGCAGTCGCTCTAGGAAACACATCACACCCCCATCCGTCCCCTCTCTGTTATGTGATTTCCACATGAATAAAATGATACCTGCATTGAAGATTGGTGAGTGCTGGAAATGTTTTTTCTACTTTTCTATGAATGCTGCCTTGGTTCTGACCCATGCATCGGCGATATAGGGCACTTATTAGCTCTGCCTGAGGGCTCCACAGCTTCATACAGTGTTCTCCGTCTGGACACATATCATTTAGTACCCGTTGTGCTGACACTCTGCTCCTACTTTGTTATTAAGTAGTTTTATTCTTGTACATAGTGGGCAGTATTATAGTAGTTTCATCCTTGTCAAATGGCGCAGTATTATAGTAGTTATAGTATATCCTTTTATATAGGACCAGTATTATAGCAGTTAGTCGTGACCATTGGGGTCAGTATTATCAGATGTTTTGTACTATTACAAGTCACCACAGTCACAGTTCCTGGTAATTTTTCAAGCAAATAGAAAAATAGGAAATTGATAAGGGCACTCACCTTTAGCAGGCAGCAGGGATGCCACTAACTCAAGGCTGCACAGCCTTGCACACCACATGTTTTTGTGCAATGCTCTTGGGGTACTCGACCAGTGACATGCCGTGATTTACTGGTGACGCCACTTCTGTGGTGGTCGGCTGTGCACTACTCTGCCAGTGATGGAAGTGTTGTGATGCCAGTGCTTGTCCAGCAGTTGGTACCAGTTTTAGTGTGGCCGGTCTATAATGTTCCCCAAATGGTCGGTGTTCTGCCGGGTTGTAGTGGGTCACTTGTGCTCTTGTCACGGTAGTCCTGAGTGGCAACTGACCCACCCGAACCATCGGCACCACCACCCACAGAAAGGGGGGGGGAAAAAACATGGTGCGCGGATTGTGTGTGTATGGGTGCCGGTGCGGATTAAGTATAATGGAGTCCCAGTGATATAAAAAAAGAACAACTTTTACTGTGCAGTCTTTCAGTAATACAATACACTTCAGCAGATTACCTAAATCTTCACATAGACTTCAGTACTTGAACCTGTTTGTGCTTGAGGAGGTGTTTAGAGTAGAAGAGAGGCAGCTGTTGCAGTACTTGGAGAGTTGAGTAGGATAGAGGAGAAGAGTTTGTCGACTGAGTCCTGACCCAGTGTAGCTATGTACTCTGCCGGTACTTTTGGAGAAATACTTTAGAGTGAATACTGTATTGTACTGTGTATAGACTTTGGTCTGACCACCTTGTGCCCTACAGTGTCGAGTGACTAGTCCTAATAGGGTGATACAAGCCCCATCTATGGTTATCTGGGTGAAGCTAAGTTTCTGGGGGTGTCCCAGTTACCTGCACTGCGAGATAGGATACGTAAACCTTTCATTGGTAGCTTTGTCCTATCCAGGCTAATTCCTCTGGTTCTTAGCATACTGCCCTGCACTTTTTAGACTGGTTCACGGCGTGGGTTAGGGTATTCTTGGTATGTTCTCCCTTAAAGTGCTTAGCGCTGCTTAGTAGATATAGTAGGAATACTAGAAGAATTGGTTGTCTCTATATGCATCTGTACACTTTGGTGTCTTAGACTAGACAGTTCTTTGGTCCCAGAGAAGGGTACTGGCATAAGCCAGGCTATAGCAGGGATGTTTGCTCTGTGTGTCTTTCTCCCACGAGAATCTGACCAGAACTAAACTGTACTTCCTCCACTAAGTAACTAACTTCCTACAAGGGCTAAGTAATGTACCCTGTGAGTGGTGGGGAAGTAGAAAGCACCTCCTATAGGTCACAAACAACACAGATCTCAAGCCTTAGCTTCCTTCAGCTATGAAATACATAAAAATACAAAATACTGACATCTAGTGGTGAAACTGCAAAGTACCCTTCATCACCACTTAACCTGAGTACAGAGCTGTTACGAAAGGTGCATGAGAAACAGAAAAGAACATTTGTGGTGGGACACCACTCTCCCTTGTAAAATAATGGATTATTAATTATTTAGTTTGGGACAGTAGTGGCGATCGCTTTATCTATTCACGTATTACAGGGAATCCTGATAATTTAACCCTTTTCCTGATCAGTCCCCCTAAATGATTAAAGGGGTTGTCCGGCGATAAAAAATTATTCACAGAATAACACACATTACAAAGTTATACAACTTTGTAATGTATGTTATGTCTGTGAATGGCCCCCTTCCCCGTGTCCCACCACCCCCACCCTTGTACCCGGAAGTGTGGTGCGCTATACATTACCTGTCACGTGCCAACCACGGTCTCCGATCCTCAGCAGTGACGTCTTCTTCGGGAGGCCGGCGGATCTTCCCGAGTGCCAGCCGCCCTCTGCAGCGTCATCCGAAGCTCAGCCGCGATTGGCTGAGCATAACTGTGCTCAGCCAATCGCGGCTGAGCAGCTGATGACGTGGCCGCGTCATCAGCCGCTCAGCCGCGATTGGCTGAGCACAGTTATGCTCAGCCAATCGCGGCTGAGCTTCGGATGACGCTGCAGAGGGTGGCCGGCACTCGGGAAGATCCGCCGGCCTCCTGAAGAAGACGTCACTGCTGAGGATCGGAGACCGTGGACGACACGAGATGCGGTGAGTATAATGCACCACACTTCCGGGTCTAGCGTGGGTGGGGGGAAACACGGGGAAGGGGGCCATTCACAGACATAACATACATTACAAAGTTGTATAACTTTGTAATGTGTGTTATTCTGTGAATAATTTTTTATCGCCGGACAACCCCTTTAATCTGAACACTGTGGGCCTGAAATATTTGTTTGTCAGATAGAGTCCATCATACTGAGGTTATTCCCTGTCAGTCTATGGTGGCTTTTGTATCTGGTAAATTAATTGTTTCCAGCTGTTTACCTCTAGGGATGTTGTTTATTTATCTTCAGATTACCCTGACTACAATTGGTTATGGAGATAAGTATCCACAGACGTGGAACGGTCGACTTCTTGCTGCCACCTTCACTCTCATTGGAGTCTCCTTCTTTGCTCTTCCTGCTGTAAGTAAATTGCTTTATAATTCAGTTCTCTGGTGTACAAAATCCAATTTCCTGTACCCTACTAGGGAATTTATAATTAATGAGGGGGGTCACAAACCTGGAAAAGAGCAACGATCAAGACTGTCTCCTTCACTGGAGGTTCCAAGATATCCATGTATATAAACATTCCAATAATTTTAGTGGGTACCATGTTAATACCTATTTTTACCTGTGTCGGTGCTGAAAAATTGAACACTTGATTTCAGGTTTTAGTAGATTTAGAACATAGCTGCTTTTTTCCATAAGTAGCGTCACTCTTGTCGTCAGTTTACGTGTGGTACAGCTGCTCAGTTCCACTGAAGTTTGTTGAGCCGAGTTGTAATACCATACACGACCTGAGGACAGGTGTGGCAGTGTTTTTGGAAGAAAGAATCTTGTTTTTTTTTTTTTTATGTTGATAACCCCTTTTGCAAACAATAAGGCCCTCAGCTTAGGCTTTTGCTATATAATGGTGCCTAAGCCACTGTAATGTTATGTTATAGCACCAGCCCGTTACAGCTCTATGTAAATGTAATGTCATCCCTTCAGGGAATCCTTGGATCCGGATTTGCCTTGAAAGTTCAAGAACAGCACAGACAGAAGCATTTTGAGAAGCGGCGTAATCCTGCAGCTGGACTGATCCAGGTAACTGCTGACTGTCCTCGATTCCCCCGGTCCCATGGCTTAGACCTGTTATAGACCGCGTGTGGGAGGTGTAATCTTCACATCATAAATCTGCCCATTGTTGTCAAAGCACTCGCGTCATCGTGTGCCGCAGCCAGCTCCAGCGCCAGAACAGATGGCACCAAGGGAGTTTTTAGGGAAAGGTGAGAAATAATAAAATGCAGAGTGAACGTCCTCATTTCAGTCTCACCAGGGTGAGGTAAAACTTTGGAACCGAGGCAGCGCCATAATAGCACAGCTGAAATTGTTCTGGAGCTACAGATCCTATCATGTCATTAGGTCCAAGATAACCAATGCTGCTTATTGCTAAGGGAAACTTGATCTATTGGGTTGGATCTCTGATCAAGGGCTCCCTTGGTTTGCTGCTGTTAGAGGTGATTGGGAAGCAGAAAACAGAGGAAGATATTCTGCCTAAAGGAATTTTCCTACAGTGAACGTGCCAACTGTCTGCTTTGTCATCATCATCATTAGCCCAATTTGCCTTTCCTGACTTCCTATTACTGGTGTACACTGTAGCTAGGAACTCAGCCAAGTTTATTTCCCTTCCACTAGGTCTTCTTGACTGTAATTTCTCCCACACGGTAGAAGGGAAGTAGAGCTGGCTGTATTCCCAGGTAGAGTGTATGCAGGAACAGGAAGTCCATTACAAGGTGTACACCAGACAGGACATTGGGTTACAATGAGGACAGTTTGCATGAAAAGCAAAAGGAAAGCAAATAAGACCACAGAAAATAGGGCTCACTATTGGAAAAACCCTTTACCTTCCATAGCCATTGGATTAACCTCATGGTTATTGGATTGTTCTCAGCTTTACACTACCCCCACAATCAGGCTGGAGGGGGGTAGAGGTGGGACCAGCATCTATAGGACATTTATGGGGGCCCATTGATGTCCAAATCATACTGAAAAGTCACCCACCTTTCTAATATAATAACTGAAAGTGATGGTGTGCTAGATCTCCATCAACACTACACAGTCCCTTTTGACTTGGGGGTCGATAATGAGGTTCCATCATGAAGTCTGACTTTTATTCTCGTAAATAACTGTCCTCCACAAAGGATATTGTTCTCCACCATCTATAGGTTGCTTACTAAGTAAGCCTTGGGGTAGAGTTATATGTTGCCCAATTTATTAGGCTGTTTTGATTTGCGGAACCACAGATGCTTTTTTTTTTCTCATGGATCTCATTGTGGATTTCATTGCAGAAAAACTGAGCCCCTAGTGAAAATCTCTTGTTGTCGGGGAAAGCTACATTTGGGCACTCCTCCTGCAGAATGGCCAACTATGTGATGGCTTAGTAGCTTTTCTGGCTCATAGAGGGAGGCCCTCTCCTTTACATACTTTTGACCTAGCAGGCCACCTAGACAGCTCTGGGTTCTCCTGAAGAGGTCATATACAGTATGTGCTGCCCCTTCCCCACCTGGAACGCAGACCATAGCTATTGGATTCTTCCTACTAAAGATTTAAGCAATTGCCTAACTACATTGTTGATATTTTAACCCCCAAACTGGCTCCACTGGTACTGTATACCTACCCAAAATCATGTCTGTCAAGAAGGAGTAACCAACCTTTCGTTTTGTAGGCATCTTGGAGATTCTACGCCACTAACTTGTCTCGCATGGACCTGCACTCTACGTGGCATTATTACGAACGCACTGTCGCCGTGCCAATGTACAGGTAGAAGACTTCTCCATGTGTCACGTGACACCCCCTCCCCAAACAAGGCCCACACCCCTTTCCCTCACAGATTCTGTTGTCTCATCGCTTGAAAATTTTGTGTTTGTTTTTCAGTTAAATTTTACATTTTGTTGTACACATTAATTTTATTCTTCTCTTTGCTTTTGTGTAATTTTTTTTATTTTTTTTATTTTTTTGTTTTTCTCATTTGACCCCCTCCACCCCCTCCCATTATCAGTAGATTTTTGTTGTGTCATATGAACGTATGAAGACGGCTCATTCATCCGAGGATAATAGGTAACTCTTTGCAATGTTCTGGGGTCTGGGTGTGGAATGACATTTATAGGAGAGTCTAATAGGTTATGGACAAGTTATAGGACAAGTTACAGCACAATAGGGTTTTTCTTTTGGTGCCTAAATGAGTTGTAAACGAAGAGTAGAGAAAATGTATTTATGTGCCGCTGTACGCCAAAACGCAAGATTAGTCTTTTTGGCCAAAATATGGGAGTGTCTTTGGTCAAAATTGTGCACATAAAGTACTGTATGACCACAACACCACCTACACGCTTGTAATAACTACTACATCGCTAATACAATAGAATGTCATTTAATTTAGTCCATATACCCCCCCCCCCCCCCCCTTTGTTCTAGCACATCCACATATTCTTGATCTTTTTTGCTTTTCTCCCCTCCTTTGCTGTTCGACGAGCAGCTCTCAAACGTATGGCGCTTCCAGGTATGGCACTGATATATGTGGAACATTCTGTTGTCCACCCTTTCCCTGGCATTGTGCTGTTGGTTTGCCATGTTAGCTGTGATTTGTGTACCCCCCAGTGACTGTGAGATCTTTGTGAACATTCTGTGGTAACCTTGTGTGTTAAAGGAAATAACATTATTTTTGGTGATTCATACACATGTCTGGGAATGAGGGATTGTTTTTGTCCAAAATACATCTTATCTGCCATGTAGATGGCCAGGTTGAGCCATCTGAGGGCATATCATTATGCCCCGTAACCTGATAAGATGTGTTAATTCAGGCTACAGTATGGCCACCCAAGTGATATGTTACATAAGGCAGCCATTTAGTAGACTGAACCTTCATTCATGGCTTTCTGGTGGCAACTACACTGTAGCTCCATGTTGGCCTCTATAGGCCGAGCCTGGCGTTCCTCTCGATTCCCGTAAAGCTCTTGTGTTGTGTCTACATCGCTCATGAGATATCGTCTCATAGTGCAGTAATGTTCCTCATTTGTTACTCTGTGTGTATAGCTTGGGGGTTGTCTTTCCTGAATGGTGCCTCTTTAAGTGTCAGAATAGTCACGTTATAGTGTTTCTGTTTAATGCTATTTTTTGGGGATTGGTGGAAGATCCTTCACAAAGTCTTCATTTGACGAGTCTGTATGATAGAATAAAACCTGCTGCCACTATATGAAAATGTAGCCAAGGCAAATTCCACACCTAAGGATACCACAGCTACGTGATGGTTTAGTAATAGTATATAGTAATAGCGTATGGATTGGCATTGAGTTTAATACATCTGAGATGGAACGACCACCAACAATTGTTGTCTTGTGCAACAGTCCTCAGTCCGACCGTAGGAATCGGCTGTGATAGACCTGCAATAAGAGCAAATATATCTCTGATATTCATTGTTCTGTATTATTTCCTTAGGTTAATCCCACCACTGAATCAACTGGACCTTCTTCGGAACTTGAAGAGCAAATCGGGACTTACGTTCAGGTCAGATGTGCCAGGGGGGAATTTTTGCAGGATTGGTCAATGTGACATATTATTTCATGCAGCGTAGTATACAGTATGTGATGGGGGGGCTGAGCTGTGCTGCACCATGATCGCCCCTAATCACCCTCCTCTCCTCCCAGTTATGCCCATTCTTGGCTTCTTCTGCATTTTGTGGATCTATAGTATTTTTGCTAATGTTGCCACCTAACTCTAACCAATGGCATCGGCACAAGATGACATGTAATGCCGACCTACAATGATCTCAAAGTGTGACCTGTCGGAACCTTTTGATTCCATTATCTTATGTGGAGACTGGCTAGATATGTAGTTGAGTGCATGTGCTGTGAAGTAGGGCATTCATCTTTAAAAGGGTTATCGTTACTTGATAAAAGGGTCTCACAATAATAATTAGATCACATAGTGAAATCTGGCAGTAAGGGTTCACTTTTATTGCAGCGCCACCACTGGAGAAATAAAGCATTACACAGTGTCCATTCTTATCAATGGGGTTGTTTTTGTAATGCAGGACAGGATAGGTCCTCCAGAGGGAGAGACGCTCTTTGTAACCACTGTGGCCAAGAGATGAGGATCGTGAAAAGCAGACCCTCCTCTAACATACATGTACCGCTACAATGTATGGGAATTGTTTGTTTGTTTTTTTGTGTCATGATGGTCACATTATTTTTGATAAAAACCCTCCAAAATTAATAAATTGTCCTCTAGCAAAGTGGACATTAAATATACTTTTTATGCAGTTTTCCTCTGTCACCCGCCATCATTCACTGCAAGGGATCATCCAACAACAGCGCATCAAAGCTGTGGACGTGAATCCAATCGTATACGTGACCTTACACCATAACAAAAATACATGTATAAAATAATCAGGATCTAAGTATTAATTCACCCTGAAATATTAATCATCGATTTTCCTGGCTATACTTTTAATGTTCTGTGTCCAGGTTCGGCCATACAGAGAGTATTTTTGTGAATTATTTACTCGCTGTGACCTCGCTGGGAACGTGGGGTCAGTCGCAGCTTTTTTTTCCCCGATGCACAGCCAAGTCTGTGTTCGGCTTGCAAGCGATCAGTATGCAGTTTCCATGGATACAGGCTAGTGTGGTTTCCATAACAACGCCTCCCTCTTTTCCGGTGACTCATCTCATCCTTACACCCGATTCATATGAGGAGCGAGGCCTACTGACTCCCTAAAGGCCGAGGAGCAGGCAGCAATAAGTCCACTCACCCCTCTGTGATACATGTGTGTTCACGATTATTGTTTAGATGGAGGAATGACGTTTCCACATCGAATCCCTAGCTGTTTTATTATTAAAGTGCCCCCCCCATGTCTACATTTTACTGCTTCTGAAAATGGCGGCGTAGACACGATAAGATTATCACAGTTCTAACCATGACTATTTTATCATATTGGTAAATGCAACTCCAAAGGGCCATATTGCATCCAAGTACAAGTTCCCAGTTGTGCAACCTATACAAGGCCATGGTACCTTACATACAGAGACATAAGGTACCATGTCATGTTACCCCCCCCCCCCCCCCCCCCCCCCCCGTCCTCCCCCAGCAAGCATTGGGTGTAGATATATAGTGCAGGACAGGGACCCAGATTGCCTACTTCTTTAGAATATTGAGTTATTCAGTGTGTCGGGTCCTGCCATGTGCATGAAGCGAAGGAGAGGGAATGGCCCTGTATGTGTGCTGAGAAACCCCCTCACACACCTTCCAGACTAACCTTTAGGCTATAGATCATTTGCTGGCAGGTTCTATAGGTTGTAGTCTGAACAGCTGCTCTCTGACAGGATCACATAATAATGTATATTCAGATTTTTGAAAGGGTTATCCTGTGAACTGGGCCAAGGATGGGATTGGGGGGTGGGGGTAGAAGTAAAAGGCATAGATTGGGGTTCAGCACAGGTGGAGGGGCTTGTGTTGACCCCAGGGTAATGTATGTTTACAACTGTAGAAGTGCATCCTTATAAATTGTAGCAGATTATGTAAGTGATTACAGTGCATTTACATCCAGTGACTAAAGATGGTAATGTTACCCTACTGTATAATAGCATCCCCTGCTGTACTCACATTAACAGTGCTGCTTTAGTGCCATTTTCACAGTAAAAGTACCCCTTCTGACAATATTAGAGCCCTCCTGACAGTAATACCCTCTTACTGCTTTTACACAGTAGTAGTGGCCATGTAATGCCTACCTCAATGTAAGACTGCCTTCTTATTGCTTCCATATAAAAAAGTGCCCCCCTCCCCTACTATGGCGGTCTTCGGTTGAAAAAAATAACACGTCTCCTCTTAAATCCTTAAACATCTAATGCAGCTTGCAGGCATAAGGGAGGCAGCCTCACCCCTTCACTCAAAACTCCGCCTACTTGGCAAACATGACCTTGTTTGGCATAGTCCATTATGAATTTATAGTTTTTAAAAAAAATACATAGGGAAATAAATAGAGGTATATTAAAATTTAGGGAAAAGAAAGATTGAAGTGTATTATTCAAAAACATGAAGTGTGGAATAGTATACAAAAAAAACCAAACCAAAGACTGACAGGCGAAGCCTCCAGTAGCCAGCGCCCCCTAGTGTCACTCACTGCACAACATTTGATTGTGTTAAATTGTTGGGAAAGAAGAAAAGATATGTTTATTAATACATCATAATAATACTACCACAATAGGTATGAGTAACCATGATTCTTGTATTGCTGTCATCTTCAGTTGTGTGGATACAGTAGTCACAAGCAATGTTCTGGAGAAGTACGAGATTATTATTATTATTATTATTATTATTATTATTAGGCATATAGTAAGATGCATTGCTTATGAGATCTATATATACAATACACTAATGATGCACTACACGTCCCATGCCCCCCCTAAAGACTCATCCTATGTCTGTATTGGCACAAGGACCTTCCTGCTCATCCAGTCAGTGGCTGAGGGGGCAGACATACTCAGGGGTGGTCTTGGCATTTCTGGGGCCCCAAGCGAAGTTATGTCTGGGGCCCCACCTCGACAGGCGTTCCAAAACAATAGACCGTTGTGTGTTGCCCCCAGTAGTATATACCACTTGTGCGCTACCGCCAGTAATATATACTCCTTGTGTGCTGCCCCCAGTAGTATATACCCCTTGTTTGCTTCCCCCAGTAGTATATAGACCCCTGTGTGTTCCCCCAGTTATATATAGCCCCCTGTGTGCTCCCCCAGAAGTATATAGACCTCCTGTGTGCTGCCCCAGTTGTATATAGACCCCCTGTGTGCTGCCCCCAGTTGTATATACCCCCTGTGTGCTCCCCCACTAGTATATAGGCCCCCTGTGTGCTCCCTCAGGGGTATTTAGCCCCCCTGTGTGCTCCCCCACTTGGATATAGACCTCCTGTGTGCTCCTCCAGTAGTATATAAACCCCCTGTGTGGTTCCCCCAGTAGTATATAGACCCCCTGTGTGCCCCACTAGTATTATATAGACCCCTTGTGTGCTGCCCCAGTAGTATACAGACCCATGTGTGCTCCCCCAGTTATATATAGACCACCTGTGTGCCTCACAAGTAGTATATAGACCCCCTGTATGTTCCCCCAGTAGTATATAGACCCCCTGTGTGCCCCACCAGTAGTATATAGACCCCTGTGTGCTCCCCCACTTGGATATAGACCTCCTGTGTGCTCTCCAAGTTGTATATAGACCCCATTCTGCTGCCCCAAGTAGTATATAAACCCCCTGTGTGCTGCCCCCAGTAGTATATAGACCCCTCTCTGAAGCCCCAGTAGTCTATAGCCCCTCTGTGTGCTCCCTCTGTTATATAGCCCCCCTGTGTGCTCCCTCCATTTATATAGACCCCTGATGTGCGCTCCCCCAGTTAAACAGACCCCTGTGTGCTCCCCCTCCCATATAGTATATAACACAATAAAACAAACACTTATACTTACCTGGGTCCGGGCGTCTCCTCTTCTCTTCACTCTTGTGGCCGCAGGAAGGGTTTTCCCTGCGATCACAAGAGGCAGCACTCCCCTTGTCCTGGAGCCGATGCTCCAGTGATGTCACTGGAGCACCGGCACCACAAGGACAAAGCTGCCACTTGTGACCGCAGGGAAAACCCTTCCTGCGGCCACAAGAGTGACTGACAGGAAGGGAGCCAATGTCTCCCGCCCTGTCAGTGCTGCTGCATGTAACTATGAGCGCTCATTACGAGTGCTCATAGTTACAGTTCAGATGGCAGCAGCAAGCGAGGCAGCGGTCCTGTCCAGCGGTCTTGAGCACAAGACCGGGGCGTGGGGGCCCCCCTGGATGTTGGGGGCCCCAAGCGATCGCTTGGGGTGCTTGGTGTCAAAGACCGCCACTGGCACATACTGATACTGAAACGAATAGGCCTTAGGTCCTGATGTGATACAGACACAAGGAAATACAGCACAGTGAAAACTGGCGCTTAGGCCTTGTGGTGTGCACAATCAATATACTGTATATTCGGACAATGTGACAATATCGAGCTGATTTCAGAAATCAAGGCATCATCATTCAGGATGATGCCGGGAGTTCCGAAGTCCGTTACCTAGCACGTCATCCGTCTATATGGACTGTGCACAGAATTTGTGAATGTAGCCTAAGATAGCAGCGGCTTGGGGGTGGGGGTGCTATCCATCCGCACTCTGAGCACACATGAATAGAAAAAGTCTCAAGAATAACCTTTTATTATTCTTTTGTATACTTTTGTAAGGAGTTTTTTGTTTATGTAACAGACATGTTTGTTTTTTTATTATGAGTATAATTTCTATTGTTACAATATTTTTTTAATACTGTTAATTTTAATGTTGTTTATTTTTAATTATGCATTTATGTTATTACTATCTTTAAGGGTACAAACACACACACACCATATACGCAGCAGATCTGCAGCAGATTTGATGCTGTGTTCAGTTATTTAGATCTAATCTGCTGCGTATCGCAGCAGAAAATACGCTGCGTATACGGTGTGTCTGTTTGTACCCTTAGGGTGCATTCACACGTACAGGATCTGCAGCAGATTTGATGGTCCAGAATTGATTTGCTTTGAATCTGCAGCTTTAAATCTGCGCAGATCCTCTACGTGTGAACGCACTAATAATAATAATAATAATAATAATAATAATTTATTATTATTATAATTGTTACTATCATTATTTTTATTTATGAAATTGGCCTCATATATTAAAATTGATACTTGTATATTATTTTTATTAAGTTTACCTTAGTATCATTTTTGTTTTTATTTTATGTATGAACAAGTCGTATCTTCAGTAGATGAGACTAGGATGGGAGTTTTTACCATCATCCCCTTCCCCTCCTCCCCCAGCCACGTCCCTCGCTTGCTTTGTATCTCGCTTGTGTCCCAGGCAGATTGTAGCTGTGAATTAACAGAGATCGCACCATTTTATCATTGCATTACAGCTAACATAATATTGCTTCTTGTTTTAAGGAAAGAGCAGCAGGCTGAGCCGCCGCCCAGGTTGGTACCCAGATGTACTGTCTCCATACTGTGTGTCCTCATTCATGGTAACCCTTACTGACACCCAACTACCCGCCGGCTTCTGTGGCTACACAATCCCCCTTGTGGCTTCTCTAGTTCCTGTTCCATTCCACAATCTTTACTCACCCTAATGTCACTAACAGTTCGTTGCACCTGTCACTTATACGCAGCACAGAACGTTTGTATAAAAGATTAAGACTAACTGGACAAAAACCATATTTAAAAAAAATGACCTTTTTGGAAACTTTGTGGTTCCATATCAGTGGGGCTTCTGTCATGTGACCACACAGCTTGATTTTGTGTCGGTGTGACATGAGGAAGTTTTGAGCAGTGGTCAAGTGGGAGGGTTTAATCCTATAAGATCATTCCCCTTTCTGTTTTTAAAGAAGACTTACCACTATGTTTTTACAGTCCTGGACTAAAGGGTAAAGCTATTCCAAGTAAACTACCTCCTTTTCTACCATTGCCTCAATACTTAGGGCAAGAGAAGAATGCCAATATTCAGCAGTTCTCAATGTGACCACGCTTAGGTGGAGTGACACAATCTGTGCCTCTCCAGCTGATGCAAAATTACAACTGCCTGTTGTGTGAGTGACAGATGCATCATAAATGTACCCCTTTAATCTCTAGGAAATAGTGATATCACTATAATACCGCTGCAGTCATGTACATAATAACATAGGCTGGTCACCCATGCATGGACACTGACCCCCTGACTTGTTACATCTACATGTGTCATATAATTGCAGGGTCGTTTAGTTGGCAGCTATGGAGATTATGTAGAAATGTAAAACAAGGCGACGTTGTTTGATGGTGTGTAATACTCACTCCATCCTCTAGGCGGTTCTGTGAGCCAGCAATAGTGTCTAGTTGTCTTTTCGTAGCTGTTGTCTGCTGTGGTGGGGCAGTTTTGGACACAGTGGAGCCAGGCCGGGCCTCTTCTTTCCCTTATCTCCGTTTCTTCTGCCCTTTTGCCATTATGTGTTCTTTTTTCTGTCTCTATTCTTCTCTTCTGTTATTTCTGGGGTGCTTTTTTTTTCTCTCTCCTTCATTTACTTGTTTTGCCATCCTTCCATCTCCTTCCCTTTTTTATTTTTCCACCAAATCCTTTTTTTTTATATATATATATATATATATATATATATATATATATATCTATATATATATATATTATTTTACTGTCTATTCCTTATTAAGGCTAAAGCCATGCTGCTATTTTGCTGGCTGTTTAATGTATCCATTTAATAAAAAAATGATGGTAAAAAAGGATGCAGTTGTATGCCATCCTGCAGTATCAATTTTTTTTATTGACTTGCATTAGAAAAAAAACTGTTGGAAATTGATTTTTTAAAAATAAATTTTGACGTACACAAAGGCATGGTGCATCACGTTTTTCAGTACCCTAAAATTAAGGATCTAAAATGGATACAGTAAAACAAATGCAAAAACGCTCTATGAACCTAGCCTAAAAGTCTTCCATACCATTTCTCTTTTGTTCTTAATCTTCCCCTTTTTATGTTTTTTGTATTGTAACTTGTCCTTACTTAGTAATTCATCTCAGCTCTCCCACCTTCCTTCCTTTTATATCTTCCCTCCTGTCTCCCTTTACCTACCTTCCTTACTTCCGTCCATCTCTTCTCTCCTGTCTCCATGTACCTCCCTTCCTACCTTCCATACCTTACCTCCTTTCTCTGTGTACCTTCCTTCCTTATCTTCCCTTCTGTCTCTGTGTACCTTCCTTCCTTCCATATCTTCTCTTCTGTCTCTGTGTACCTTCCTTCCATATCTTCCCTCCTGTCTCTGTGTACCTTCCTTCCTTCCATATCTTCCCTCCTGTCTCTGTGTACCTTTCCTCCATATCTTCCCTCCTGTCTACATGTACCTTTCTTCATTCCCTCCTGTCGCCGTGTACTTTCCTTCCTTACCTCCTGTCTCAGTGTACCTTCCTTCCCTCCTGTCTCCGTGTACCTTCCTTCCCTCCTGTCTCCGTGTACCTTCCTTCCTTCTTTTCCTTCCCTCCTGTCTCCGTGTACCTTCCTTCCTTCTTTCCCTTCCCTCCTGTCTCCGTGTACCTTCCTTCCTTCTTTCCCTTCCCTCCTGTCTCCGTGTACCTTCCTTCCTTCTTTCCCTTCCCTCCTGTCTCCGTGTACCTTCCTTCCTTCTTTCCCTTCCCTCCTGTCTCTGTGTACCTTCCTTCCTTCCTTCCTTCCCTTCCCTCCTGTCTCCGTGTACCTTCCTTCCTTCTTTCCCTTCCCTCCTGTCTCCGTGTACCTTCCTTCTTTCCCTTCCCTCCTGTCTCCGTGTACCTTCCTTCCTTCCCTTCCCTCCTGTCTCCATGTACCTCCCTCCTGTCTCCATGTACCTCCCTTTCTTCCTTCCATACCTTCCCTCCTGTCTCCTTGTACCTTCCTTCCATATCTTCCCTCCTGTCTCCCTTTACCTACCTTTCTTCATTCACTTTCTTCTCTCCCCTTTAACTTCTTTCTATTCTTTTAATTTTTCTTTCTTTTTGAATTCTGAGGTTTTTTAAAAACTTTTTTATAAGAACAGTACAATAAGCACTTGCGAAGGCGCAAACAATAAGGTACATGATGGTACAACATCTAAACATATGGGAATGAGCATGAGAAGAGGTTACATTTAAATACTCCCCATTGATGATAGGGCCCAGGTCCCAACTTATAAGGATTCAGAAACAAAGAAATAGAATAGGGAGGAGAAGAGATGGAAAAAAGGGGGAGGGACTTTTTTTTTCTATCTACAATCTTCTTTCCCTGCTATCTCCCTTTCTGCCATTTTTTTTCTTTGCACTTCCCTCTACCCACCTTCCATCCTCTCTTCTCTCCTTATATTCCTTTAACACTTTTCTTTTTTATTCATTTATTTTTTCCCTTTTGTCATTTGTGATTTCTTCCTTGTTTTTCTTCTTCGTGCCTTTTCTTTTTCCTTTACTCATATCTACTGTACTTCTGTTTCCTCCTTCAGTATCTTTATTTCCTACTTTTCTCTCCTTAGGGTGGTATTACACGGGCCGATGGGGGCCTGATAATACCTGTAAACGAGCAGCAATCTGCTAGATCATCGCTCGTTTACTGGACCTATTACACGGCCCGATAATCGTTAAACAAGGGCTGCAGGGACATCGTTACCGATGTCCTTGCAGCCCTTGCTTAACTATATACAATACCTATCCACGTTCCAGGGCTGCTGCTGCGGTCCTCTTCTCCACGGGTCCTGCGCGCTCTAACTTCAGAGTGGCCTGTCAGCTGGGACTGCCGCGGCCTGTGATTGGCCGGGCGGCCTGTCAGCTGACAGGCCACTCTGAAGTTAGAGCGTGCAGGACCTGGGGAGAAGACCGCAGCAGCAGCCCTGGAACGTGGATAGGTAATGTATATTGTCAGTAGCCGGCCGCGCACCGCTATTACACGTAGCGATGCGCGGTCGGCGCCCGACGAAAATAGGTCCAAACCTATATCAATGGTCAGCCGATGATCGTTGGCATTGGCTGATCGTTGTATTTATTACATGGAGCGATAATCTGCGGAATCGGGCTGATTCGTCCGATTATCGTTCCGTGCAATAGTACCCTTAGGCTGCATTCCCAGCCGCGCGGTGCTGTTACTACAGCGCGGCGCTTATGAATACAGTCTCCCCCACTCCCAGCATCTAATTACAGATGCTGTCCTGGCGCGGGGGGACTCCGGTACATGCATTCCACGTCCGTGATCCGTCAGCATCACGGACCATGGGAATGCAGCCTAACTCTTTCTCCCTGTCTCCCTTCCCTTTTCCCTCTCCCCTTTTTCCCCTTCCATACCCCCCATCCCCACCCCGTGTGTGCCTCTCTCTCTTTCTCTCTCTTTCTCTCTCTTTCTCTCTCTTTCTCTCTCTTTCTCTCTCTTTCTCTCTCTTTCTCTCTCTCTCTCTCTCTCTCTCTCTCTCTCTCTCTCTCTCTCTCTCTCTCTCCTTCCTTCCTCCTGTCATCCACAGAGCCTAAGTTCTATAGATATGATCTCTCAGCTGGTTATTACAGTGTAGGCGTCTGTATCATTTATGGATGCCCTGACTTCTGCCTGGCATACATTGCTTTTCCATGTAAGACTCTCACCCTTTGTCAGCATTGCATCTCTCCCAGAATTTTCAGCATTTCTTGGCCATTAAACGCTGTCATTTGGCGCTGGGTAATCGGGACTGGCGGACATCCCAGGAGTGTTCTGTCGTCTCTTAGCTCTGTAGCAACAAGTATGTGGCTTGGAAATGATTGAATGTCACCTCACCATGTAGGGTTATAGAGCAGTTGGATATATAGATTGTATGTTGGAGCGTAACCTGAATCATATGGGTTCCCCAGATACCCCAAAAATTTATTAGTTCCATGTGTCTTTTTGTTATTTCTATTGTAAAGAAGCAAAACAGTTATGTACTTTGTCATATCAGCCAGAAGATGGCAACATTGCCCACGTTTGTATCTGTAAAACTATATGGAAGCTTATTTTTGTGATTTTTTTTTATTTACTTATATTTTCACCCTATATTGTTTGTTGTAATACTGCAAACTACAGCCAATACCTCTGTTCCTCATATGTTACACTGCAGCTCTGCTTAACATATATATATACCTTTTTTTCCTCAACAATCACACATTATCCTAGATTCCTGTACTACACGGAGTAGCCTTTTCCTTTTACACTAGGCCTTATATTTAAGGCATACCCTTAAACGAAACCTTTCACCCGGGGGGTCAGGCGGGCGGGTGCTAGGGTGAAAGGTTTCCTTTAAAAGGGGTTGGCCAGGATTTTTCAATAAACTAGCATTGCGTTGACTTCTGTGGGTGCTGTATGTTCTATATACACTTTAATTTATTATTTAGAGCACTTTGTTCTCAAGTTCAGTCACATGACCACTCTGCCTGTGTTTTCTTTACTTCCTGTGATGTCACGTTCCCTTTCTGTTACCTGTTCCTGCCAGTGGGGGAACAGTGAGTCATCAGGTGGGTGGGGTTATGCATCCAAATAGATTTAGCGCCTCCCCTGTAGGAGGAGCTAACATCTGAAGCCATTAGAAACTGCAGCAGTAAGGGCAGCATGACATGGAGGAGAGCAGGAGCTGATAGCTATGGTGCGGGGGGCACAGAGGTTAGCCATGTTTGTTGTGGGGGGCACAGAGGTTAGCCATGTATGTTGTGGGGGGCACAGAGGTTAGCCATGTATGTTGTGGGGGGCACAGAGGTTAGCCATGTATGTTGTGGGGGGCACAGAGGTTAGCCATGTATGTTGTGGGGGGCACAGAGGTTAGCCATGTATGTTGTGGGGGGCACAGAGGTTAGCCATGTATGTTGTGGGGGGCACAGAGGTTAGCCATGTATGTTGTGGGGGGCACAGAGGTTAGCCATGTATGTTGTGGGGGGCACAGAGGTTAGCCATGTATGTTGTGGGGGGCACAGAGGTTAGCCATGTATGTTGTGGGGGGCACAGAGGTTAGCCATGTATGTTGTGGGGGGCACAGAGGTTAGCCATGTATGTTGTGGGGGGCACAGAGGTTAGCCATGTATGTTGTGGGGGGCACAGAGGTTAGCCATGTATGTTGTGGGGGGCACAGAGGTTAGCCATGTATGTTGTGGGGGGCACAGAGGTTAGCCATGTATGTTGTGGGGGGCACAGAGGTTAGCCATGTATGTTGTGGGGGGCACAGAGGTTAGCCATGTATGTTGTGGGGGGCACAGAGGTTAGCCATGTATGTTGTGGGGGGCACAGAGGTTAGCCATGTATGTTGTGGGGGGCACAGAGGTTAGCCATGTATGTTGTGGGGGGCACAGAGGTTAGCCATGTATGTTGTGGGGGGCACAGAGGTTAGCCATGTATGTTGTGGGGGGCACAGAGGTTAGCCATGTATGTTGTGGGGGGCACAGAGGTTAGCCATGTATGTTGTGGGGGGCACAGAGGTTAGCCATGTATGTTGTGGGGGGGCACAGAGGTTAGCCATGTATGTTGTGGGGGGCACAGAGGTTAGCCATGTATGTTGTGGGGGGCACAGAGGTTAGCCATGTTACTCTGTAGTGTTGGAGTCCTGGGATTAAATGCAACCAAGGATAACAGCTGCATGTATGTTCCCCAATGGTTACATGGATTTTATCACACACTCCAAAACATTGTGAGCCCCATTGGGGACGGGGACCAATAAAGGTGACTGACTACAATCTCTGTACAGCATTGCAGAATAGGTTGGAGCTATATAAATAAAGGAACAATATTATTGGACTGTACATATCTGCAGTGGCGGGGCAGTGTAATATGGAGGGAAGAGATGCCACTTCACCTCATGTCAGTCACCTTTCTATTTATTTATTGCTGTGGAAAACCAGAATCCGAACTCCTTTAAGCCCCTCCCAACTGAAACCCCACCCATCTGTAAGTTGCTGACCCGTGACCTTTAAACTTCTTTAGATAAACAAATACAAAAAGCAGACAAACAGAGGATGTCCAGGGACATAGAGACGAAAAAAAAGTTTGAGGAAACAACTAAAGCCCCTATTACACTGGGCAACGGAGAGGAGCGAACCATTGCTGTCAGTGCTCATTTGCTCCTCATTCCCCGCTCGCTGCTGGCGCTATTACATACATTGGCAATGAGCGGTAAGTGCAGAGGGGGCCGCGTGGAGCGGCTTCCAGGGTGACCGCTAGATTGTCCGGGAAGCCCATGGCAGATAGCAGCGGTCTGCAGCCACTGTTCCTATTCCACGCAGCGACGTCAGCAAATCGCCGCTATCTTAGTAGTTTGTCTTTTAACATGTTGAAAGACAAACAACTGCAACAATGAGCCGACATCGTTCATGTCGGCTGATCATTGTCTTCTATTACACAAGACGATTATCGGCCGATTGTTTTGTGTAATAGGGCCTCAAGGGGAATGCACAGTTTACAATTGTTTTTCTATTCGAATAAGAAAAAAAGTTGAACAACCACTTTAACCCTGCAAAACCAAACTGGAGCTTGTTTTTGGGGTAGGTCTTATTTTGTGAGAAACAGTGTGTGTACAAGACCAGCAGGAGATACAGGGGGAGATTTATCAAACATGGTGTAAAGTGAAACTGGCTCCGTTGCCCCTAGCAACCAATCAGATTCCACCTTTCATTCCACACAGACTGTTTGGGAAATAAAAAGTGGAATCTGATTGGTTGCTAGGGGCAACAGAGCCAGTTTCACTTTACACCATGTTTGATAAATTTCCCCCACAGTTTCTCCCCTGAAATCAGGGCTCAATGTGGCATCTCCTGATCTGTTCCTCCTTCATGGTTTTTATTTCTTTAGCATCATCGCCTTTTAATGCCTGAATATCCTGACAGTTTTATTGGCCAAGGGCGGCTTTGAGCGTCAATATATCATCTCCGTATGGCGGATTGCCACAGTGCAGCCAAGGGTTTAGCTACCACTTATGATTTACACACATCGCAGGCTTCATAGCTGGAGACAAATTGAGACGCGCCCGGCAATCCCTCGGATAAATGTGTGCGCCTTTTGAAAGCAATTTATTACGCGAGTGGCTTTGATATTAAGGGACATTATATGAAGGCTCATGTCCTGTAGCCATTTATTTCATGGATACAATGACAGCAGAAGGGGATCAAGTGGAGACAATGACTTCTCCTGATGGCGAGAATAGGGCTTCATGTCACTGGGGAAGCAAAGCAGGGTGGAGATCTGTAGCAGACTTCCTCCACAGCAGCACATAGTATTTCAGGGGATGATTGTGCCAGTCTTGTGGGAGACAAGAACCTGTCTACTTATGTGTTATGCAGAGGGCAGGGCCAGAACTCTTCATAGTCAATCTGTGGACAGCAGCAGAAGATGAGTTTGTTGATCTTGTGGGAGGCAGTGACCGGTTTACTATTAATAATTCATTTCCTTTTATTAACCATATCGATTGACTCCCTGACAATATATTTTAGACAAATTAGTGTTTAGACCAGGATAAACACGACACCATCACAGAAAATATAGAGTGGCAGTAAACCATTCTTCTCATAATTCATATATCACTGGCCAGCATGGGCAGCACTGTGTATGTTTCATATTAGATACGCAACCATATTTTTAGCAATCCTATATGAATCCAAGTCAGTCAAGGTTTATCCTATTGAAGAATCCCTTCTGTTACCTGCATATTCCTCTGCTCCTGTATGATTGTGTGTAAAGGAGAGCTCTACTGTTCCCACAATGTAAAAACAAGGGCAAATAACAGTTGTTGCTTTGCAACAGTGACAGTCATCTGTCATTATTTTTTTTTTTCAATATAGCCTCAAACAGTGCTTTTTTTGTAAGTGATCACATTAGTGAATTTGTGTTTTTTTTTTTTTTTTTTTTACATTGAATACATTTTGCTTGAGGTATCTTGGACTGAACATGACACTTTATTACACTTATCTTCTGCTGTTAACCATAAGGGCCAGTTCACATAGAGTAAAATCAGCAGAATTCCGTCTGTTACAATGGGACGGCTCACACGCCTCCTCTTCCACGGCTCTCTGCTAAAAGAATTGAGTGGCAGAAGCAGAGGCGCACAAGTTGTCCCATTGAAACAGACGGCAGGTGGGATTCTCTGACGCGGAATTCCACCGATTTTATTCAGTGTGAACTGGCCAGAAGGATGAAGGACCTCTCACTCTAAAATTATCCACCTCTAGTGTGGCGAAAGTTTTGTCATGTGGAAAAACCTTACAGATTACTAAGGACGATAGTACGCATTAATAGATCTGTCAGGATTATAGTTTCCTATACTGAGGTGTAGGGTTCTTGAAAACCAGACACTGTCACAATGGTGTGCTCAAATATAGCAAAAATTCCCCATACTTCATTAGTCAGCACAGTAGACACTATACCGATTGCAAATGCATGGAATTCATAAATTCATCCCTGGATCTCTAAATCCCAGGATACAATACATTTACTCCTGTCCTTTTCCAAAATCTTGCATGCATCCCTGGTTTATTCTTCTATAGTTACTGTGGTATTGGGTATTTTTTTCCAAACCGCATTCACCATCACTATTCCTGCAGTGTTATCTCTTTCATCCCAGCCCTGCTATCTAAAAAAAAACAGAAAACTTTCTGGGAGCGGTTTTATCCTAAAGTGAACACACTCCAAAGAACCAAATGGCAACTTACAATTGATGAAGGGTGAATTCTCGCCGCTCCACGGCCGACAATAGCCAAAGATAATCTCAAACCTTGTTCGCTCCAATCCCTCCGGCTAGGTGAACAAGCACTTCACAGACACAAGTGTCCACAAGGTCAAAGCAAAATTAGGTAAGCGATCCTTATCCGGCACAATGATTTGTACTGGTAACCTGGAGAATTTCTTATTACACACAGAGAGGAGTGAAGTTGGAAGTAGAAGAGGATATTTATTGTGCCTATGGTCATTGAGATTTATTATCCCAGAAGAAGGGGTGTTTAAACCCTGATACGAGGTGGATTGTTTTAGTAAATGTGGTGATCATCAGTCCTCACATGAGGTTGTGGATCATTGAGCGGAGAGGAAATGGATCATCGGCGTGGTGCAGCTAAGGCTGGGTTCACACTGCATTTTTGCAATCTGTTTTTTTCATCCGTTTTTGCAAAAAATGCATGAAAAAACGGATCGCTCTCCTAATTCTGCTTTGTTTTTGTGGATCCCAGCCCTGCTTTATCTAAACTTCTCAATTCTGCAGCTGGGTCATGTGACTTTAAAGCCACCATCCTGACTTCAAGCTGCATTCACTCCCTACCTGCTATTAGTCCCATTCTATAGGCAGCTAGAGCCAGTACAATCTATCTGCGGTGAGGACAATGTAATAATACTTATGCCTATATTCTCCTAAATAAGCTAAGAGAATATAGGTAGATTGTCACAGAGGCTTAACTCTTATCAAATCCATTAGAACTGTGTGACTTGAGCTGTATTATTATTTGGACCTCTAAGTCAGGGTTCTGTAGCTCCCCCTGTGGACAGCTTGTGTGGAACAGTCCATGCAGCTTTATCACAGGAGGTTCTACTGCCTGAGATAATGACAACACAAACACATTTAATTTCTAGGAAGTCACCATGAGATCACATGACCCAACTAAAGAAGATAATGCCAGATATTTTCAGTAATACTAACTGAAATATATATAATAGCTGACTAGCTCCATAATAAATGTCATGTGAGTGCTTTTTTTACTGCAATCTGATAGGGGTGTGTCTGTGAACACGGTGCAATTGGGAGTGCCCAAGTGACAGCAGAATTTTAAATACAGCTCTGTAGGATAACGCATGATGAAACTTGAGATTATTACAAGATTAGAATTGTGAAATTGTTGAAACTGGGACTTTCCTCTGTTGATGTGTGGACTTACTGGTTCTAACGCAGGTACTTATTACCTAACATAGGTTTTATTCATAGCGTCCAGATCAGGAGATGTCTTTGGGGACCCTCAGACTGTTATCTTTGTTCCATAACATTGCATGTCCTTATAACTAATTTTTCACTTTCCCCTGATTTTCAGTAAAGGGAAAAATTTCTGCAGCTGCTGCTCGGGGGAGAATAGGTACAAGGCCTGTTCCAGCTGCACGTCCTGCCCCTGTGATCGGTTTTCCAACACCTTGAAGTTTTAGTAGAGTTTCCACAAGTCTGGGGTCTCCTCCTTATTTCATATCTGCTCACACAATTAACAGTGTATGAATCCCATCAGCCCAATAATCTATTCATCTTGGCCAGTGACTTTTGGCAACTCTGCTGAGCTTGATCCCAGTGAACTAACATGGCAACTGTCTAACCTGGAAATGTGCCCGTCTCCGTCTAGACTTGCTATAATGTTACTAATACAATCTTTATGAATGAACTTTCATTATTCCATATTTGTTTATCTCTGAAACTTTTTTTTTAATTATGTGAAAAAAAAATCGTAGGTTTAGTTGCTTTGCTCCAGCAAGCACCGCATTGCCTTGATTACTAGGCTCCGTGTCATCCATTTTGGTTATGACTGTGTCTGGGTTTGCACATCCTGGGTAGGACTGGTGGAAAGGCAGCAGGACAAGGCTCTTAACCACCTAGATGCCTTGGTCTCCTATTACCACTGCATCTAGAGGGTTAAATGTCTCTTATGTTTCAATGTTGGTCCAGAGGCCTGTTCTTCCCCATATTTTTATTTTATGCCATTTAATACTATTGACTGCATTATGCTAATGTTATGTATGTGCATTCTTGCAATAGAAGACAGGACAGAAGTAATTTTTTTTTTTTTTTTTAAATGTACTACTATAACTATGTAACATAAGTAATAATACACAGTAGATAATAGATGGTACAGCCACTCACATCATACTGTGACAAAGAGTCACCGCAAGAAAACCCAGTTAGGTTACACATAACAAGTAGGAGGTGCGTAGTTAATCCAAGTACATATGAAAATATTCACCAAACAAGATAAAGGGACGGCACTCACCAAATTCTTTCCTTGGATGATTTATGAAGGCGTAACAGCAGGGCTAAAATAAGTGTTACAAACAGTAAGCGATGTCCATTTCACGTCAGTGCTTCTTCTGGTTCACCAAGAAGAAGCCATGTGACGTGAAATGGCTGTCACTTGCTGTTTGTTACTCTGATTTTAGCCCTGCTGTTAGCCCTGCCCACACTACGTAAAATAACGGCCGTTGTTTTCACCGGCCGGACTTTTGCAACCAAAACTACGGGCGTAGAATTACGAGCGTACGGGCTAGTCGTAAAACTACGGCTATTGTTTAATTTTGCTTCCCAGCATGTTTATAAGCTGGATGAAACAGGTCATTTACTTTAAATACTGCGCCCAGCCCGAGAAACCACTCAGAAAACGTTTACATCAAAATCAAGTTTAATTCCGCAGATATAAGTTTTACATGTGCAGCCGCATTGAAATCCACGGCCGTTGTTGCAGTATTACCGGCCGGAAATAATTGACATGTTCATTTTTCACGGAGACATATAAACAACGGCCGGTATCTGATACGTAGAGTGCATTCAACGGCCGTTGTTACATTGCATTGCATTCATAATATGGAACCTCAAAACAGTGGCCGTAGTTTTGCGGGAGGACTACAGCCGTTTTACGTAGTGTGAACATAGCCTAATAAAGCATCCAAGGAAAGAATTTGGCGAGTGCCGACGCTTTATCTTGTTTGGTGAAGATTTAACTATGGAACCTGACTACAGGGTTTTTTTGTAGTCTTTACCATGGAGACACATAGGAGTTTGTGCTCAGTAGTATTGCTGAAAAGATAGTTGTATTTCCTCCAAAATATGGTAGATCAGAAAATGGGATAATTCTATAATAGGTGCCAACCACAGAATGCCAACAAGACACAAAAGCAGGGGTAATGCACAGCCAAATCAAGGGTGCTCATAGTGTAACATACCACAAAGCAACACTATCACTTTAAAGAAGAGAAAGATGTATGTTATAACACACTTAGGCACACCACTGTTAAAGGGGTAGTGCGGCGGTAAAAAATTATTCACAGAATAACACACATTACAAAGTTATACAACACTATAATGTATGTTATGTCTGTGAATGGCCCCCTTCCCCGTGTCCCACCACTCCCACCTGTGTACCCGGAAGTATAGTGCATTATACATACCTGATCCGTGCCGACACGCGTCCGCCATCTTGTGCCAAACGTCATCTTCGGCCGGCCGGCCCAAACACCTTCGATCTTCCCGAGTGCCGGCCGCGTCATCAGCTGCTCAGCCGCGATTGGCTGAGCATAACTGTGCTCGGCCAATCGCGGCTGAGCAGCTGATGGCCGGCACTCGGGAAGATCGAAGGTGTTCGGGCCGGCCGGCCGAAGATGACGTTTGGCACAAGATGGCGGACGCGTGTCGGCACGGATCAGGTATGTATAATGCACTACACTTCGGGTACACGGGTGGGGGTGGTGGGACACGGGGAAGGGGGCCATTCACAGACATAACATACATTATAGTGTTGTATAACTTTGTAATGTGTGTTATTCTGTGAATAATTTTTTACCGCCGCACTACCCCTTTAAATCAAGTCAAAAAATATATAGTCTTTATTAGCAATACAATATACACAAAAAAAAAGAAAAAACAACCCTACAGAAACCCTATATTAAAAACATTTAAAAACACACATGATTCAATGGGGATCCACTCACAATACATGGGATCCCTGCATAACCACTCAGCTCAATAGGGTCAGACCCACACTCTACCAATAGATAAATGCTGTCAAACGCAGCCAAACCCGGTATAGCTATCAAAGTGGCAAGTGCAACAGTGCAATGCCACCATTGCCAAAGTGCCAAGTGCAACCACAGAATGCCACCATAAGTGCCACAAATACCCCTATGAATATGAGCCCTAATTGCCCCTATTACTAATTTAATCCATGCTTGCCTCTCTTCTATGAATGGACTAAAAGCAGTCCATGACATTGTTCCCTGGATATACAGTACAGTAAATTCAATTGTATACGGCCAAAATCAGTGCACTTCATCATTGAATTTAAAAAACAAAAACTAATATCCATAAGGGGCAGTATTTTGGTGGCCATATATAACAGTAGTATTATGATTTATATTTATATTTGTACAGTTATATTTTTATACACAAAGAACGCTATTATAGTAGTTATATTGTTATACATAGGAACAGTATTATAGTAGTTATATTCTTGTATATAGGAGCAGTATTATAGTAGTTATATTCTTGTATATAGGAAGTAGTATTATAGTAGTTATATTCTTGTACATAGGAGCAGTATTATAGTAGTTATAGTCTTGTACATAGGAGCAGTATTATAGTAGTTATATTATTGTACATAGGATATATTATTATCGTAGTTATACTGTTATACATAGAAGCAGTATTGTATTAGTTGTATTGTTATACATAGGGGGTATTAATATAGTGGTTATAATCTTGTACATAGGAGCAGTATTATAGTAGTTATATTCTTGTATATAGGGGTAGTAATATAGTAGTTATAATCTTGTAAATAGGAGCAGTATTATAGTAGTTATATTCTTGTACATAGGAGCAATATTATAGTAGTTATACTGTACATAGAAGCAGTATTATAGTAGTTGTATTGTTATACATAGGGGGTAGTAATATAGTAGTTATATTCCTGTACATATAAGCAGTATTATAGTAGGTATATTCTTGTACATAGGAGGCAGTAATTTTTCTACATAGTGACAGTTTTGCAGTAGTTATATGTTTGCATTTTAATATCTTTAGAATATTTATAATACTATGTATGAATGCAGAATATACTTGTATAGACACACCACTAATAGTATAATTTCAGGACATTGCCTGCTATTAACGTCACTTCATGCATCAGCTGATTATATAATCCCTGATACAAAATGCTTTCTTAATCTCTTTACACCATTTTGTCTTGGTTTCTGTAGTCCATACGTCTTGTTTGGTCTGTCCACTGCACCTGCCTGTTGTCATCCTCACCTGTACATTATGGGGGAGATTTTATGAAAGGGTGTAAATATACACCTGGTGTAAACTGCCCACAGCAACCAATCACAGCTCAGCTTTCAGCTCTGGTAAAACATAAGAGGAGCTGTGATTGGTTGCTGTGGGCAGTTTACACCAGGTGTATATTTACACCCTTTCGTAAAATCTCCCTTCGTAAATTCTCCCTTTATGTGTCTATAAATATGAAACATTGATTTGTTAACAGCATTCAAATGCAACCTTACTGCTTCTCCTTGGAGATGTTATGGCTTTATGTGGGAATTTGTCACAATTCTTTTTACGTTGTTTTATTGTAACAAAGCATGACACTGGCTTAAATCTGAAGTATTGGAACGCTCATAGTTTCATGTTTGTGGTTCCAAGCCGGCTTGCCCAGACAGCCAGATATTATACCACTAAAGGCCTAAAGTACATTTGCTACTTCCATCTCCCATGAGTCTTACTTAGTTAATCCTATATATGCCATCTTATATCACCACCCCGTGATAGTCCCAGCAGATGACCATACATGACCATATATCAGGACAGTAATGTGATGTAGAATTACCCTACGGTGACATACATCCATAGTGTTGCATGTATGTCATAGCCATAAACCGGCATGAAAAAATACCTGTGTGGATCTCTTGGTATGAAGTAGATTTTGTTTAACTTGTTGTGTCTTTTACAGCCTGGGATTAAAACCTACAATATGGATGTGTTCTCAGGTGGCATTGGTCTAAGAACTTGTATTGGGTTCGGGGTGCCCAAACGTCCTATTACGACTTTGCATTGCTCACTTCATATATATTTCTTGCATTCTATTGATTTGTGGATTGTTGGTGAGTGCCCTTTTTTTCTTTTTTGGTGTCTAGCAGCCAGAAAGTAAGCCTGAAGGAAAGGGTATTCTCCAGCCCCAGAAATGTTGCCACAAAAGGAAAAGGTTCTCCTCAGTCTCAGGGGGTGCGACGTTCCCCCAGTGCTGACCAAAGCATGGAGGAGAGCCCAAGTAAGGTGCCCAAGAGCTGGAGCTTTGGCGATCGAGGACGGACTAGACAAGCTTTCCGCATTAAGGGAACAGCATCACGGCAGAACTCAGAAGGTGGGTATGGAGGTTCATTATATCTTGTGGAGGACCTACAGTTTCACTTTACCTTGAGGTTTAGAGAAGTGGTGTTACTCATGTCTATTTCCCTGTTGGTTTGAGGTAAAGAAGGGGCTGTTGTTGGGCTACTAAAGAGCTGAGTATAGTAAAGAGATTTACCTATTGGGAGTTTGTTGTGTGGGCTCTGTACATAGTAGGTGTCAGCAGCAATATTATAGTTGACCGTCTGCTGCAACAGCTGGGATCTGAGATGACTCTGATCTCGGCCATATGAAGGCAATCTGTCAACTGCAATTCACTTTCAAAACTGCTGATACAGTTATATAGCTGTTAGATCGGGAAGACACATGGTAACTTTCCTATATCTGTCTGTGATTCCAGGATAGTAGAAAGAACCAAAGAGGCTTTCCCAAGCTTCTGAAATTCACCAAACTGTAACTCAACCTGCTTAGGATGCTTTCAGGTGTCAATCAAGCAGGGAGGGGAAAGAGAAAGCATTGCAGCTATTCAGGATCTTGGAAAATACTCTTTGGCTCAGCTGTATATATGAATAGTACTATGTGTCTCCTTGTCCCAGCTAACTAACAGTGTCTGCAGTTTAGAACATGAATTACTGCTGATTGCCTTTAACCTCTTAGTGACATACGGCATATGCCCGCAAGAGGAGTTCAGAGGGGGCCGCGCCGCGACCCCGCTCTGAACTGACGCGATCCCGACTGCTTTCTGCATCACGGGACCGCGGCTATTAGCGGGAGTGCCCGATCGCCGCTCCTGCTAATTAACACCGTTTGATGCAGCTGTCAAACATGACAGCTGCATCTAACAGTGTTAAATGCAGCCCATCCCTAGTGTCTAGCCCCCCCTCCCCCGAGCAATGCGATTGCGGAGGTGGGATCCCTTGGTCTTACCGGGCCGGGCCTCAGCGACAGTGACGCTGATCACGGTTCGGTATTCTATTGCAATGGTCTGCAGCAGACCAAAGCAATAAAGCACCGATCTGATGGATCGGTGCTGTATTATACAGCTACACTGATCTCTATGAGAGATCAGTGTAGCTGTATTAGAAGTCCCCCAGGGGACTTGAAATTAATGTAAGTGTTTTTATAAATACAAAGCCCCCTCCCCTAATAAAAGTCTGAATCACCCCCCTTTTCCTATTTTATAAATAAAAATAAATAAATAAACGTGTTTGGTATCGCCGCGTGCTTAGTCGCCCGAACTATTAATTTATCACATTCCTGATCTCGCAAGATAAACGGCGTAAGCGCAAATACCCGCCAAAGTGCAAAAATTGCGCATTTTTGGTCACATCAAATCCAGAAACATTGTAATGAAAAGCTATCGAAAAGTCGCAAATGCACAATCAAGGTACCAATAGAAAAAACACATCATGGCGCAAAAAATTAAACCTCAATCATCCCCATAGACCAAAGGATAAAAGCGCTATAAGCATGGGAATAGAGCACTTTTAGGGAACTTTTTTGCTGTAGAAGGTTTTATTTTTTTTAAGTCATCAAATAATATAAAAGTTATGCAAGTTGCATATCGTTTTAATCGTACCGACTTATATAACATTTATAACATTTCAGTTTTTTCATAGGGCAAACGGCGTAAAAACTAAAAAACCCCAATTTCACTTCGCATATAACATTTATTCTGGTTTTGCAGCATATTTTATGCAAAAAATAAGTAGGTAGTGATGTCCATGCAGCCCTTTGCTTTACAAAATGGTAAAAAATGCTTTAATACTGAAGTATTACCAAGGCATTATGCAATGTAACATCTTTTAGCGAATGGGTCTCCAAACTGTGTCTCTCCAGCCGTTGCAAAACCACAATTCCCATCATGCCCGAACAGCTAAAGCTTTGGGTTTGGCTGTCCAGGCATGATGGGAAATGTAGTATTTTTTACAGCTGGAGGGCCGCAGTTTAGAGACCCATGTTTTAGCGTGACAAAAAGTAAAAAAGAAAAAAGTGTGTGTGTGGGGTGGGGAAACATTTAAAGGTAAAAAAAAAACTACTGTAATATTTTTTTATGTAAAATAAATAAATGAATAGTGAATAAAGTCACATAACTGCCTAGCTGGTAGACTTCAGCCAAAAAATTGAATGTTATAGATTCACAGGGGACTTTTAAAAAATGTATTAGTGTAAAGTGGGCAGATGTATACAACTACATTATTTTATATATTTGGTTTTCCACCCCAAAAGATTTTAGTTTGTTTTTCTATAGAATTGCACAGATTATAGGGGACATTAAAGAGGGAAAAAGTTCTGAAATATTTCTTCTTGGTAAACCACAAAAGCATAGACATATCATTCCAGTGTTTAAATCATTTTATTAAGATTAAAAAATTTCCACATTATAATCCCAAGTGTGCAAAAAGGGACCCATAAATAAATAGCACCAAGGCAAAAACCAGTGACAAAGCAACATAACTTAAATCTCGGCAGCTGCCATGAGTAGCACTGAGCAGAATATTTACCAATTTTTACTTATTTCTGTGTGTTACCACTATTAATTGCAAGGCAGCCTATGCCAATAACTGCAGCGTATAATGGTTTGTATAAAGGTACACTTAAATGGGCACAGTTGTTACCAATAAATCATTTTAAATCAGCAGAGAAGGTGATATACTACATCTTTGCAATTGACTTTAATTGTTTTTTGCCTGTTTTCTATATGAAATACAACACTATACAATCAGCCACTATGTGTCTCACTTACTGGAAAACAGCAGTCCAGGCTCCATCACTAATGCCACCTGGTCTTAAGTAACAGCAAAAAAAAAAGAGTTCAAGTGCTGTACGTGATGCCAGTTGGCCCAGTGAAGATGAATACTGATTGGCCAGCAGCCGTACACTGCTGCAGATTGGTAAACTAACTGATATAATGGCTCTACCCACCAGCTCAGAGTTAAAGTGACACTGTCACCCCCTTTTTGCATTCGGACTTCTCTTCATAGATGTAAAGGGAAAATTTAGCAGTTTTCATACCTTATTTTACATCATACAACATGGTGTTTGTTCAAGTAAAAAGTGTTCTTTTATCACCTGCAGATTGTGCTAAGTGGGCGGGGCTTCATGGCAACTGCACCACTTAGCCCCGTCCACAGCGCCACTGTAGGCCCCAAATATATAGTTAAAGCGACTCTGTACCCACAATCTGACACCCCCCTCCAAAACCACTTGTACCGTCAGATAGCTGCTTTTAATCCAAGATCTGTCCTGTGGTCCGTTCTGCAGGTGATGCAGTTATTGTCCTAAAAAAATACTTTTAAACTTGCAGCCCTGTGCGAGACGGGAGTATCTGTGTCCTAACTTTGCACCACCCCTCTGTCCCTCCTCCCCACCCTCTTCATCATTAGGAATGCCACTGGAACATTTTCCCCATGCTGGACATTGCACAGGTCCTTAACGATCCAGCCCATGTGCCGGGCTGCCACAGGTGAGGAATAGGAGGCAATCTGCCTGGAGCATTCCTAATGATGAAGAGGGTGGGGAGGAGGGACAGAGAGGTTATGCAAAGTTAGGGCACAGATACTACTGTTTAGCACAGGGCTTCGAGTTTAAAAGTATTTTTTTTAGGACAATAACTGCATCACCTGCCGAACAGACCCCAGGACAGATCTTGGATTAAAAGCAGCTATCCGAAGGTGCAAGTGGTTTGGGGGGGGGGGGAGGGGGTCAGGTTGTGGGTACAGAGTCGCTTTAACGTTTGCATTACATAATGCAAACATTAACTACATATTTGCTTGGGGAGGTTCTTTTTATGTCATGACAGGTACATTTTAAGGTAATAGTTATGATCTTGCATTACTGACACTTCCTGTGGTTTTTGCCTTGTTGGTGCTATTTATGTATGTGGTCCCTTTTTCACACTGGATTATAATGTTGCAACTTTTTAATCTTCCTAATACAGTTTTGGCTTTTAAACAATGCAATGATATGCCCATTGGTGGTTTCTTATGTAATGGTGGGTTTCCTGTACCACTTAGTTGTGACAGTCACTGCTGCTTCTGCTCTATAACTGGATGTTAGCAGGTGGAACTGCATTTTCAATGTGCTGGCTTCCCTCTAAATTGTGATGTAACTCATGGGAGGTATCTCACCCAGCAGTCAGCCTTCCAGGAGAAGAGATTCCTGAGGACAACCGAAGTTGTAATTGTGAATTTCTTGCTGAAGACCTGACTCCTGGTCTTAAAGCCTCCATTCGAGCAGTATGGTAAGTGCTCCAGAGTTCATCAATACATCCCCAGTGGAGAACTAGATTGCTCGCAGACTGACCCTTTTTTCTGTTGTTTTCTAAGCATTATGAAATTCCTGGTGTCTAAACGAAAATTCAAGGAGAGCCTCCGACCCTACGACGTCATGGATGTGATAGAGCAGTATTCAGCCGGTCATCTTGACATGCTTGCACGTATCAAAAATCTGCAGTCCAGGCAAGAAACCTTCTCAGCTTCTCTTCCTGCCATAAACACATAGTAATATACACATTTTTGACAGTTCATGTTACATCTAACCAAGATCCGGTTCATCTACAGGATCTGAAGTCACTAGATTGTAAATGAGGGTAGCCGTGTAAATATTACATGGTCCCTCACTGTGCTTATTCGTCAGCTATGGGATGCATTTCATTTACTGACCTAAAAGATTCCAGAACCTTTATGTACAATTGTTAATATCATTGTCAGGTTAAGGTTATCACATTGTCTGATGTCCATGCAACCCAGAGTGTACTCGAGTGGTGAAACATGGCTGCAACAGAGCTGCTCTATGCCATTGTAATGGGGAAAATGTATTCAACCTGGTTTAGTTGACTGAGAAAGGGTTCAGCTTTCATAGCTTGATGAATGGAAATATAGGTAGTAGTAGGTTTTCCAAGTAATGTTAAGAGCAGTGTCGTCCAACCTATGGCTTTTCAGCACTTGCAAAACTACAGTTCCCACCATGCCTTAGGAGCCTTCCATTGGGCATCCAATTACTAACCTGCTGAAAATGGTCAAACACATAGATAACTGAACATGCCTATTTCAGCAGGACCAACATTTTTGGTGGCCTCCTGACTGTACTAACATTAGATGATGAGGAAGAAAAGGTTCAGGTATATTAAATTTTAACAGTCTGATCCTTTTGTTCTTGGGGAGATCTCCTGATCTCTATCATATGCACTAAAATAGTGAAAGATGCTTAGTTACTTTTGAGTTACCAAGAGCTATCAACCATAATTCAATCTAGTCAAAAATAGATATAAAGCGACCTAAACCAGAAGAATTACTTACTGTAGATGTAATGGTGTCTGCTGATCAAGAGGTCTACTGTGGTCAACTTTGTGGTGACCTCTGAGAGTCTAAAATCTTAGACAAGCTTTGAGTAGATAGACCAGTCACCAGGTCACCAGACAGAGGTGTAACTAGAAATGGCTGGGCCCCATAGCAAACTTTTGATCACCAGACCTTCACCCCCTGAGGCGGTGGGCCCCATAGCAGCGGCTGTGGCTGCTATAGTGGTAGTTACGCCCCTGTCACCAGACCTTTACCTGCTAAAGTTGACAAATCATATAGAGACTTGTCATTCCTGACCTGACGTATTAAGTGGTTTGGGTCTCATATACACCATGATGGCTTAAGCACTCTATAAATATTAGAGGGGCACCCAGATTATCAGAAAAGGGAAGGCAGAAAATGCAACTTGCTTCCCATCATCCATATATACTTCTTTCCCTAGTAGATCACTTGACTTGAGTCCACAAAAATTAGATTCCTCAGTAATCCTTTTAAAAATCATGAGAAAAAACATGTTCTTCTCTTTAGGGCCTTCATAATATTTTTCTGTTTTTTTTCATCCTATTTAGAGACACTGGCCATATACATTAAAGTCAGCCAATTTTGGTGGGATCGGCTGACTATCTAACGTTTTATAGAGACTTTCTTTCTGACGGCGGATGTTGAGGGAAACAACAGTTGGGCATGTTGGACTTTAACAGGCCTGATTCCATTGTTAGAGATACGCCACTGTCAGAGGGGGTAAGGAGAGATTTCTGTTGGCCAAACAAGCAGCCAGCTTAACGTCAGCAATGATAATACAATCATGACATGACCTTCAGGAACAACGGGTGGTGTTAGTTTTTACTTCAGTCCAGTTTCACCACGGGATACACTCTGATGTGTGACCTGCATACGATGACTACTCCTGTGGCTAGTTTTGTGTCTTGTGTCATATCGTGTTATTTTTCACTCCTCCCATCATGACGCACAAACCCTCTCTATACTTTCACACTGTGTCTGTCACCTTGAACCATAGGAATATATGTTGATCTATATCCAGTATTCCAACCAGGATATTGCTACATATATAACATGCAAATATATTCCAGTCTTCCAGCCATCCCAGACTTTGACTGGTGGTTTTGCAGCAACCTACACACTGACACAGCTGAATTCAGCCAAATGGAATATATTTCCAATCTATTGAAACATTTTTTTCCCTCTTGAATTTTTCCCAACGTTGCTTCATTATGCATTTTTGCTGGTGTTTTGTTTTTCTATTTACTTTGCCAGGATAGATATGATTGTGGGTCCCCCACCCCCTTCAACACCCCGGCATAAGAAGTACCCCACCAAAGGATCAGTGCATTCTACCAAAGAATCTCCCTTGTACTCTCCTAGGTTAGGATTCACCAAAATGCCTCTTTGTATGGACTGCTTTTGTTTATTTTTCCTTTCTTGAAGGCGAACCTCTTCCAGTCCATGGTTTGTGATGGCATGTAGATGCTGGGAAAGCCTTTGGCAATTACACAGGATAGTCCGGTTGGATTCTAGGACCAACTTCCTCTCTTCTTATGAGGTCATTGGCATATATAGACAGATGTAAGGACCAAAAGGTGCCCAGGAAGCAGAATATAGGGACCATGAGAGAGAGCAAATCTTCGCCCACAATAAACATCCTTGTATTTATTTACATGGAATTGGCAATGACTTCTAAAACTTTGTATAGTGTCAGGGGGCTAGTCCTCTTAAAGGACCACTAAATCTAATCTACTGAGGATATATATATATATATATATATATATATATATATACAGGGTCTCTTCTAGGTTTAGTGCGCCCTTACAGTATAAGTGTCCTATGAAAGAATTAGATCCTCGGGAGTCGTAGTGCCCACTGGTTAGGGAGAAACCAAGTTGTCAAGGTGACCCAAGCAGAAGGTAAGTGTCCATCACATAAATGGGTGAAAGGGGTTTGCTGGCATCATTTCTCTTTTTTTTTTTTTTTTCCCGTAGCTGCAACGAGGTTGAGAAGACAAGCATCCTCCTTTGTTTTATCTGTTGCTAGTCTTTCTTTTCTGCTCTGGATTCTACCTTGTTTTTGCATGCACGCATGTGGTCTAATGGAGCATGACAAAGATGGCATCGTGGCTGAAAATGAGCAGCATTTTTATGTTTCTTTAATGCATTAAAAAAAAAATTGATCATGAGATCCCACCAAAGATTATTCTATGGAACTTTAAATGGAGGAACCATTAGGTAAATGCGTGATACACCATACATGCATGCACTGCAGATTGCAGCTTGGTTGATGGATATGTAACAACAGGCATCTTGTTTGGCTTTGATAGCCCCCCGTTCCCTTTCAGATGCTGTTATCTAGTTGAGGGGGCCTTCATGCTCAGGACATGCCTCTTTTTAACTGGAGCATTTCATGGTTACCAATTGTAGACCAGGAGTTACATGGGCCTTTATGGATTACAAAGGCCATCTTTTGAGGATTTGTTTTAAACTTTATCCAAGCATCTCCGAAGTCATGTCTTGAAGATAAGTGAAGTTGACCCATAGATGTTATGATCTCAATGACCAGGACTTCAACTGCATAACAGCCAGATAGTCTACATACATTGTTCTGTTTGCCATCTTAGGCCCGATATGGTGGACATTGTGCATTGACCAGTTATATTCCCATCTCATAATCTTGACGTTAACAAGAGTTGCACGTATGGCACAGCCTACAAGTACATTGTTTACCTCTGGCGGACCCAGATGGCTAAAGGGGGACAGGAAGCCAACATTATGAGATGGGAATGCCCTTCAAATAATCTCATAACTTTAAGTAACTTTACCTCCAGAAATGTTGTGGAGACCAGTAACATATTCAGCATGTGTGGCTGTACCTATAGAGTAGATATACTAGATTTAGCTGCAGATTTTCCTTGTGACAATTTGTACAGCAAATCCACAGAAGATTGCAACAGGAACATAGATGTAGCTTTTAAAATCTCATTTACACACAAGGGAAATTTCCTAGCAGCAACAAAATCTGCCCAGATATTCCCATCTTATGGGAAGGGTAACCTTAGGGGAGACCTGAAGATTTCTCAGCCGCAGGCACCTGCAAATGAGAGACGATCAGTGAGATCTTGTCTTGTTTGCAGTGCCTTTACATGGCATGAGAAATCTGATGTCCAGGCTGCACAAAACAATCAGTGTATCGTTTGTGCAGCTCTGAAAACTGACAGCACAGATATGTATACAGTATATAGATATATGTGAGTTTCCAGATCACAAGCAGTCTATACTTACCAAGCTGCTTGTCATCCGACATCTGGCTTTTTCAGTCCTCCACCTGTACGTTCAGGCTCCGCCTTTTCCGGTGGGCTGTGGACTGGAGAAGCCAGACACATCGAATCACAAGCAGTGTGGTAAGTATAGACTGCTAGTGATCTGGAAACTGATAGCACAGATGGGTATATATGTTTCTCTTCATCGTTATTGGCCACACATTACCCTGTTTACATAGGAATATGTGAGGAGACTACAATAAATTTTAAAGTAAGCTCCAAATAAACAATCATTGTCACTTTTACACGGGCTGATTATTGACTGCAGGAGTATTTCAAGCAACGCTCCTGACTGATAATCAGTCTGTGTAAAACACCCTCAAGATCCTTATACAGATTTTCTACAGCAAAGTATGTAAATAACAAATAAAAGCCAATGTATTGAAAATCTTTAATTGCAACAAAATCCACAACAAATCTCCTACATATCCACAATATAAGTGAACACTGTAGATTTCAAATCTGCAGAGTAAGTGAATTTCTATGCAGTTTTTTTTATTCTGCACTGGAGACTTCCTAAAATTTCATCCACATTGCTAGATTGAACAACATGGATTAAATCTGGAGCATATTCATCCCAAACTGTTGCTGAAATTCCCACCAGCAGGATAACTGACTCAAGATATTTCCCAAAAAGTTGGAAGTTGGATCACAATTCATCCAGTGCCGTTTCAGACAAAAGTGTTGTCAAGATGCTGTTAGGTTCACTAGCAAATTGGTATGGAAAGCAAATCTTCTCTCATGCTTCACATTATTTTATACATGATGGACATTATGCAACTTCAGGTTCAAGCTCTACTCTTCAGACTATGTTAGGGGCCATTGCCTTGTCCATCACCCACAAAATACATCTTTAAAATATTATTGACAAGGTCATCACCAAAATTATAATCAACATGTATGTAGTATACAGTCTTTTCTCATCAAGGAGGTCCACTACTTGTCCAAGGTGAATATACAATGACCAACTCTTCTTGGAATGTATGTACTGTATGTAGGAAATTGGGACAGCAAGTAAGAACATGAGAACTGCAAAATCTTTCCTACACTACTAAGGTTCCTGACTCAAAGTTTATCCATGTACTAGCACCTTCTCCATATAATACGGTCTTGTCCTGTTTACTGGTAAAGCAAGCTATAGCTGGCTATATCCAGAAGTCCTCATTTGGATCCATAGTCTTGTGTAATAACTAGATGTATTTTGGGCAAACTCATGGGACTCTTCTTGTCCGTTAAGCCGGTTATGCATAAAAAAAAAAGTTGCCTGGAGCCTAGGCAGTTGTTGTAGGCTGTTGCTTTCTGCCTTGCAGTATCCTGGCCCCTTCATCTTCTCTGCTGTCACTGTGTTTGTCTGTGTCCTCTCCATCCTTGCCCCCACCACCCTCATTTAGTGCACGTGTTGCCATCACATATCATGCCGGCTGGTGGGAGCCACTCAGCATTCAAGTGTGACACAGACATAATGAACAGTACAAAGAGAATGGGAGGAAGGTTTCTGTAGATCTGTGGTCTCCAACCTGTGGTCCCCCCAGCTGTTGCAAAACTACATATTGGATTTGTAGTTTTGCTACAAGTTGGAGACCACTTCTGTAGATGTTGCACCACCAGGTCAACTGTTGGAAAGGTTATACAAGAGCGGCTGTTAGCTCCACCCTTATCCATAAAACGTCTGAACTTTTCTTCCTGTTGAGACATTTCCTCCTTTTAAAATAATAAAAAATAGAACTCACGTCTGTTCCTTTGATGCAAGTATGTAACATACTTCTACTATCGAAAGCCCAAATTATCCCTTGACTCTAATGGAAGGATAAACATTGCACTCTTGTAGGACTTTCCACATCTGCCTGGAATTCTTGATTTTCTTGGGTTCATAGATCCCAAGGGGTGCTCAAAATTTTTGACGTTATTAGATGATTTACTAGCTTCTAATCTAGACTGGGCTATGGCACTAGACATAATTTAGTTTTGGACTATTTGATAGCATAGAGAAGCTCCTCTTCATTCACTGGAGTAGTAGCATTGGAAGTTTGCTGTGACACTTGACTAACCTTTGGGCATTCTGGGGTATATTTGTGTTCCTGGTAGAGTGGACCAGATTGTCGGAAGAGGGGGTTCCATCACTGAGAAAGACAGGAAGGGAGCAAGTGAACCCGAGATGCCTGAGGACCCAAGTATGATGGGTCGTCTGGGCAAAGTGGAGAAGCAGGTGAGTCCTACTGACATATTTCCTTTTGGTTCTAAAAGTTATCTTTTAAAATTTCATTTGGAGCCTAAAAATTCTGTTCACACTTTTTAACATGCCATAGATTCAGTAGAATCATAGAAGACATGGTATGCATGCTTTTGCTCTATTGTCAGTGAGTTAAGGGCACAGTATGGTCTAAATGCCACCATATGCAGTTGAGACAGCAAAATAATTGTCACCACCTTGTGTAGGGGATAGTTACATTTTCATTTACTTAATAATCTTTACAGGTGCTGTCAATGGAGAAGAAACTTGACTTTCTGGTGAACATTTACATGCAGAGAATGGGCATCCAACCCTCTGAAACAGAGGCATACTTTGGGGCCAAGGACCGTGACCCAGCTCCTCCATATCACAGTCCAGAGGACAGTCGGGATCCTGTAGAAAGAAACACCTGCATTACTAAAATTATTAGATCCACAAGCTCCATGGGCCAAAAAAACTTTAGTGCTCCTCCTGCACAAGGAACAACAACCTACTGCCCTCCATCTACATCATGGCAGCAACAGCAGCCAAGCCACCGACGTAGCCATGGTTCTTCACCAGTAGGAGATCCTAATTCCATGGTAAGAATTCCTCCACCCCCAACACATGAGCGCTCACTTTCTGGTTATGGAGGAAGCAGGATGGGGACAGGTGAAGAAGGATCTGCCAAACATCGAGACGCGGCAGCCTTGAGAGATAGTGATACCTCCATATCTATTCCTTCAGTGGATCATGAAGAGTTGGAGCGTTCCTTTAGTGGCTTCAGCATTTCTCAATCCAAGGAGAACCTGGACGTTTTGAACAATGGGGCAGTGGCAGGACCTGGTCCCAGCAACAAAGTTCGTCCTTACATTGCAGAGGGGGAGTCGGACACAGACTCTGATCTCTGCACGCCCTGTGGACCACCCCCCAGGTCGGCCACTGGTGAGGGGCCATATGGTGATATGGGATGGCCAACTAGCAAATAAGTGATTGCCTAAGGCTCTTTTTGACTTGTGTAGATATTGGCAGCAAGCCATTAATGTAATGCGCCCAGAATAAGGGTTTCCACGTCTACATCCTCCTCCGAAGGTGCAACCACATCAGAGTATGCAGTAGCAAATGTGGCAAAGAATGGTAGTGAAATTTTGCATCGGGCCACCTATATCTGCAGTTTAGACTGTCTTAAACAGCCCAGTACTCTGGGGCAGGTACCCGATTACCATCGATGTTGGGTTTGTTGACTATTTTGAGTCACTAGATGTTGAGTTTGCAGATAAGTTGGCAATGCTTGATCTTGGTTCATCTTCTCTTCACAACTTTTGGAAATTAGGACACCTTCGTAAGCCTGCTGGGCTGTTTATAGACTGTTTTCTTAATCTCACACACCTTTTCTTCATTGTACAGTATTTATATAGAACATTGCAAATCTATTCCATCTATTTTCACATTTGCCCATTACAAGTCTTTAATTGTAGAATTTTGTAGAGCTCATATTTTCAATGCTAGTGTAAATATCTGTACAGAATATGTAGGACTTTTCCGGTCCATTTCACAACTGCTAGATCTTTATTTACCATGTATAGAGCAATGTAGTCATCTTGGATATAGACCACTAATGTTCATTGGTCTCTATTGCATGGATACAATTATATACTATTGTCATAGACCCCACTACATATTTTAGGTCCCAGATTCAACAAATTTCTTTTTTTCTCTTTCCGCATGCACACAGAAAATTGTACCTTTTTGTTAACCCACGAGCAAACTCCTTGTCAGTAAAGCTGCCAATAGTCCTACAATAGAACTTTCTTCTAGTTTACAGCCATTGAGGTCTCATCTGGTGCTTTTGATAATTTTATTAGGTTGGATGGTAGTATCCACACCACCTTCTGCATGAAAGGGCTACATTACCACAGCCCACAATGTACTAAGTAATGTAAATGTATATATACAGTTGTGATGCCTTACATTTTTCTATGGTTTAGAGGATGCTAATGAGTTTTTGCTTTGAAACACAAGCGGCCATAGCATCCTAAACATACACTTTTACTCCTATTGAGGGTTTGATATAGTCATATGCAAGCAATGTGTATATGTCTTGCTTTTTGCAAGTGATTAGGATCTAGTCCAGAATCATGTGGCATCCCTGACTGTACTATTTTGGTACTGCAGGTGAGCCTAATTTATCTGAATAGGAATGAGCTGCAATACCAGGCAGCCCCACAGCCAAATATATGGCACTGTTTCGGGGTGAATAATAACACTCATTGGAGAACTGTAGCCACTCTAGGATTGGCAGGGATACTGACAGACCACCAGCGATTATATTGAGCTTTTCCCAGGCTGTCAATAGTATCCATTTGTGACACCTATATAAATATATAAGGGACAACAAGCTTTCAAAATATTTAACATGTTCAGGGAACATATCAAAAGTTTTAATCAGTCGGGTGTAAGTGTTCAGGTCTTTACTGTTTACTAGAATAAGCCAGGAGATTTTCAAACTAAGTGCGACTACTCTATGTGCTATGAGACTGTGTTATAATGTAAGTCCATAGGACAGTCTCAGGTCATAAGCATAGAGACTGGGAAAAGCAGCAAGTCTCACTCATTTCCCCACTCGTTCTAGCGATCAGTCAGGGTCTGAATGCCTGAAACCTTACTGTACAAAAAACTTTGACATGTTCTAGAGACCTGTCAAAAGTTTTGAACACTCAGGTACCTTTTAAGCCATGGATTCCGACCCTCTTTACTATTCTTTGGGTAGAGTTCTTAGGGCCCTTTTACACAGGCTCCAAATATTGAGTACTCATTCCTATGATCGGCATTCATTCAATAGACTGTTCTATTAGTCAAGCCGCACAATCACCCACTTAATAGTTCATGTGAATGGAATTAGCCGGCGAATTACTGTTTTCTTGTTCGTCACTTGGCACTTGTACACCACCCAATTGTTGGGAACGAGTGTCCCTGTGTAAAAGGTTCTTTATTGACCATTTTTTCTTCCATATGTACGGAACGGAACCCAATCAAAAAGTTTTAATGTCTTTGGGCTTCTATTGCATTGACAGAGAGGCCATAGCATGCCTTGACTGGGACAAAGATTGCAATGATTTTGTAAATATGGCTGTTTTATATAGAATAAAAATTGCGCAATTTTCTTTTCCACACTTGCTGTGATTGTAGCCATATGTAAAGAACAACGCAGCACAGTTTTATGATGTGGTTGCACCTTTACGTGACTGAGGAATACTCTATCGGGGAAATGACATGGAATGACTTTGAGGAGCTTTCCACGTTTTAAGCTCAGGAAGGGTTATGTAGGGCGAGAGAATGCATTGTATTTATTTGTTTCTCTAGCGTTTGGACTGTAGGGGGCAGCTGGGAGAAACATAATGTACTTTTTATATCCGGACTCCCAGGCTTCGTTCACCAGCCACCTCTGCTGCGGCTTCCCCAACAAACTAATGGCACATTGGCTTTGTCTGGATTGATTTGCATTTCTGCCTTGGCTTTTTGTTGCACTTGTTCTCTCCAAAGAAACTTTTTACATAATTGCCTTTTTTTTTCATGTCTAAAACCCAGCTCTGTTTTGGGCTGGTCACGAGACCTGTGTATATGGTCCACTCTGGGTTTCGTTGGGATTGGATGGGGGGGGGCATTCTAGCTTCACCACACTGCCTGCATCTTGGGTTTTCTGCATCTTGTGCATGGCTGTCCTGTTGCGATGTTCTGCAGCCTGCAAGAGACGGTTCAGTTCTATGCTCCCCTTTATTTTATGCATTGTGAATTACTGGCCTTAATCCTACAAATGTCAGAAATGCATGCAACATCTACACAGCTCCTTGCAAGCTTCAATGGCAGGGAAGTGGTTAAAGGCGGGAGAAAATAAGAAAAGTAAATGACCCGTTTTGCGGACATAGGGTGCAGCTGCTTATTGCTGTGCGATTTGTCGGATGCTTCCTTTTGTGCGAAAGGGTTTCATGCTCTTGAAGAATAAAACTTAATCAATGCTTATGGCTCTTAATGGTTGGCTCTGGGTTAATTATGCGTTATTCTGAAGATCTTGTAGGGTCATCAATGATTAGAGGACTTAAAGTACTTCCATTGCATGTTTAAAGAGAAGCTCTTCTGTAGCTCTTAAGATATTACGATTAGATCCTCTAGCTGTAAGAGGGACACTAAAAACTGGTTATGACTGACAGTATCGTGGACACACTGCAAGATATACCACCCACATAATTCTACTGAATCAGACTTAGTTAATTATTGAACCCTATGGTCACGAAGTTCTTTTTTTTTTTTTTTTCTTTTTAACAGTAGACTAATGGGAGATCCAGGTGTTGCCATTCATAATACAGACCTTAAAGTACATCTGTTTTTGTCCATCGAAAAACTGGCATAAGACTGTCTATACATACAGATGGGTCAATATCCATTGTAGCCAGTATTTATAGATCACTCCTACCTCCATTATAAACCTTTACACCTCAGAATCCATGAACACATTGGGGGAAATTTATCCAACATGGTGTAAAGTGAAACTGGCTCAGTTGCCCCTAGCAACCAATCCGATTCCACCTTTCATTTCTCACAGACTCTTTGAAAAATGAAAAGTGGAATCTGGTTTCTAGGGGCAACTGAGCCAGTTTCACTTTGCACCATGTTTGATAAATCTCCCCCATTGTGTTGTCTAAATAACTCAATGGGCCAAATTGTGCAAGGCCCCGACTTAGTCCTTTTTTCACTTTCGTCAACGCAAAGAGTACTAGGTAGATATCAAAGGGTGGAGTGTTAACCCCTTTCCTGCCAGAGACCAGGCCCCTCTTGTTCTTCAGTAGAAACACCCCAGACCTCCCATTAGTGCCACAAGGATCTTTGTCTTTGGGTTTTTTGCCCCAAAGGCAGTGAGAAAGTTTTCCAGTCTTGTTGAGTGCCTTTCCATGCCAAGAGAGGCTGCTATGGAGATACATTAACAAGAAGTCATTAAAAAAAATCTTTGTAGAATGGATGTGTGTGTTGTCTTTATTCACCAAGGCATCAACAACTCATTGTAAAGACAAAACTAATGTTCATCCTCAATCTAAGATTGTAAAACGTGTGGTACACAAACGTGTTTTCCTAGTTATCGGTATCATGATGTGGGTGGAAGCTAAAGCTGGACATACACACTAAATGTGGACGCCTAACTAACATCTATAGGGATCTATATTATGAGAGAAGAGGATGGATTTAAAGAGGTCCTCGGGTTGGGGAAGTGTTAACCCTGTTCAGTTCCCACCCATAATCTAAGCTTGTTTGTAATAGGATTCTATTTTATGTATTCGACCGTTCGTATGACTGGATAGGGGATAGCAGGGGTTCTGACCTCCCTGCCCCCCGGGGATCTCTAGATCAGTGTTTCTTTGTAATGAATGAAGCCAATCACTGGCAGCAGTGGGGAAGCTCAGCGATTGGCTGAGTGGGCTGTCAGTGAGCTGGGACCAGAAGACTGAAACAGGAGCATGCTGGGGAATCAGCTAATCTTCGGCTGTTTATTATTTTTAACCCCACAGCAGTTAAATAGTTAAACAAGGCTTTTACTACATTCTCGCAGCAGAATTAACATCCACTTAAAGAATGGAGGGTCATAGCATAAAGTGGTACTGAGTATCCAGCAGATTTCACTGCAAACCTCCTGCATGTGAACGCACCCTGTAAAAATAGACTGATTTATCCACAGGTCATCAGTCACTGCTCAGCTTCTGTTCACTTAAATGGGGTTTGAGCTGCGGTCACAGGTCACTCCTAGACATGACTTGAGCATGCTTGAGAGCGATCGCTTGGCATTTCAATACTGATGGCTGAAGAAGTTGGATGCAGCCCTAGGAAGTCCTGGAAAACATGGATACAACCCATGGCTGTATGATATATCACATCACATATTGTAATAGATTTGTTGGGTCCATGGTGTTATTTCAATATGCAGCATGCTGAAGGTATTATAAATAGTGGGTGTTAATAAGCCAGTGGGGGAATGATTGCTCAGTATGAGTGTGGCACATACATGCTGCATAGAAAATAAAAACCCTGAAGGGTTGGATAGTTAATCAGCCTCTGAAGCCATCGCACTCGAGCATGTGTAAGTCACGCTCATCTGTGCTGGTGGGGCTAAACAGCTAATGTATAAAGGCCCTATAACACAAAGTGATTATCGGCCGTATTCAGCCGATACCAACCGTTACAGCCGATAATCATTTCATATAATAGAAGATAACGATCATCTGACATGCACAATGTCAGCTGGTCGTCTTTCAACAGGCTGAAACGGCAAAGATCAGCCTGCTAACGATCTGCTGCCATTGCTACGTGTAATAGGATTGACGTCAGAAGACCGCTGCTGTCTCCTATGGGCTGCCCGGATGATCAGACGATTGCCCTGCCAGCTCCCTACGGCCCCCTGCTCCTACCTGCTCCTCATCGCTCGCTGCCGGCACATATAATAGCGCCGACAGCGGCTGGGGGAACGAGAAGCAAGTGACAGGTCGGCACTCGCTTGCTCTCCACATTGCCCTGTGTAATTGGGGCTTAAAGTGACACTGTCACCCCCTTTTTGCATTCTGACTTCTCTACACAGGTGTAATGGGTAAATTGAGCAGTTTTCATGCCTTATTTCATATCATACGTCATGCTGCTTGTTCAAGTAAAAAGTGATCTTTTATTAACTGCAGATTGTGCTAAATGAAGAGGGCTTCACGACATTAGCACCACTTAGCCCCGCCCACAGTGGCACAATTGGTCCCACCCCTTAATTACGTCAAATACACACAAGCCCCGCCCCCTCACTGACCATTGGAACAGGCTGGCCTAAAGGTCTAGGCCCTACCACTTCTAGGTCGCCCATACCAATGGGCGTTGAGGGGGCGAGGCCTATGCGGTGATGATGTCATGGAGGGGTGGGGCTAAGTGGTGCTAATGCTGTGAAGCCCCGCCCACTTAGCACAATCTGCAGTTGATAAAAAAATCCCTTTTTACTTGAACAAACAGCATGACGTATGATAGAAAATAAGCTATGAAAACTGCTAAATTTACCCTTTACACCTGTGTAGAAAAGTCAGAATGCACAAAGGGGGTGACAGTGTCACTTTAAGCATTTTACCAATTAGAGACTGATGAACTATCCTGTGGACAGATCATCAGTCTTTTTTTTTTGCCAGGAAAATCCCTTTAAAGTGATATAGTCACCCCTTTTCCCATTATATGCAACAGCTCACACCAGGAAGCGGCCGCGAGACCGGGGTACAGGGCGCTGTGATCCAGGACCCGGTGCTGGAACCGGGGAGGTAAGTCACCTGCACAGTTTATAACCACCCCCTCCCCGGCCATTGGTAAAAAAAATACCCCCGGACCGGAGTACCCCTTTAAAGGGGTTGTCCAGCGAAAATCTTATTCTTTCAAATCAACTGGTGTCAGATACTTATAAAGATTTGTAATTTACTTCTATTAAAAAAATCTCAAGTCTTCCCATACTTATCAGCTGCTGTATGTCCTGCAGGAAGTGTTGTTTTATTTTCAGTCTAACAATACTCTCTGCTGACATCTCTGGCCAAGACAGAAACTGTCCAGAGCAGGGGAGGTTTTTATGGGGATTCATAGAAAACCAAGACCGAATTCCTGTCTTAGCCAGAGATGGCAGCAGAGCGCACTGTGTCAAACTGAAAATAAAACATTTCCTGTAGGACATTTTTCAATAAAAGTAAATTACAAAGCTAAATAACTTTCTAACATCAGTTTATTTGAAAGAAAAAGATTTTCACTGGACAACCCCTTTAATCTCCATGCACAACCATGTTATTGCTCATAGAAGTAAAAAAATAAAAAAATTGAAATTAAAAAAAGGATTTTAAATTATAAATTAATCAATCCCATAATAAAAGTTTAACCCCTAGACTACCCTGGACGTACAGTTACGCCCTGAAAGTTTGTCACCAGACGGTAGTTTGTGCTGCTATGAAGCGGGCTTCATAGGAGGTGGGGGCCGACTGCAGTGAGCAGCCATCAACCCCCTCTTTAAGCATTTAAGTGTAAGTGACGGGGCAGCCCCTGTCAGCCAATCGTTTTAACAGACCGGTGGAGGTCTCTTACCTTCCTCCGTGCGGTCCGATCGGCGCTCTGTTGCTTTAGTCTGCCACAGGCATGGCATAGCATTGTGCAGTGTATGTAATGTGATAAGTGTATGTAATAGTCCCCCAGGGGGACTTTAAAAGTGTATTAAAAAAAAGTTTTAAAATTGTTTTTTTTAGAAATACCCCAAAGCCCCTCCCCCAATAAAAGTTAAAATCACCTTCCTTTCCCATCATATAAATAAAACATATAAAAATAAATAAACATACTATATACCGTAGCGTGCGTAATTGCCCGATCTATTAAAATATAACGTCATCGTGAACAGCGTAAATGAAAAGAGGGAGAAAAGCGTCAGGATTATCGATTTATTTATTTATTTTTTTGTTACATTATATAAAAAAAAAATTAATGACATGAATATTATTTCGACAGCTGTAGTCATATGACTGCTGCTGTTCAATACGTTAAATACGTTGTGTGAAAAGAACGGCCATTTTCATAAAAAAGCATGGTGTGTGAACATAGCCAAAGAGTGTTTTCACACATAATGAGTGTCAATTCTGCAGCAAGTTTCACAGCTCATCTGCTGCAATACTTTGTACTATTATAGTCTGTGGCTCTTCCTCTGCAAGAATTTAATGACCGCTATATTTAAAGTGACTGTACCACCAGGCCCAGGCTGAAGCACTGGAGGCGGCCGACCCACTCTTAGTGGGAAGAAACCCCAGCCCCTCGATGACGTGACTCCATTAGAATCAATGGAACCCTATCATAGAGGGGCGGGGGTTTCCTCCCAGTAAGGGTGGGTCGGCCGCCTCCAGTGCTTCAGCCTGGGCCTGGTGGTACAGTCACTTTAATTACTCACTGAGGGCATGCTTGGCGAATCAAGGTGGCCGTCCTGCTGTAGCCAGTGAGTGGCTGAACGGGGTGTCTGTGAGCTGGGACCCTGAGGCTCTTAGAATGTGAAAAGAAAGATAAAAAATCACCCGGTCCTTTACAGGTTAGGTTCTGGAAAACACTTCTGAGTGCTGGGTCAAAATGCTCACAGTACCCCTAGATGAAATGGGATCACTTGTTTGGGGTTTCCACTATACTGGTACGTCAGCTGTGCATATGTGCTATCACATCCTAAAACCAGTCCAGCTGTGCGGCTGTCTCATCACCGTGCAAACAGGAAACAGACCAGTACAGGGACTCCACGCCCGTGTTGTCCGTGCTTCACAGAGCAAACACTGAACATGTGAATGCAGCCAAAGTAATGTAATTTATGTACACAGTGACCCGACCAACAGAATAGTGAGTGCAGCTCTGGAGTATAATACAGGATGTAACTCAGGATCAGTACAGGATATGTAATGTAATGTATGTACACAGTGACCCCACCAGCAGAATAGTGAGTGCAGCTCTGGAGTATAATACTAGATGTAACTCAGGATCAGTACAGGATATGTAATGTAATGTATATACATAGTGACCCCACCAGCAAAATAGTGAGTGCAGCTCTGGAGTAAAATACAGGATGTAACTCGGGTACGATTATGTACTTTTATGGACTTGAATATATTGTACAGTTATGTTATTTATATTATTGGTTTTCTGTTATGTTTTATATTTTTAAATAAAAGATCTACAGGATGTAACTCGGGACCAGTAATCTAAGTACACAATGATCCCACCAGCAGAATAGTGAGTGCTGAATGCAATTCTCAGTATCCCCACTTGGAGGCAGAAGTTACTTATGTTATGGCTACTGATAGGAACACTTGTTTTTTTTTTAAACACCCTGTTATTTATATTCTTTTTGATGATAAAATTCCTATAATGGAAAAGGACAATAATAACCATTTTTACCCATTCAATATGTCCATTGATGTCATCAGCATTCGGTGAACAGGTATCTTGGGTGTAACTAGAGAAGCTGCAAGCAGGAGGGAAGGAAGGTGACAGCTAAGGTTTGGAGGTTGGGCACTTGAGGGTTTTATAGACTTGTTATTAATTCTTTATTGTTGCATTCTGGATTATTAATCTCCAGTCGTATTTTGTATGCAGCTCCCGTGCAGGCTCTGACTACAAATAGTTTAATCAGTTCTGTTACTATATAGCTGTATTAGGGCAGATAATGTCCGTGTGGATCGGAGTCTGACATCATATCTTTGGGGGGGGGGGGGGTGCAGAAGGCGTACATATATCCGCACTATACCGATATATTCTGATATCTAGTACTGGCAGGAGGTGAAAGGGTGAGTTGTGCCCCATTCACATTACTCATTTGTAGCTTTTCCTTGCCTGTAGTTTCCACCATAAGAACTGGAAATTGGAAAGTGTAAGAAGTGGCTGGTTTCTCGCTATGGTCAGCAGAGGGACAGGTCTTATCTCAACATGGCAGCCACACACCCAATGTAAATTCTCCTTTTCTCAGCAGAACTACATTGTATACCCGTATAGCTTATTTACCGCTGTAAGCCGCAGTCTGGGCATACGATAGAAGTTCTAATAGCGAATATGGAAATGGCTTCTCCCAGTATATGACATGAGAAAGAAACAATCCCTCTCAAATATATAGCAGAGCTGAGGCGGCGTCCCATCCATCACTGTCACAGAACCTACTTAATGAAGGCTGCTCAGTCCCAGGCACCAGAGATTAACCCCTAACTGGCTGCGCAGGCTATAAAAACCGAGAGGTTAAATGCCCACGATGCAGGGACTGTGGCCCCCCGCTCCTACATATTAAAAGATCTTCTCAAGAACATCATCTGGAGACTAAGAAGCAAGAACAGAAGACGCCGCCTCACAGACACGGCACATGCAAGGCCAAAATGTATCCCCATGAAGGACAATGAAGGTTGGGGAGAGCAATGGAGTCTCCAGGTCCATTAATAATGGTAATTTCATTGTCAGACAGGGAGGGACACGTCAGAGATTGTACTGGAAGATGGAGGTACAGCGTTATGTAATGTAATGATCACTGGGATACTAATTTATCCGCCCAGGACAATCCATACAAACAGCACAAGACAAATGCCAAGAGGGAATTACCAAAATTGTCTCTTAGTAATGATAGTTATATTCTTGTATATAGGAGCAGTATTATAGTAGTTATATTCTTGTACATAGGGGCAGTATTATAGTAGTTATATTCTTGTATATAGGGGCAGTATTATAGTAGTTATATTCTTGTATATAGGAGGCAGTGTTATAGTAGTTATATTCTTGTACATAGGAGGCAGTGTTATAGTAGTTATATTCTTGTACATAGGGGGCATTATTATAGCAGTTATATTCTTGTACATAGGAGCAGTATTATAGTAGTTATATTCTTGTACATAGGAGGCAGTATTATAGTAGTTATATTCTTGTACATAGGAGGCAGTATTATAGTAGTTATATTCTTGTACATAGGAGCAGTATTATAGTAGTTATATTCTTGTACATAGGGGGCAGTATTATAGTAGTTATATTCTTGTACATAGGAGCAGTATTATAGTGGTTATATTCTTGTACTGTATATAGGGGGCAGTATTATAGTAGTTATATTCTTGTACATAGGAGGCAGTATTATAGTATTTATATGCACAAGCAAAAAAGACAGAAATGGCTGCGCATCGCACCCATGGCTGACACGAAAGCTTATTCAGCTACATTTAAAACCAACATCAGAAGTTAGTATATAATTTGGCCAAACCATATTGCCTCATGTACCACGTGCAGGTCTTCTGATACACATGAGTCCCTAACCAAAAAACTCACTGTTTTATTATTGTACATACGATGCAGTATTATAGTAGCTATTGTCTTGTATGTACAGTAGGAGGCAGTTTTGAGAGTAATTTTTTTTAGCTCTAGTAATTTACCTAATAAACGTATTTAAATTGTTGTCAGATATTCTGAAACAGAGGTGCTTACAGAGCATCATATCATTTATGTTAATAAGAAATTCTCTTCAATGTGGTATGTTGTCACTTATGCTGTCACTGAGTTTACAATCTTCCTGGTTTGCAGTAAGTTTTGTTGGTTGTTCGTTCTGATTCAGAGAGTAAATTATTCTGCATTGAGAGAAGACACAGTCACAGAGCATGACAGAGAATTCACAGTCTTCTTCCTTCTGACACTCTCCATCTCCTTGGACAAGATGGGTCATTTGATTTAGAAATGACTCACTGTGTTGCTCCCCTCCCCTCTGTGCTTTGGCATCAGGTGTATTTTAAACTTGGTGAAATGTTCACTTCACTCCAGTAGCTTTTTGATCGGTTACATGTTTTCCAGGGGCAATGTTCTATATCTATCAGAAAGTTCTAGTATTATGTATTATTATAAATAGTTTTCTACCTCTGATGGACATCACCTTTAAGTGTGTTAGCTCCCTCTAGTATTCTCCCTATTATGGGACTGTATATAAAACTATAGGCAGAACTGTGAAAGATGGATATTGGTATTGTATAAATAATGGATAGAAAATCACATGTAAAATTCCCATGTATCGCTGCAACCTAATGAGATGACTTCCTTGGCCCATGCTGAATATAGCGGCTCACATAACATTAATAAGTGTTAATATTCCTGAGTTCGAGCTGCATTGCAGAATAATTTATAAAGGAATGCAATAAATATGGAATATTACTTGTAAATAGAGTGCCATACCTTGAAGGCTTTGAAGTTGTGTCGTTTTCAGATTGAAATTTACATTTTAGCAGCCAGTGTAATAACTAGTATAACCCGATACGGTAGAGGAGCTAAATCACATCTGTACGTAGCCTTCCTGGAAATTACAGCACCGGCTCGGGAATGAAAATTATATAGAAAACATGAAATTGATTCAGTTAGAGGCAACTACACATAAAATCCATAATTCTACTGCTGTATGTTAATTTTCTTAAAGGGGAAGTGTAGTATAATTTTTGCAGATAACCCTAAGTCCATTACCCTATTGTTAAAGGGGTTATCCAGTGCTACAAAAACATGGCCACTTTCTTCCAGAGACAACACGACTCTTGTCTCCAGTTCAGGTGCGGTTTGCAATTAAGCTCCATTCACTTCAATGGAACTGAGCAGCAAAACCCTGCCCAAGCTGGAGACAAGAGGTGGGATGTCTCTGGAAGAAAGTGGCCATGTTTTTGTAGCGCTAGATAACCCCTTTAACTACAATATACTTTCTTGGTTGCCTTTTTCTTTGTTCTACTAGGGCCTAGCTAATATCAGTGGCTCCAGTTTATCAGCATTTTCAGTTGAAGTCTATAGTAGTCTGAAATCCATTTCTGGCCTAGGCAAGCAGTGTTTTCTCATCTCTGTCACCCCATATTATCTAAATTTGTATAATAAGCCAAAAAGGGTACATGAAGCACATGGCAAAGTTCATATTTTGCCTCATGGAAGGCACACTTAGAAGTCACCAGTGGAAATTAGTAACATACATGACTATTGTGGGAGTGGGCATTTCCTGTGTGTCAATTTGGGGTCCAGGAAGTGGCGATCTGGGCACCGTTGAAATGGCAAGAGTGGGAGATCAGTGTGGGTCCGTCATATACTTGGACAGTCCATATACTACATGAATGGCCACCATGTATTTCTTTATTTTCCTTGCTGTACTTTCTGGTATAGCATTTTCGGCCTCATCCCCTCATCAGTTTTTTCTGTCTGTGACAGAAAAAGGAATCTTTGATTTTAATGTGGTCGTCCACACATCTGTCTTGAAAATGCGTCCATTTTGACCACCAATCCATTTTACAAAAATTAGAATGTGCACTTTATACTGTCAGTTCTGCTGAAGGGAAGCTCCAATAGAAGTCAATGGGTCACTGGACAACACATAGATGTACAACCCAAGTGCCGCATGTTTTATTTTACTGAAGCATTTCATAGCAAGCCCAAAGGCAAGGCTCCACCCTGTGGCCTTTCATTACCCTCCTATGAGTTTTTGCGGATGCAAAACAGATGCATCACTGAGGCCAAATTAATGGTTTCTCCAGGACATGACTGATCCTGGAGAATCTGTGATTCTGAAAAGAAACTGATGTGTGCATAAGGTCTTAAGGCTAACTTGGGAGACTCTTGTTAGAAGAACCTGGTCCTTTTATAGAAATGGCTGCTCCCAATGATATAATCAGATTAGACTGATGTTTAAAGGGAATGTAGCATTTGCTTACTCAAATATTTTTTCTTTCTACCTGGTGGCTCAGTCCATTTTTCAAAACACTGTGCCCTCGGTGCAGGTATTCTTCATGTCCACTGGCCCGCTCAATGCGCTGGAAATGGGCCCGGTGTTATGATATCCTTTCCCCTTGTTGACACACCTGCATTAGAATCAACCCTGGCCACGTCACCAAGGGGAGGGCGATATCGCGGCCAGGCTTGATTCTAATAGAGGTGCATAACAGAGGCGAGGAGATATCATTACACTGGGGGGGGGGGGGGGGCTGGGCCTCCAGTGCATAGAGCAGGCCGGTGCACAGGAACCAGGCAGCTTTTCGTAAAATAGACTCCTTACACCAACAAGGTAGTGAAAAAAAAATAAAGGTTAGCAAATGACACATTTGCTTTCTGTAACAGGCACAGGGTTTCAGCTGAATTGGTTGGCCATTATTTTCCCTGAAAATGGTGTCAGAAACGAGACCTTATTCGAGCATATCAACGTTACAGAAAAGCATCCTCCATTTGAAATCGCAATCTTTTTGGCAGAATTAGGAGTCCTCTCTAAGAGTGACCTTAGGCTATCCATCTATTACTTTGGTAGCCATTCATCTGTGTTTCCACCATGCATTATTCCATTACTGTTTGACACTACACCAATTTGAGGTGTTATCTCTGATGGAAAAAGAACCCTATAAGATCAAAGCAAGTTAATTGAGAGATAAAATTAACCATAGAAGGCACTGGATTTTACCCTTGCTTCTCTAACCTGCTGGGAATAAGAACTCACGGCCATGAATCGAGACTCATCTAATGTATTTTGTTGCGGTCTGTAATGATCCTGTGGAGCTGATGCATCTCTATGTGGATACAATGAAGCATTGTTCTCCTTCCCAAAAGAGCAATATGTTATGTCAATGAATGCAACAGATCTTAAAGAAGAAGAAAAATACTTTTAGCTTGATAGGTAAGAGTTAACTTCTGAAAAGGAACATTTCTGCTGCCACACAAATTAGTGTGAAACCCAGCGAAGGAGAAGAGATGCTAAGATGAGAAATAGTGTGAAGGGATGGCGGAGGGACAGTGCGAGCGTAAGGAATCTGTAAAAGAACGTCCAAAGGTAGCCAGGAGTATTCAGCCAAGTGATCACGTCTCATCGTCTTGTCAGGTCACACTGTCTCATGACACATTATGAATGCCGATAGGGGTGGTAGTAGACCTTGTCACAGATTGTCATTGTCTTTTTAATAAATGACAGAGAGGCATTAAGTCACGTCAAAGGCAAATAATTACCGTCAAATATAATATTGACTGTAAACACTGTCTGTCCTTCCCGAAGGTCATAGAATGTCATCAAGAGATTATCTCTCAAGGAGTAGCTCTGGTGGTGCGGCTTGTCAGGTGTGAATGTCCCTCATACCAAATACTGTATGAAGACAACACAAGTATAAATGGCAGTGTAGCACTCTTTATATAGGAGACAGTCTTATAGTAGTTATATTCTATTACACAGGGGGCAGTATTATAGTAGTTATATTCTATTACACAGGGGGCAGTATTATAGTAGTTATATTCTTGTATATAGGAGCAATATTATAGTAGTTATATTCTTGTACATAGAAGCAGTATTATAGTAGTTATATTCTTGTACATAGGGGGTAGTATTATAGTAGTTATATTCTTGTACATAGGAGCAGTATTATAGTAGTTATATTCCTGTACATAAGAGACAGTATAATATTAGTTATAATCTTGTACATAGGAGGCAGTATTATAGTAGTTATATTCTTGTACATAGAGGGCAGTATTGTGGTAGTTATATTCTTTTACATAGAGGACAGCATTATAGTATTTATTAGAGATGAGCAAAACTACATTTCGCGAACGGCTGTATCCATGTTTTTTCAGGCAGCCCTAGGGCTGCATCCATCTTCTCCAACCACCAGGAGTTAAATACCAACTTACTGTAGTTTCACTCATGTCTAGTATCTATATTCTCCTATATAGTAGATATTGTTATAGTAGTTATATAGCACAAGACAAAAAAAGGAAGCGATAGTTTACACTCACCGACCAAAACCATCTTTATTGTGGAATCTTCAGTACATTATTTTAGGCTTCACATTGGGGCAGGGAGAGGGGTAAGAAAAGTAGCTTCACAAATGTGGGCTACAGCCCTTTTGCAGGATTCTACAGCTTCTTCTGGCCAGAAGAGTCCCACGAAACGACAGTCACCCAGGTTTGTGCAACCTTTTCTTCCCTCTATCCCTGCCCTGATGTTATGCCTACAGTAATGTACTGAAGGTTCCACAATAAAGATGGTTTTGGTCGGTGAGTGTGAACTATCACTTCCTTTTTGGCTTGCTCCAGCACCACTGGATGTATTTGCTGTGCATACGGACTGTTACCAGGCGCTGGCGTCTCCACTATATGTTTCACCACTGTTGTGTAGGGAGCAGTATTATAGTAGTTACAATCAAACTAGAGGAGAAGGTCTGAGTTTGCACCAAAGTCCAATATCATATCATGCGTACCCACGAGCTAGGACTTGTACATGGAGGATGTAAGGCTAACGGTATGCAGCATAGGGGTGCAACGCTTGAACAGAGTATGTAGATAATCCGACAAGGGAGACAAAGAAGCTTGCACTAACCAGAAAACCGCTGCGGTATATGTCCGTTTATTTCATCTAGATAGACGTCTATCTAGATGAAATAAACGGGCATATACCGCAGCGGTTTTCTGGTGAGTGCAAGCTTCTTTGTCTCCCTTGTCGTATTATAGTAGTTACATTATTGTACATAGGAGCAGTATTATAGTAGTTATGTGACATGGAGAGAAAGGAGCTGCTGCACATCACACCTATGGCTGATACTAATGCCACTCGGCTATTTTTAAAAACTAACGCCAGGATGTCGGTATATAATTTGATCAAACCATAATAGCCCCATGTACCACGTGCAGGTCTCCTGGTTCACACGGGTCCCTACGCTAACTCCACACTGTGTCGGTCAGTGACCGCCAACCCTGCAAAGCGTGCACATGCAGGGAAGGGAGGTCATGGTATGGCCCTGCAACCCCACTGTCACAGGACCAAACCCAAAATGCCCCATCGAGACCCAGCCGGCATCACTGGTGGAGAAGGATGCCCCCAAACAACACAAGTATGAATATGGTATTCCACTCACCACCACAGCCATAGGTGGGATGTGCAGCTGCTCCTTTCTCTCCATGTCGTATTTTATATTTCTCCCTTTTCTGAGCAGCTGGCACTCCCCTTCATAAGACCCACATTACCCAAATTGGCAGGATATACCTGTGCTCACATGTCAGTACCTCATGTCATTCCCATTCTGTCTGCAGCAGCAGTGGTGGTGAGTGTAATACCATATTCATACTTGTGCTGTTTGGGGGCAGCCTTCTCCGCCGGTGGTGCCAGCTGGGTTTTGGGGGGGCACTTTGGGTTTGGTCCTGTGACATTGGGGTTGCAGGGCCATTTCATAGCCTCCCTTCCCTGCATGTGTACGCTTTGTGGGGTTGGCGTTCGCTGACCGACACAGTGTGGAGTTAGCATTGGGACCTGTGTGAACCAGGAGACCGGCACGTGATACACGGGGCAATATGGTTTGATCAAATTATATACCAACATCCTGGCGTTGGTTTTTAAAAATAGCCTAGCAGCGTTATTGTCAGCCATAGGTGGGATGTGCAGCCGCTCCTTTCTCTCCATGTCGTATATTATAGTAGTTATATTCTTGTACATGGAAGGCAGTATTATAATAGTTATATTCTTGTGCATAGGAGCAGTATTATAGTAGTTATATTCTTGTACAAAGGAGCAGTATTATAGTAGTTATAGTCTTGTATATAGGAGCAGTATTATAGTAGTTATATTCTTGTATATAAGAGCAGTATTATAGTAGTTATATCCTTGTACATAGGAGCAGTATTATAGTTGTTATATTCTTGTACATAGGGGCAGTAATATAGTAGTTATATTCTTGTACATAGGGGCAGTATTATAGTAGTTATATTCTTGTTATCCAGTATTAACAGAAACAGACATGGGCACTCACAGCTTCATTGTTTGCTTTATTCAAACACGGTGTAAAGAAGGAATGAGAAGACAGGTGGATCAGCGAGCGTGTACTTCCCTAGTAGTCTAGTAGTTAAGGTACTGGATACCTGTACCTTGCTTTCTTCAGTGGTGCACCTCTGCCTGGACTTATTAATGTGCTCCGTCCAATGTTAGGCTGCTGAGTGGTTATTGTGGTGCTTACTCTATTTCTTCCAGTTTTTACATTATAATAGTTACATTCTTGTACTGTACATAGGAGCAGTATTATAGTAGTTACTGTTTGCGCCATTTATTCAAAGACTTCCTGTATCATAGGTGTTAATATTTCTAGATATAACAGATGAGACAATTACTCATCCACATTGAGTTGACATTTTGTGGTTATTACATAACACCACTTAGATACATTGAAGTACACCGTTAGTGGGGATGTCAGCGCTTTATAAAGCGTAGGTTGACTTTCATCCTGCAACAGGAATCCCAGGGGATCTGGGGATCTGTTAAGTGAAGCAGAAGCTAAGGTCGGCTATGCCTGCGGTTAGAGATGTTTCCTGAGATGTGGCACCTTTCATACCAGAAACATGACAGTCCCATACATACAGTATATTATATATGCATCCTTGTCATATGATGGTAACCCAGAGTTGGGATGATGGTTTGTGTTGATTATAACTTAAAGTTTTATTGTCCCACTTTTTGGAGTATTCGGAGATTTGTCAGCCAGACAGCCACCTGTTTTTTCTTTCTATCTCCGAGGCCTCCATTCCCTCCTCCTCATGTTCCTGTACCTTCATACCTGCACTTCACTCTTGATGAGATGCTATATGAAGTGTTCTGTTTGTGTTCCCCGCGTGGTTGGTATCTGGTGTTGCCTAGGTTATGGGATACAGAACATAGTTATAAGAATTGTCTCTATGTAGCCTCTTCTGATGAACATTGCCTTGGTTTTATCATTGCTAGGACACAGCTGCTCCGACACCCCTTGCTGGTAATCATTGCTATTGTCTATGCTATGTAAAGACCCAGCGGCACGTACGCTCACCGTATCAATTAGCTGGGACCTCCGTGGTGACATGGCTCCTGCTTAACCTTAATAAAACATAAAACAAAAGCTGAATATAAGGACACTAATCACACAGGAGGAAAGGCACACAAAGTGGATGATTGCGAGAAAATAGGGAAATTATAGGATATAGGCCTACAAAGTATGGGTTCTATGGTACAGCTATTTTCCAAGGAAAAAGATATCAAATTGATTACATCAACTAGACTTTGCCTAGAAGGAGAAAGAAACAGTATAAGGCTATGCTCACACTACCGGCAACAACAGCCATACTTTATGCGCTCTATGGATCTATGGGATCCCGGACGGAGCGTATACACATCATATAAGCTCTGGCCGGGAGCCCATACGGCGCTGCAAATAACTGACATGTCAGTTTTCTGCGGCCGCACTGCATTGAATTGCGGTCGTAGGAAACCCTGTTAGTTCACACAATGAAGTGATCGGCTCCGGCCGCTTGCTTCATTGTGCGCTCTGGGAGATTCTGATGCAGGCGCGCGCTGATGTGCCCGCATCAGAACCCTGCAGCCGGAAAGATCATCTGGTCGTTCACAGCTTGTGAACATAGCCTAACACTACAACCCCGATATGTCCCAGTCACTAGATAGGGTCATATTCCAATTCTATTATACTCAGTATATAGAGCGCTATATCTCCAATACCCAACCACTGGACATGATGAGTAACCACTAGACATGACCATAATACAGTAATATCATACTCTATACATAGAACACTACAACCCTCATCATGACCAACCACTGGACAAGATCATATTACAGTTCTGTTATACTTAATTATTAGAGCTTTATTAGGCCACTACAACCCCCACTATGGCCATAATACAATTATATTATTTGATGTCTTATAGTCTATACATAGAACATTACAATACCCATGTGACCCGACCACTAGGCAGGACCATACTTTTTTCCTATTAATCTCTACATAGAGCACTACAACCCCCAATATGACCCGACCACTGAACCAGAACAATTTTATGATACATTATAGATCTTGGAGCTGTAGGATCCTCGGATGACAAACTCCTCTCGGCAGCTGAACAGCTGAAACAGCTCAATTTCTCATCACTTCAAGTCATATTTGGCTCTTTTGTGAAGCCTCCTCCTGACCTTGTGCAAAAGTGACACTTTCAAGGATGGAGATGATGCACAGAAGTGACTTGGAGCAGTTGACCTCTTATGCGTGCGCACTCTCCTGCAGGGGTGCGATGGAGTCAGGCAGAGAGTGTTCCCTCCGGGACCACGTGTCAGTTCTGCTCAACCTCAGAGCTGTCTTCGGCCTTCTGCCATCATCAGCCGGTCATTAGCCATCTTGATTAACATACGGTGAAATGTGTCGAGGGGTGGGAGGCCGGGGCCGGCGCATTAACCTCTTCATTGCCAGAGGGTGCAGATCAAATCATGATGTTAATTGTTATATACATTATGAACCTGAAGAGGTTGTGTTATAAAAGTACACCTGTTGTATAAGACAAGATGCTACTGTCAGCACTACAGATGAGCAAGTCTACTGAGATGTATTTCTAATCTGAATCAGCAGTTTCAGAATCTGACAATTGGGAAGTGATTGCCCACACAAAGGACATACAGGCGCAGGGACATTCAAAGGCAGAAGTCCCTGGTCCTGTCTGGTTCATTGGGCAAAATCAAGGGTAACTCTTGGCCAAGTGTGTCGCTAGCACTGGGCTTCTGGCAACTGCCACCTTTACTACAAAACAATATAAGAAGAAAAGAGTTGCACTCACCACTGTAATCTTCATAGAAACTTTATTCCTCATGTCAGAAAAAACGCAGACATGCACATAGTGCGGACCACCGATGAAGCGCCAGAGTGCACAAAACAGCCTGTTACTACTTTTTTGCAGCATCTGCTGACATTGTCAGCACTATGTCCATGTCTGTGGTTTTTCTGATGTGAGGAATAAAGTTTCTATGGAGATTAGAGGTGAGTAGAACTCTTTTCTTCTTCTCATATATTGTCTAATCTGGGGGATGGTATTATTACTGTATGGGGGCACAGAAGAACAATATTACTTTATGAAGCACAGAAGGACATTTATACCCTGTTATTTATGGAGTATAGGAGGACATTATTAGATATGGAGGCACAGGAAGGTATTATCATTAAAGGGTGCGTTATTTATCATTATTGCTATATTTAAGGCACTATACAGGGCTTAGGATGGCATTACTATTATATAAAGGCAGAAGATTTTATTATTACTACGTGGGGTACACAAAGTATTACAAATACATGCAGGACACAGGAGGGCATTATTAACATACGGAAGTCAGGATGGCATTATCACTACATGAGGGCACAGAAAGGCATTATTACTGTACATGAAACATTATTAATACATGGGGCACAGGGGGAATTGGTTTTATAAGGGGGGTATAGGAGGATATTATTAATATATGGGGCACAAGTGGGCATTATTATTATACAAGGGAAAAGTGGGGGATAAATGAGTAGGTGTACCGTTGGGGCATTATATGTGAATGGGATCACATTTGGGCCATGATGAGGACATTTCCCTGGAAGACAATAGGCATCCTATGTGAACATTTTTGTCATACACCCAGGTGTCCCATCTGCTGTGATGTTATGGAGGGATGTGGTGATTGCGTGTGTAGCATTCTCTGCTCTCTCATACTATCACGTCTACACATAGTGATAGAACCACTCAGGATCCTGTCAGCAGAACGAGACTCTGCATTTTGATTTCTTATCTGAAGATTTATATTGCTGCTACTGAAGCACCTGAGACGCTTTGAGAGCCCTGTGACCTGCACAGCAGGGTTGATGGGTTGAAGAAATTGGATATGGGAGCCACAAGTGGAAATTGTGAAATTTAACCCTAAGGTGAGCACCAAAAAGATTGATTTATATAAAACAATGGAAAACCTGCCCATGTTCTCCACCACTGCCAGATGTATACGCCACCCACAACCTACATATGCATATTCATGTATAGTGCCAGGCTGCTGTTCCTGCACATGTGAAGGAACAGCAGGACCTTCTGCGGGGAGAGAAACATGTTTACTTAGGCGTGGACATATGAGCTGGCGGGCGGGACAGTGCTCCAAGGGGCCAAGAAACACCCCAATACACCAAAGGGACTAATTAGCATATTTCTTTTTCCTCAAACACAACTTAAAACAAAACAAATAAATGGCGCTGCAGAGAACAATAAGAAGACCCGCAATGGAATGAGGTGCTCTGCGGCAAAAGGTACTTATCAGCAAGTTGGTATGTACAATGCTGGAGCATTGTCGTCCATGAAGATTAAATTAGGCCTGTGTCGCTCATGCAGAGGCACAATTACTGAATTAGTTTTGTTATTCAAGCAGTTTGTGATTGTCATTGTACCATATACCACCATACCACAAAGTGTAGGGTAGTTTTGTATCGACACCTGCCTGCACTGTAACGCCACCACTAAAGGCAACATTGGCTGATGCAAAGCACTCTCCTTGACGCCTCCAACATAGGTTGGTGGCCATGATTTCTGCTCGGTGTGAATCGGCTTTCATTAGTGAACAGCATAGAGGCCCACTGGCCCGTTGTCTGGCACACAATCCAGTTGCCCAATTTGTTTCTTTATCTCTGACTGTAGTTACTATAGATAGAGAGAGCCCTTCTCAGATTCACATGACCCACAAGCAAGGAGAAAGATACAACATCCAACCTTCTTCACTGGGCTTACCATCTCAGCCTCGAAACCTTCATCTGTCTTCGCAAGCCACTATGCAGCATAGAGACAAGTGGATGTACTGTATGCTTACTGGCTGATATCTATATCTATAAATACCCAAGAGAACCATCTTGACAAGGCCAACTGTCTTAACCTTTCCACTAGCAGGCACTATAGTACTTGGAACCATACCAGTGAATGCATAGTATGTCTATTTGCTGTGATATTTATACTTTGAGAAAGACATGCAAGTGACTTATAAAGGGAAAAGGATAAATATTTCAATAGAGTTGTTCATATGGCCAACAATATCCATTGCCTCACCAGTCCTCTAGCAGCCACTATGGTACGTCAAGACTTGCCAAGTGGATATACAGTATACCTAATGGCTGCAGTATCTACAAATAGAGAAAGACCTATAAATGACTGATAAAAGGAAGAAAGGGCTAAGCATAGTCACAGGGCCAACTATGCTCAGGAGACCAACAACCTCCATACGTCTTGACATGTCCCACAGCAGTCTCTATGGTATGCTGAGCTTTGTCAAGAGGATATACACTACCGTTCAAAAGCTTGGGGTCACATTGAAATGTCCTTATTTTTTATGGAAAATCCTTGTACTTTTCAATAAAGATAACTTTAAACTAGTCCTAACTTTAAACAAATACACTCTATACATTGCTAATGTGGTAAATGACTATTCTATCTGGTTTTGTCTGGTTTTTGGTGCAATATCTACATAGGTGTATAGAGGCCCATTTCCAGCAACTATCACTCCAGTGTTCTAATGGAACAATGTGTTTGCTCATTGGCTCAGAAGGCTAATTGATGATTAGAAAACCCTTGTGCAATCATGTTCACACATTTGAAAACAGTCTAGCTCGTTACAGAAGCTACAAAACTGACCTTCCTTTGAGCAGATTGTGTTTCTGGAGCATCACATTTGTGGGGTCAATTAAACGCTCAAAATGGCCAGAAAAAGAGAACTTTCATCTGAAACTCAACAGTCTATTCTTGTTCTTGCAAATGAAGGCTATTACATGCGAGAAATTGCTAAGAAATTGAAGATTTCCTACAACGGTGTGTACTACTCCTTTCAGAGGACAGCACAAACAGGCTCTAACTAGAGTAGAAAAAGAAGTGGGAGGCCGCGTTGCACAACTAAGCAAGAAGATAAGCACATTAGAGTCTTTAGTTTGAGAAACAGACGCCTCACAGGTCCTCAACTGGCATCTTCATTAAATAGTACCCGCAAAACACCAGTGTCAACATCTACAGTGAAGAGGCGGCTGCGGGATGTTGGGCTTCAGGGCAGAGTGGCAAAGAAAAAGCCATATCTGAGACTGGCCAATAAAAGAAAAAGATTAAGATGGGCAAAAGAACACAGACATTGGACAGAGGAAGACTAGAAAAAAGTGTTGTGAACGGATGAATCCAAGTTTGAGGTGTTTGGATCACAAAGAAGAACGTTTGTGAGACACAGAACAAATGAAAAGACGCTGGAAGAATGCCTTACGCCATCTGTTAAGCATGGTGGAGGTAATGTGATGGTCTGGGGTTGCTTTGGTGCTGGTAAGGTGGGAGATTTGTACAGGGTAAAAGGGATTCTGAATAAGGAAGGCTATCACTCAATTTTGCAACGCCATGCCATACCCAGTGGACAGCGCTTGATTGGAGCCAATTTCATCCGACAACAGGACAATGACCCTAAACACACCTCCAAATTGTGCAAGAACTATTTACAGCAGAAGCAGCAGCTTGTATTCTATCATAGATAATGGAGTGGCCAGCGCAGTCACCAGATCTGAACCCCATTGAGCTGTTGTTGTAGCAGCTTGACTGTATGGTACGCCAGAAGTGCCCATCCAACCAATCCAACTTGTGGGAGCTGCTTCTAGAAGCGTGGGGTGCAATTTCTCCAGCTTACCTCAACAGATTAATAGCTAGAATGCCAAAGGTGTGCAATGCTGTAATTGCTGCAAAAGGAGGATTCTTTGACAAAAGCAAATTTTGATGTAAAAACAATGTTATTTCAAATACAAATCATTATTTCTAACCTTGTCAATGTCTTGACTCTATTTTCTATTCATTTCACAACGTATGGTGGTGAAGAAGTGTGACTTTTCATGGAAAACACAAAATTGTTTGGGTGACCCCAAACTTTTGAACGGTAGTGTATGTCTACTGGCAGTGATATCTATGGATAGATAGGGACCTGGATATAACAGATATTTAGCAAGAAAGAGCCAACCATTTGTCCACAATGGACAGAGAGTGAGAGAATGAAGTCAATGGTGCATATTGAAGGGTAAAGGGTCAACTATTTTCATAAAGCCAATGATCTCCACCTGTCCCTTTAGCTTACTTATAGTGGATGCACTGTAGATCTACTGATTGTGATTTGTTTGGATAGAGAGTGTGTATGACCTATGATGAGGTAGAAACAGACAGCCATCTATATGGGGCCAAAAAGTTCCACCAAACCAAACTCCACCTCTCCCCTAGAAGCCACTATGGTACTCTTATCAAGTGATTGCTTTGCCAGTTGGCATACTGTACAATCTATTGATAGACAAAGACATGGATAATAATCATAATCATAATAATAATCAATAAAGGTCCAACCAACTTCACAGGTTCAACAATCTCCCAAGGGTCAATTAGAACATATGGCAAACCACCTCCCCAGGGCAAACCCCCAACATATGGCCAACCATCGCCACAAGGTTACCCATCTCCATCTAGCTTCCAGTAGCCACTACGGAGCTTAGAACCTTATCATATGTGAAAATGTCTACTTTGCCTGTACATTGGGTATAAGCTATAGAAATTAATTTTATGTATGATACAGGTCTGCATCAGTGGCTTTGGCACCATGGCATAGGTTCTCTGTCACTGGTTATCTTGTAATCTCATTGTACATCGGCCTTGGGGCTCCTGTGCTGTCTTTGCCTTACAGGAAGCCTATGACTGTATAATCTTTCTACTGATGAGGGTATCAGTGTTCTGCATGTCAGCTTGTATCTGTGTATTCACTGGCTTGTCAGTGCATTGTCAGAGACAACGTTCACATGTGTCTCACCCTCCGCCTTCTCCAACATGTGTAAATGAGATGATTTTACCCTTATTTCCTGGCATTAATCTGTCACAGCGATAACGTTTCCCAGTGTAGACGATGGGACTCTGTAATAAGATGGTCAGGCAGCCCGTGTAATGGTATGGATCCTATCCTACTTCTGTCTGTCATCATCCATGTCTGCTGTCCTCATTAAATCAACTCATGTCTCTTCCTCATCTGCGGCCATGCTGGATGGCAACGGGACACTTTATTTTTGGAAGCGTGCAACAAATTACAAGCGCAGTGTGACAGGGGGCAGCGAGAAGCCCATTCATCAAAGTCCGACTCCCCACTAACCAGAAGACTTTAATGGGACTAATTAATCCTCCTGTAATGTACAGCTGCTTCCTACAGCATTTAACACCTATGTAACGCCATCCGTATACACCATTTATCATGCAGCAATGTATGTGTCCAATGCGGACAAGACAAGTACTAATACACCAGAGCTAAAACCGGATAAAGACCTAAGCGTTCAGGTAAGACTGATGGTTCTTAGATACTAATGAAGCCAAGAGGTACAGGTATTGTCACCAACAGCCGGAAACTGCAGGAGAGCAACAGCAAGTCATACGAAGCGGGGGAAAAAGACTCGGAAATGTTGAGTTCTGACATTAAAAAATCCAGCAATATAGTTATCTGTAAAATCAGGAGCATTTCGTCATATATTAAAGAACATATGTAGATTAACCATGAAACATTTTCAGCTACTAAAAGCTATTAGTCATAGCACATCAATAGGGATGTAATAAAGCTGACAGCCAGCAGGTGGCAATGTACGTGCCTTTATCTCATATATGGCATAAGCACACAGTACAGAATTTTGTTGACTAATAAGGGTAGAATGTATATACCGAGGTTTTATGCATTCGCACGAAGCATGATTAATGGCACCTAATGTACAGACAAAAAGGTAATTATTATGATAAAACTGTACACAAATACATTTAACTAGTACTGCCCCCTATGTACAGGAATGTACCTATGGTATTTGACTGGTATATAATAATGCCTCCTATATACAAAAATGTAAATACTAAAATACTGACTCCCATGTACAAGAATATAACTTCTATAATACTGCCCCCTATGTACAAGACAAAAGCTACTATAATACTGCTCCTATATACAAGAATATAACTACTATAATACTGCCTCCTAAGTACAAGAATATAAATACTATAATCCAATAGGGAGACAAAAGAAGCTTGCACTCACCAAAAAGACGCTGCGGTATCAGTCCGTTTATTTCGTCTAGATAGACATGAGTGGGGAGGGGGAGTGAAGGCAGGGGCGTCCGATGGCTACAGCCGTTTCACGTGACTAAACACGCCTCTTCTGGCCAGAAGAGGCGTGTTTAGTCACGTGAAACGGCTGTAGCCATCGGACGCCCCTGCCTTCACTCCCCCTCCCCACTCATGTCTATCTAGACGAAATAAACGGACTGATACCGCAGCGTCTTTTTGGTGAGTGCAAGCTTCTTTTGTCTCCCTATTGGATTATACACTCTGTTATAGCTCTGCACCCCTATGCTGCACACCGTTAGCCCGATATCCTCACCTTATACATCCTAGCTCGTGGGTACATATGACCTGACTACGGACTCTGGTGCTAATTCAGACCTTCTCTCCGGTATATAACTACTATAATACTGCTCTCTATATACAAGAATATAACTACTATAATACTGCCTCCTATGTACATGAATATAACTTCTATAATACTGCCCCCTATGTACATGAATATAACTTCTATAATACTGCCCCCTATGTACAAAAATATAACTACTATAATACTGCCTCCTATGTACAAGAATATAACTACTATAATACTGCCTCCTATGTACAAGAATATAATTACTATAATACTGCCTCCTATGTACATGAATATAACTACTATAATACTGCCCCTATATACAAGAATATAACTACTATAATAGGGGAGTAGAGCAGCAAAGACCTCAGCACTGCCGGCACAACAATAAGACCAGCCACTATCGTGGAGCCCGGGAGAAACACAGATGGGAGGTTATTCCATTAAAGACATCTGCATGGCGGTGCACGGAGGAATAAACATATGGTATGGAGGTATGGAGAAATAAGAAATTGTCCAGCACTCACCAGTTACTTGATAGCAGAATTTTATTCCGTCTTTAATTCATAGAAGTGGAGCGGCAGGGAGGGGGGGAGGTGCGGAACATGCTATTAGAGGCATGTTCCGCACCTCCCCCCCTCCCTGCCGCTCCACTTCTATGAATTAAAGACGGAATAAAATTCTGCTATCAAGTAACTGGTGAGTGCTGGACAATTTCTTATTTCTCCATACCTCCATAACTACTATAATACTGCCCCCTATCTACAAGAATATAACTACTATAATACTGCTTCCTATAAATATTGTATTTTACTGTTAGGTTGATGTATATATCAATAGTATGGTATCTGGTGTAGGATATCTGTGTTGTAGCAGTCTGTGCTGGCGGTAAATCATGTAGTATGTGCTATACCGTTGTACTGTGTCCGCGCCTCTCATTTTTAAGCCTTCTGTCCATGTGAGAATAAAGGTCTATGGTGATTGGATGTAACGACTGACTAAACAGATTACATTCTCCAGGGAGAAGCTTGGATTATTCTGACCAGCATCAAAAGGTATTTGTAATTTCCCTGTGCAGACGCCACACACACAGAGCGCGGTGTCCAGGCCAGATCAGCGGAGCACATCATCACATGGATCACAGGCAGTGGACACAATGTCACACGCTTCAGAGAGGATTTTCTTCACCGCTGAGTCGACAGCCTTTGGCTCATTTTGTAGACGTAGCTCTAAAATGAATTTTATAGTAATTCTTTTGTTAAAAGATATTACATAGCACAGTGTGAATATTAAGTGACCAGTCTAAGGTTTAAAAAGGTTTCCCTCTAGTATTTAATAACATGTCGATAAGGTGCTGGGACTGCACGGATACTAATAATGGGATATACAAGTATCCACCAAGAAACCTGCCAAGGTCGCAGCTGCCCTATCTACAATGTCATAGAAGTAGGAGAACCTCTTTATGGATTCAAAGTTGTGGATCCCAGATATACTGTATCATATATGGGTGAAGGAATGTAGAGATCAAGATCACCGATTCTGGTTCTAAAGTAATGGTTGTCTAGAATAGTAATGACGGGCTGGAGCAGTGACAGTGGTCTAGAACAGTAATGGTGGGCTACAACAATAGAAGTAGTGGTGGCATGAATTTAAATGGTGGTCTTTATAATAGATGATCGAACAGCCGAAAATCTTAGGTTCAATCGAACTCGAACCTTCCGAGACCTTCCGCATTTGATTCCTGATGCCTTTCCAGGCTCTGGAGAAGACAGCCCGGGTACCGCCTGGAATTCTGGGATACAGCCGATTACCTAGGCTGAATCCCGTAATTCTATGCGGTACCTGCGCTGTCTTCTCCTTCCGCACAGACCGGAAAGGCTTTAGGAATCAAATACGGAAGGTCCCGCAAGGTGCGAGTTCAATCGAACCTAAGATTTTCGGCTGTTCGATCATCTCTAGTCTTTATCAGTAATGGTGGACTAGAAGAGTAATGGTGGCAGAGACACATAAGAGTGGTGTAGAGCAGTGAGGGTGGACTATATCAGTGATGGTGGACTATATCAGTCATGGTGGGCTACAGCAATAGCGGTGGACTAGAGCAGTGATGGTGGTCTATATTAGTGATAGTGGACCAGAACAATAATGGTTGTGTATACCAGTGATGGTAGATTAGAAATGTAGTAGTGGTGTATATGATTGATGGTGGTGTATTTTCTTTCTTTTCTAACAGCTAAGTAAAGGTGTCTTACTCTAGTGTCACAAGTTAGAACAGGAGGCCGCTGTACCTTACTCCAACCATTAGGTGTCACACTTCTTTCCAGCACAGCCGCAGTCACCCAGGTTCAGCTACACACACCTCTCCCTCTCTAGTAACAACTTCCCTTTAGCTAGTTAGTTTGTACCTGTCTACAGGCCAGGCAGGACATGTTACACTTGTTCTCGAGTTTAGTTCCAGACAAAGAGGAGAGCAGACCTGTTTTCACCAGCTAATTACCCAACCACTATGGGTCACTAGACCAGACCCATACGAATGGTTGATGCACCCAGTAGTGGATTATAATAGGGGCGTTTTGGGCGGCAGCCCGGGGCCCTGAGCTCCTGGGGGGCCCATGACCACCCAAAAAGACTTATACTTTCAGTGGTGTACTGTCTCCTGGCTACACTGTGCAAAAAATCACTGTTTTTTTATGGCAATTTTGCACAAATCAGGACATCATGACATTATCTATCCTGTACTATAAATGCCATGCTAGTGCTGCCATAGTTACAGTGGGGTGGGGGAGCCCAGGCTTGGTGAACAGCCCGGGGCCTATGGTAAAGTTAATCCGCCCCTGGATGCACCTTTGATTAACCCTTAATGAATGACCCTTCAATTCAAACAGATATACTGCCCCCTACTGACAGGGCAGACCATCCGGGAGCCTGAGATCTCTGGGTGATAAGATGACTCTTCTCTGTTTGTACATGCAATTATTGAAGGGGGAAACGACAAGGAATAACATGAGCTCTGCTATCCATGATGTCAGAAAATGTGGGGTAGTGATAAATAAAACAGGGTCTTGAAAACCAAGAAGCTGGAATAATTCACTGGGAAAGGAGTCAAGAAAGAATTTATAAAAGAAGGTCCTACCTCAGGTGCTGGGAGGGGGACATATCTCGTAAGATGTGTAATGCATGTGATGAAGGGTGGTGTGGAGGGGGTCTGGGAGACCCTGTGCTCCCCTCCTCCTGTGAGCAGCGATGACTGTTTGCCTTCGCTACATGGGGCAAATTCCTTCCACCTTCTGGAGCTGAGATATGGCTGAGCACAGAGCTGCGGATTAAACATTCTCCTTTCAACCTTGTTCATCTCCTAGTGGTGTGGAATACTAATACAATGCCTCCGACGCTCAGGACCCAGGTGCAGCCCTTCTGATAGGACAGGAACATGAACGTTTATTAAGGTGGTGGACAACCTGCTGCAGCCCAGCTCTAAGCACCATTACCTGGCAGGGCATGCTGAGCTTTGTAGTGCCAGAGAGGTAACTTCAATCTCGTTACCCCCAATACAGAATCGGTAACAAGTCGTCTATCTACTACATGTCCCTGAAGACTCACATGGAGAAAATTGTGGGCTAAACATGGGCACACTGATACTTAAGAATACAGGGTGTTTTGTACATGTACTACCTCCATGAATAGTCGCCAGCAGTCCTAAAAAACAGCAACAAAGTAGACAGGTCTGACCGCAGAGGGCATAGAGTTTAGGGGATTTATAAGAATTTTGAGGGCATACCAGGGCAAGTGGTGGTGGGGCTTAAATGTCTTGAGATGATGTTGCCAACACTACACCCCCTGCCATCCCCACTGTAAAGGTGTACTGGAGCTTATGCACCATAAAAGTGTCTTAGCTTGTCCATGCCCAGTCTTGACCACTAGGTGTCTCACTTGTCTGCAATCTCCTGTCTAATTCCTGTTGACAGGAAAAATCTGTCTCTAGTAACAGCTATATCAGGACAAACTACAGGAAGTGGGGTGGGGTTTACAATGTGTTATGTGCAGGAGAGTAATGGTGTGTTTACACAGAGAGATTTATCTAACAGATTTTTGAAGCCAAAGCCAGGAATGGATTTGAAAAGAGGAGAAATTTGTCTTTCCTTTACGACCTTTTCCGTGTTTATAGTCTGTTCCTGGCTTCGGCTTAAAAAAATCTGTCAAATCAATCTCTCTGTGTAATCGCACCATAAGAGATAATGAGAAAGCCTGGGCTCTGTACCTGCAACCTATGCCATTCTGCCTGCTGAAGATGATCCACACAAGATAAATCAAGGCTTCCCTCTAATCTCTGACCACCCAAAAAACTCATGGCTCATGCATTTTCAGCATTGCTGTTTGCAGTCTGTGAATAGTAACATTGTTCTTTACCATCCACCATAATCTGAAGACGTTATAGTACTGTTTATTTTGCTATAACCATATCCAGGACAGACCATCCTAAATTGATCTGTCTGGACTCCAGCTAATACATTTTACTTATACTTTGTAGCATATACTAACAACCATAGAGAGATTGGAGCTGCTGATTTGTTTTTACTCACAATGATTACAATTGTAACAAACGTTTAAGTGTGACAAGTAATAGATGAGTACCAGCTCTGGATGGAAGGCTGTGCCCACATCTGCCCACATCCTCCCCATCCCTAAGGCTATGTTTACACATAGGGGGGCATTTAGGAACCTTGCACCCATGGGGTACGCCAGGGAAAAGGAGCAGATTCGCCCCTTCTCCCTGGCATATGCCTGCCATATCACCTGCTCGGCTAATGGGCTGGGGGGTGGCAAGGCAACTAAGGGTATGTTCACACACAGAGTTTCATTGCGTTAACACAATAAAGGAGCGACTTGAAAGCAATTAAATGATTATTACTTCAATGAAGTGATGCAGAAATGCAATGAAATGATACAGCATGTGTGACCACAGCCTAAGCAGACATCAGGTATTAATCATAGTCATGCCCTGCCAAAAAGTAAGGTCTGCCAACAGTGGCTGGAAATTATGCATCATGGGACCTACCGGTAACTAAAGGCATGAGAATCGGCTTATAGTTTGGCTTTCTTTTTTTCCGATCCCTATGGACTCGGGCACCTGCAGGGTTGTGCCCTATAGGTGGTAAGTAACAGCTGGAATTGTGCTTTAACTTGGAGCCAGTGCAGGTGTATGAAGAATTATTCTGCAGATACATATGGAGCAGCCACTCTGATATTCATGCAAATCACTCCTACGTGCTGACCTTCATCAGTCACAACCCGGCCTATACGTGCTGGAGATGGCAGGACTCCATACATTCTCCATGTAAATCACCTCTCCCAGCTGCCAGCCTGTGACACATAGCATGACAATAGTCAAGCTCAGGTAATTACATCCATGTACCAGGCTGGCGTGAGTGTCTTATCGGCATTAGGGCTTTAGACCTGGCGCCACTTCATAGATATACGGGGGCCCTTGTTTGCAGGAACTCATAATGCCTTGTCAGTCGTAATCCTCTGAGAGATGCGTCTTCTGATCCTCTAAACCTGTCTGTTGGTTTAACCCCTTATCACTACCAGCCACTAAAGATGATGAGATCTCATATGCGTTAGCATGGGGCACCATCTCTGTATTTTGATCATGTCTCCTTTAATGGCTATAGTGCTACATGGGGACCCTATAGATGGGAGCTATGCCAAAGTACAAAGGGACAGCTCCAATTGCATTCATCCCAAAGACCAAGGAAAGGTTACCAAGCTGAATCTGTCAGATATAGCCGAGCTATGGCTGCCAAGCAAAACTACAGGAATCCCACTAACTACATACTATTTAGTGCTGTACTGTAAAACAGTGGATCTGTATTTTAGCCTTTCCCATCGTCTATAGCAAAATAACAGCTCTTTAACAGGAAAACGGATGGCGGAGAAATCTCTTTTTTTATTATGCTTACTATATGCTTTTGCATAGGACTACACACAGACAGATTATCTGAGAGAGTTATCAATGTGTCCAGAGTTCACTAACAAATTCAGCCCTGCTACGTCTGTGAGATTTTACAAAGTAACCGCATTGAAACGGTTATCCACAATGCGGCGAGGAAAATGCGACCTGTTCAGATGTCCACGCATCCAGAATATGAACAGATAGCGAGGATCAATCAGGCATACAGAAGAGAATGTGTAGGGTGGTCATACATACAAATGATGTGTGCTATGGATTACTCACAGCCTATGGAACAACATGAGACGTGTCACCTTGCAGACGTCTGTACAAGAGGACTTAGTCAAGAATTATGTGTAACTAGTAACAAGGGATACAAAGTCTGGGTAATCATCAGGTAGATGCAATGTCCATGTCCCCAGGTACCACCTCTGATCTTGTTAAAGTTCTACCCATGCTACCCAAGTTCTACCCATGCTAGTCAGTGTGGGAATTTTTAATGGAAGAGCGAATGCTACTATTTTACACCAAAGTTATGCAATATTTACAAGGATTGTCTGACATCATAATCTTCTCCATGAACATAAGCCATCTTCTTGCCCGTGGACTATGGCCATTATCTTCCCCATCACCCATTCTTTTCCTAAAAGAACATAGGACATCTCCCCTATAGGTGTTGTCCAGTTTCTTTCTCGGGAAATTCACGTATCTTCTTTCCTATGGAAATTATAATGACAATTGTTGCAATGTGAAGCTCTTATCTGTCCCTGAACCTATGATTCTGCCTCTTGGAGCACCCACCCAGATAAGGGTGACTCTAATCATGAAAATGGTCCATTCTTACACTACGTAATGGGGGTACTGGGACTAAAGGAATAGGTAAGTGGACTATCTGGATCAGTTTTGATCAGAATTGGCATTCCGAGGTCCAGAAGCCAGGTGGTCACAAGAGGGTTAAAGCAAAACCAGAGAGGCTAAACAAACAGGAGGGCCGGATACTTTCAAAGCACTAGTCCTTGAAGATACAATTATAGGCATCTGCCATAGGTGAAAGCATGGGACGCTGATCCAAATGTGATTGGCCCCCACTAGCCCCACTGTCTGGTAACCATAGAAATTGAACAATGCTTACATTCAGAAGTTATGGGGAGTAGTGGATGTGACGTTCAAACCTGCAGTGCGAGTAGGTAATTACATTACAGAAATAATCTATCCCTTTCCCCATGTATATTACCCATCTTTTCCCCCAAAGATATTGTCCATTTTCTCCCTATGGAAATAGGATATCTTCTTTCTCGTGAAAACCATTTATGCAATGGACATTGTTTTTTTCCATCGACATCAATCGATATCAATCATCTTTTTAAGAGGCGTGGCCTGAGCGCGATGTAGGCAGCAGCACGGACCCTGAGCTCCTGCACACGATCTCCTGAATAGAGCTATCCCCATGGCTACATAGTGCCAAAAGCAACCCAGGTGACGGTGAGCAGTGCCAGCAATCCCCTGAGCCACTTATCGGGCGGTATGGGGGTCACTCAGAAGCGGGGGACCAAAGAGAAAGGCGGAGGGTCTGCTACACCACGAGGCCAAGATGGCGCCGCGGCCGGGCAGCGCATGAAAGACACGGCTCCCAAACTCCGCAAGCTCGCCCGCACTGAGGAGTGGGTGGAATATGACCCGCCGGGAGAGGAGTCGGACTCCTCCATGCCTGGTACAGGTACAGGGCGGGAAGACAGAGAGGAAGGTGAGCAGAGTCGGCGCCCGGTAGAAATGGCGGGAGCGGCGCTATCACAGACACGGGAGGCTACAACAGCAGCACAGCTTCCTCCACCTGCCGATAACCCCACTATCAAAGATGTATATGCTGCATTGGCGCAGGTCAGCGCCTCACTACATAATCATATAGGGGGATTGAGAGAGGATGTAAATTTTGTGCGCCAAGACATGAGAAAAGTGATGGAGCGTATCAGTGAGGTGGAGGGACGTGTGAGTGAGTTGGAGGATCGATCTCAGCCGGTAAAACGTGACCTCAAAAGAGTGGTGCATAATGTGACCTTGCTCATCAATAAGTCTGACGACTTGGAAAACGGACTGAGACGCAATAACTTACGCCTGATAGGTGTCCCTGAAAAGGCGGAGGAAAGGGATGCTGTTACCTATTTTGAAACCTGGATAAAGGAAAAGATTGGGGCTCATAACCTCTCCCATGTCTTTGCTATAGAAAGGGCACAAAGAGTCCCATCCCGGCCTTCCCCACCAGGGAGCCCTCCACGTCCTATGCTAATGCGCATACTTAATTTCCGAGACAGGGATACCATATTGCGGTTAGCCAGAGACCATGCGGATCTCACCATTGATGGAGCAAAAATTTCTATTTACCCAGAGGTCCAGAAACGCAGGGCGCAATTTATTGATATACGACGATGCCTGAGAGTCTTACAGGTCCCTTACTCTACCATTTATCCTGCGAAGCTCAGAGTGGTTGCACTGGGCACTACCCACATTTTTGAAACACCCAAGGCAGCCTTGCAGTGCCTGGATAACAATGAGCGAAACCTTAGGCAGAACACTGGATGACTTTTTGGAATTCTTGCATCCTCCTTGAAAGCTGGATATTGTTGTCTCCTGTTGAGACGCCTTTGTACCAAAGTTTAAGACGTTTTCCTGACCTAAGTGGTCATGAGACCTTGCCACAGGGACACATTCAGCCTGCTTAAGATCTATTGCTAGTGGTGCGGGAGGCGGGAATATAATGTTATATACATCTTTCATCTGTCTGCACTGCAGCAGGCTCAGAGTTTTTCTAATGCCTCACAGGTTTCCCTATGATGGGAATCATGTCTATATTGGTTATTCTTGTTTATCAGTTTGGTTATCGTTACTATGTTTTTTCTTTTGTGCTTCTGCTAACTCCTTATGCCATGTAGGAGGGGCACTCTGCAACATTATGAGGGAATGGTACTCTGTTATTTTGTATCTATTTATTATATATAATAAATGGCTGTGGCTAAGGGGGCAGTGAATATAGTGGCCTGGAATATTAGAGGGGCGAGAGATGCAACTAAAAGATGCGCTGTCTTCTCATACCTTCAACAGTTTCAACCGGCTGTTGTCTGTCTCTCGGAAACCCACTTGACCAGAGATGATACTCAGTTACTACAGAAATCATGGGTCCAAAATGCATTTCACTCTACTTATTCCACCCACACTAGGGGAGTAAGCATCCTTGTACATAGACACATTCCATTTGTCTGTCATGCCTCTACCATTGACAGTGGGGGTCGATTTGTCTGTCTACATTGTGACATGTATGGGGTTTCCATGATCCTATTGGCACTCTATATACCACCCCCATATAGTGCTGAAGTCCTAAAGAAGGTCGTAGCCTATATTACGACACTGCCTGATTTACCTGTACTAATTATTGGGGATTATAACAATGTTCTCTCACCACAGATAGATCGATTCCCTCAGGGGGACACAAGGCCGGGTGGGCGGTCGACGGCCCTGTCGCGTCTGCTGGAGGAATGCGGCCTGAGCGATTTATGGAGACTCCGCCATCCTACTACACAACAATATTCCTGTTACTCTGGCTCGCACCGCACCCTCTCCCGGATCGACATGGCGGTCGGTACCCCCTCCCTGCTGTCCTACATCGTGGACATTCAATACCTACCCAGAAGTATCTCTGACCATTCCCCAATACAGGTTAGTCTGTCCCTGAGCTCAGGGAAATGTGGACTCCCTATGCCCTGGAGACTTCATCCGTTTTGGATGCAGTTGGTGGATGTAGATCCCTCTATTGATATAGCCATTACTGAATTTTTCTGAGCAAACGATGGATCTGTCTCAGTTCTCTGGGTTTGGGAGGCTTTTATTAGGGGGGTCTATATCCAAAAAATTAGCACCCATAAGACTAAGAACAGACGACTCACTGAAGCTCTTAGGGACCAGGTGCAACGCACAGAAACCGCTACAGTGACAGACCCGACAGCCCTAAACAGGACAAGGTGGGAGGAGGCTCAAAAATTGTATAGCGACCACCTATTGAAGGTGGCGGAAGATAAGCGCTTTTTTCAAAAGCAGTGGTTCTTCCAGGAGGGAGAGAGTGCAGGACATCTATTGGCCACCATTGTTAAATCACAGGAGGGTCCCAACCACATAGTAGAGTTAAAGGATACAGGGGGTAGACTGGTGACGACGGATAATGACATTTTAGATGTCCTCTTTTCTTATTACGCTACCATTTACACCTCGACCTTGACTGCATCGGACACTGAGATTGAGCACTATCTAAATTCTGTCACACTACCACGACTGACACCCGCACAAAGGGATCTATTGGATGAGCCCCTGACGGTCGAGGAACTGGAATATGCCCTTCAGTCCTTCTCTAATGAGAAGGCTCCTGGATGTGATGGCCTACCAGCTGAATTTTACAAAAAACATCAGTCTGTTCTACTTCCTCAACTGTTGGAGGTCTATCAAGAATCCTTGCGGGAGGGGTCACTGCCTCCCTCTATGAGGGAAGCAACCATTGTTGTCATACATAAACCTGGCAAGGATCCCACAGAACCGGGCTCTTACAGGCTGATTTCTTTGTTGACAAATGACGTCAAGCTCTTGGCTCGGGCCCTGGCAAACAGATTATCATAGGTGATTACATCCCTGATACATAGTGATCAATCAGGCTTTATGCCAGATAGATCAACGGCCCTTAACCTACGTAGGCTCCACATGAACATTCAACTGGGGGCGGAGGATGAGGTCTGCCCGGCGGTGGTCTCACTCGACGCTGCGAAGGCTTTCGATAGAGTCGAGTGGGAATTCCTATGGGCCGTCATGAGAAAGATGGGAATTAGGCCCAAATTCCTTGAGTGGGTACAGTTGTTATATACGCAGCCACGGGCAAGGGTCCGGGCCAATGGGGGACTGTCTGGGGGGTTCGCATTGGGGAGGGGCACTAGGCAGGGTTGTCCCTTGTCACCCCATTTTTTTGCGATCACCATTGAACCGTTGGCATGTCTGCTGCGCTCCTCGACAGCCTTCCATGGTTTCCCTAGGGGAAATATGGAGGAACGCGTCTCGCTATACGCAGACGACATGCTTCTGTATGTGGGAAATGTAGTTGCCTCTTTACCTAGCATCATGACTCTGATAGAGGACTTTGGAAAGCGCTCAATGCTGTCCATTAATTGGGCAAAGTCGGTTGTCATGCCTCTCACACCCCTCCCAGAAAACACGTCTGTATCATCTACCAATTTGCAAATAGTCAGTGAATTCAAATACCTGGGAATCATAATTACCCCGCGAGTTGAGGATTTTGTTACCAAAAATCTCCTCCCCCTATTAGCCAAATTCATAACAAAGGTAGACTCCTGGTGTAGATTGCCGCTGTCAGTTATAGGGCGTGGCAATCTATTAAAAATTATTCTAATGCCCCAGTTACTCTATATTATACACAATTTACCGATATGGTTGCCTTTGCGCCTTTTTAATAAGATACAGGGTATATTTCGTGACCTGGTCTGGCGTAAGGGCAACCCACGCATCAAGCTAGAAACTCTTCAAAGACATAAACATGCTGGTGGATTAGCTCTCCCAAATCCCTATCTTTATTTTTTGGACTCTCAACTCCAGCACTTTAGGGGGTGGGCATAGATTGACGATAATGCTCTTGGAAACGGGGGAAACTAAGTGGAAAGGTAGAACGATCCAAACGCTATCCCTGATGGTTAAAGTGTGGGCTAAGTCAAAGTCCTTACTGGGCCTCACTGGTTTCACCAATTTCACACCGTTGTGGCACAACCCGCTCTTACCAGAATTTTTTAGACTTGAGGGGTTCTCTCCGTGGGAGTCCAGGGGCGTGCTATTCCTGCAACAGATCTTGCAGGATTGGGCCATCGCAACGTTTGACTGTTTACGCACTTCCTTTGATCTACCACATTCCCGATTCTACCAGTACCTACAACTCCGCCATGCTTTTCAGGCTCAGACCAGACAGGCTCCGCTAACTACAAACTCACATGTGGCACTCAGTTATATTACCAAAGGGGACTCTACTAGAGGGCTTATTTCCATGTTATACACCCAACTTTTACATGAATATCTGGCTGGGTTCCCGTTATCCATCAGAGATAAATGGGAGGCGGATGTGGGAGGTCTGACTGATGACACCTGGAATGATATCCTAGATGTAACTACTATAGTTTCATTAAGCAAATCTCAACGGTTATCACAGCTGTTTTTCATACACAGAGTGTATAAAACACCCGTTTTCCTACTTAAAGTTGGAGCATGGCCTTCGGCCAAATGCCCACGATGCGGCTCAGACAACGCCTCCTTGCTACATATGATGTGGGGTTGTCGAGAGCTGGAAAGTTTCTGGAAAGGAATACTAGACATAGTTACTAAAATATATGGCTTTGGCCTGCCAATAGACCCTAAAGTCTGTTTGTTGGGGGTTCTGGCGCTTCCGGATCTGGAAGACTGTGATGCCATTGCCATTCAGAGATTGCTCTACCAGGCCCTCAAAACTATTGCCTCCAGGTGGATTCAGGCTGACCCACCCACTGTACAAGAATTTATTGCTAAAGTAAATGCCCTGATCAGATTAGAAAGGGGAGTGTACATTAAACGCAAATGTCCAAACAAGTTTGAAAAAATTTGGGGACGATGGATAGATACTCCAGGTCTACAAATGAGAATTCTGTGGGAGTGCTGTAGGAATCCGGTTCAAAACTTGTTGAATCAGGTACTATATAGACACTAGTTGAGCCCCGGCATTCATGAGAAAACCTGTGTACCCTTCTAGTTATCCCGTATCCACAGGGACTTTCTCCTGGCCCCTTGACGGATTGCAGAGTATTACTTTACCTATCTACATGGCTATGTTACGCTTGTCACTATGTATTCTGAGTTTTCTTTTCTTTTTCTTTTTGTTTCTTTGCGTACCTTTTCTCCCCCCCCCCCCCCCTTTTCCTTTTTTTTTTTTTCTCTTTCTTATATCTATGGGGGCTTTTTGGGAGACACCAGATGATGTCGGCATACAATAAGATGTAATTAGAGTGTATATGCTTTGACTTGTACGGTTACAGGATTTTGTATTCATCCATTGTTGCTTTTGTCCAATCTCATTAGTGTCTCTGTCCCTTGTCCTTTAACTGTTTGTTTGTTTTTTTTGAAAATTTGGTGTGTGTTAAAAACTTAATAAAAATCATCTTTTTAAGAAACCAACTTCTTCCTCTTGGATATTGGCCATTGTTTTCCCCATCGACAAGGCCCATGTTCTTTCATGGACATTGCCCATCTTCATGGACACCTTTTTCCCATCCCAGGATATCATTATTTTCCTTTTCCCTATAGAAATCATTTATTGTCTACCCCGTAGATTTAAGCCATCATCTTCCCCATGGACATTTGTCCATCTTCTTCCTTCTGGAATTTGGGACCATTTTTGTCCCCATTTTGTTATCCATCTACTTTACCATTTATGCTGGCCATCTTTTTTTCCTGTGGATGGTAACTATTAGAGATGAGCGAGTAGTGAAATATTCGACTTTCGAGAATTCGAATCGGATAGGCACCGAGATTCGACTATTCGAACTAATACTCGATCGCATTATAGTCTATGGGAAAAAAATTCACGGCACTTGGAAATCAAAATTCGACCACTTGGAAGTCACCAAGTCCCCCATGAAACCTCCCTAAATGATGTGAACATCTCCGGAATGACACTGGGACATTAGGGGGAGCATGCCAGGGTGCACCCAACACCCCAAAATCGCAGTATAACGCCACTCTCCGCAGTTGCGAAGGAAAAATATTTGCAAACGCTTTACGAACGTTAATGGCAATGTTCACACATTTCGTTCTTATTCCTTGCGCAGCTTAACATACATGATTCCAATGTGCGTCCGTAGAGCGTCATGTTATTCGCGCGTATCACGCATCATGCTGTAGGAATGTTACTGGAACAGTATGTATTACGTGCTTTTTTCTGGGCTACTGGAACAATATGTATCACGTGCCTTTTACTGGGCTACTGGAACAGTATATATCAGGTGCCCTTAGTGGGCTGCTGGAACAGTATGTATAATGTTAACCAGTGGCGGTCTTTGGCACCAAGCACCCCAAGCGATCGCTTGGGGCCCCCAACATCCAGGGGGGCCCCACGCCCCGCTTTTGTGCTCAAGACCGCTGGACAGGGCCGCTGCCCCACTTGCTGCTGCCATCTGAACTGTAACTATAAGCACTCGTAATGAGCGCTCATAGCACATGCAGCAGCACTGACAGGGCGGGAGACATTGGCTCCCTTCCTGTCAGTCACTCTTGTGGCCGCAGGAAGGGTTTTCCCTGCGGTCACAAGTGGCAGCTTTGTCCTTGTGGTGCCGATGCTCCAGTGACGTCACTGGAGCATCGGCGCCAGGACAAGGGGAGTGCGGCCTTTTGTGATCGCAGGGAAAACCCTTCCTGCGGCCACAAGAGTGAAGAGAAGAGGAGACGCCCGGACCCAGGTGAGTATAGTGTTTGTTTTATTGTGTTATATACTATACTATATGGGAGGGGGAGCACACAGGGGTCTGTTTAACTGGGGGAGCGCACATCGGTTGTCTATATAAATGGGGGGAGCACACAGGGGGGCTATATAACGGGGAGCACACAGGGGGGCTATAGACTACTGGGGCTTCACAGAGGGGTCTATATACTACTGGGGGCAGCACACAGGGGGTCAATATACTACTTGGGGCAGCAGAATGGGGTGTATATACAACTTGGAGAGCATACAGGAGGTCTATATTCAAGTGGGGGAGCACACAGGGGTCTATATACTACTGGTGGGGCACACAGGGGGTCTATATACTACTGGGGGAATATACAGGGGGTCTATAAACTACTTGTGAGGCACACAGGTGGTCTATATATAACTGGGGGAGCACACAGGGGTCTGTATGCTACTGGGGCAGCACACAAAGGGTCTATATAATAATGGTGGGGCACACAGAGGTCTATATACTACTGGGGGAACCACACAGGGGGTTTATATACTACTGGAGGAGCACACAGGGGTCTATTTTCAAGTAGGGGAGCACACAGGAGGTCTATATCCAAGTGGGTGAGCACACAGGGGGGCTAAATACCCCTGAGGGAGCACACAGGGGGCCTATATACTAGTGGGGGAGCACACAGGGGGAATATACAACTGGAGGCAGCACACAGGGGGTCTATATACAACTGGGGCAGCACACAGGAGGTCTGTATACTTCTGGGGGAGCACACGGGGGGGCTATATATAACTGGGGGAACACACAGGGGTCTATATACTACTGGGAAAGCAAACAAGGGGTATATACTACTGGGGGCAGGACACAAGGGGTATATACTATTGGGGGCAGCATACAAGGAGTATATATTACTGGCGGTAGCGCACAAGGGGTATATACTACTGAGGGCAACACACAGTGGTCTAATGTTTTGGAACGTGTGTCGAGGGGGGGGGCCCCAGACATAACTTCGCTTGGGGCCCCAGAAATGCCAAGACCGCCCCTGACGTTAACGTGCCCTTAGTGGGCTAAACCAGGGACACTATATGTCACTATATGTACACACAGGCTGCTGCTGTTGTTATCTTCTATTTCTTAGCACTGAGAAGTGCTTTGGATTCAGAGATGACTTTTTCGCAGTATCTTAGCCTTGAAAAGGACTTTTAGGTTCTGTAGTAATCCTGCCTTACCAAAACGCTTCTAAAACCTATCTCTCCCTGCTGCAAGATCTTTCCCTGGCTAGGTTGAAAGCACATCTGCGGTCGAGAGGCGGGAGCCAAGTGTTTAAGATTCGAGGTCATGTGGTTCAGCCATACAATGAGGGTAGACGCCGTTTTCGCGCTGCGTGCATACTCCCAGGGTCCCTCATGGGCTCCGTGCATGGTGATTGGATTAAAAAAAGCACCAACTGCGATGGGAGGGCTTTTGAATGTTTCCTACATATTCGCCACACTACTCGATTGAATTTGAATCTTTCGAATACCGCAATATTCGATCGAATATCATCTCGATCGAATCGTATTCGCTCATCTCTAGTAACCATTAATTATAAAAATCCTTTTCTGTATGGACATTGATCTTCTTCTCCACAGACAGTGGCCATCTTCTTTGCGGTGGATGTTGGATGTCTGCATCCCTATGAACATCGGCTATCCTTTTCCACATACCATTTCATTAGAACTAAAGAAGTTTCTCTCCTTCCGCAATGTTATTCTTTGCATGGTAGAGAAACACAGCCAGGCAGCTGTCATCTCACGGAGGGTAAATTCTTCTGATTAATGATTGGTGTCACACAATAGACAGGATTAATACATTTTCACTGTCAACAAAGGGAAATAAAGGCTTTTCTGGTTAAAGTTGAAAGCAAAACTCTACTAGTGCCGGCAGCCTCGACAGAGAAGGATGTGGAACAAATCCTCCAAGAATGATTTTGATAAGCAATACCAGTGTTTCCTTAGCACAGACAGAATTAATCACTGGGATGCTCAATGTGTCACAACTGGTGGCTTGTGGTATGTATACAGCTTGGTCTTATATAACGGTGGTCAGGTATAAAAGTGATGCAAATAAAAGGCTGATGCTAAACGCAACTGATCCTTATCTTTTTTGTTTGCTTTTGTACGTGGCTTGGACTATTGAGAATACAACCTACAAATGGGGCCAACAACATAAAGTCATCTGAGGGTTTTCACCAGTACCTCTTAAAGTTTTGGGGGCCAGGTTGAGAAGACGTTATCTACCTCCTACAAGAAGACATGCTTTGGGGGAATGTGGACAAAATTACGTACCCATTCAAATTGGATGATAGTGAAATAGAATTGTGAAGAGTCCTGACATCTAATGTTAACAGAAGTAAGAGAAGGTCGAGACAACAGATCTAAGGGCCAGGAAGGATCAGGCATGTTGAATTTCAATATAATTGACTAGGTTCCCATGGAAGATAAGGTTCTGGCAGAGGCTCTTTTTCCATTGTAAATTCACATATATTCAGCCAAAAGTGCATAGGCAGCTAAAGTGTGTCATTAAAGGGTGTCCACATACATGTTTTCTATTAGTTGTGTGTTCTGCAGCATTCCTAAGTGAGGTTTGAGCAATGGGCCAAAGGGTCACATCACACTGGGAGAATGATGGTGGCTGAACAAGACCACAGCTTTCCTGTGCTGGAATGGGAGAAATATAATGGAGACAACACCAATAGAGTCTCCTGAAATTTTAGTCAGTGCCACCAGATGGGTCACACTCATAAGGGTCCAATAGATGGCACAGAAAACTGGTTGGTCTTGGTACCAAATTCAAGGGTGCAAACGCGGAACCCCCTAAAGCTGCAACATTCCACCATAATAATATCTATGACTTGCATTTCATATTATGGAATACAAGACTAAAATAAAATGTCTAGAAACTACAATCAAGTCCCATAAACAGATTCTTCCCAGCGCTGCCTATATATATTAGATGGTAGAGCAGCATGACTCCACTAATAGTCAGAAATTAATGTGCAGGTAGATATGATCCTTGAAAGAGAGAATTTTCTAAGTTATATACATATAAAATACATCTGGAACCCACCCAATAAGCGCTGTAGGCTACTGCCATGTGCCTGACACTGTGGGGGCTGCACCCTAAGGCTCTAGGGGGCTAAGGATCTAATAGGAATGATACTTTGCATCTAATAATAACAAGTCATGTACGGCTGTCACAAGGAGCCATAAATATACATGAGTGAGGGAGCCTAGCCTCCTCCAGCTTCTCGCTTTGTTTACTCTGCCAACGGCTTCTGAATGTTACTAATTGAAAGCAACATCTTCAGTCTGTTTGTCTCCTCAGCGCTCGCCCGCAATGTCTCCACTGCCGGGAACCAGGGCCAACCCATTGCATAGAACTGGGCTAATTGTTTGTGCTCACTGGCCTTGGGTTTCGAGAAGAGAAATGTGACGGATTCAGAAGAGATGTCCCTTATTTATCCAGGGGGGCCGTGAATTCATCCTGCCGTGCAGGGATAAGAAGAGCCGAGGTCGGGCACAAGGCTGGCAAAGGAGGGTTAAAGCAGCTTAAGGCCTTCATCTTTATACATAAGGCAAATAAGAATCACTGAGCTCTTGGCTGCAGAATCCCTGAATGAGGAGATTTACTTAAGAAAATGCAGTCAACTTTGTGAGTTAATATAAAATTGGGTCTTTTTTGTTGGATTATTCTGATGCCAGGTGTTGGGGCCAAACTTGTTTAAGTAAGTAGAATTATTCTATAGTACCTACTTGCATGCCAAGATTATCTAAAACATTTAATAACCATGAATGTGGTCATATTGGTGCCATTTGCCCCATAGATATTGCTCTTTGGCAGGGGCATCGCTGGGCATAAATGTCTAGGACCCAAGCCCAAAGCAATACAGTCTGGCCCTGGAGATTTATTGAACTTAAAGTATGTCAGTACATTGAGTCCTTCAAACTGTGGACATTGCTATACAAAGGACAGGGTGAGCTATGCAAACATACCTCAGTTGACGGGCTTGCAGGCTGCACGGCTGAGGAAACTTAGTTTAAATATCCTAAATGTCAAGTGTCTAGAACTCTTTGCACCAAACACTTCCTTGGCCCCTCCTCATAGCTCTACGTGTTGTCCTCTTAAAAAGCTCCCTGCTCCCCCTGTGTCCTTCTACATAATCTTTGATCCTCGGCTGAACAATCTCACCTCTACTTCCGAGACTTCCAGACTGTTTTGGCAGTGAAAGTCAGCTCAACCAATTGATGGCCGTTGCGCTGTCCTATCTCAGGACATCGGGGGAGCATGGAGAGGTAAGAATAGGCTTTTTGTTTTGCTCTGCTCCTGTGCAGCAACATAGTAAAAGTTAATTCTGAGTGTAATACCCCATTAATGGAGTGGACATCAACATGTCCAGAAGCATTCCAAGTAGAGAAACATTCAGATTTTTCTATATGGAGATTGGAGAACCAATCCCACGGTCCCAAAACCACCAGTGCCAAGAAGTGTGTTACAATACCACCAAGGTGAAGTACAAAGGTAGTAGTCATGCCCATGGTCATGGTGATTTAGATAGCCCAAAGCCGCTTTTACCACCTAGGAGAATAGAAGTAATATAAATGGTACAGGGTAGATGGTTTTGCAATGGGGACCAAGAGCTCCAGGCTACATGTGCCACAAAGCATAGGAATGATCCTAAGAAAGTAGGGCAACAGAGCCTCATCGATCTTGGCTCCCATGGCATTGATGTATGGAGCTATGTATAACTCACTGAGCCTGGCATTCGACCTCCGCTACAAATCTGCCAGGTAATATTAAATTGCTATTTGAGTGTTGAAGACCACTGTGTCTTAATGATCTAGCAAATGTCTACAGACCGCTCATAATGTTCCCCCTAACCGTACAGTCATTGAAGTAGCCTCCTTCAGAAACACATTATTGTACGTGTGATCAGAAGACGCAGTGCTATTTATAATGTCCTGTAGTTTCCAACCTGCTTATCATGAGCAGCCAGAGCTCAGCTTCCTCATTGTCTGCACGTGCCTGAGACATAAGATCCATTATAATCTGGGTCATGCTATCTAACCTGGATGCAAATGTGTCATTAGTAAGGCCATGTCTCCCCTGATAATGTTTCTTTACCGGCAGCCTGCCTGAATACAGAGGACGAGTGTCCCGAGCCTTCGGAGAGATGGGATTTCTAAAAGTGTGAAAGTCACGATGTGACGGCGCTGGGCCTTGTACAGGGAGCGGGCCATGCTGGATTTGCCCTGACAGCCGTAACAGCCTTATATTCTGCAAGTTCTCATATAAATGGGCTGAATTTGGAAGAGTCAACTCTCGCTGTGACTGAGGTGTTTTAGCTTGAAATTGTACTTGCAAATGAATCCTCTTACGACCTTCAAGTGTACCGACGCGTTTTCTTGCAGGTGCTAGCTCTATGAAAGTGTCACAGCTATTGCAAGGACCATTCACTTTTTGATGCAAGCAGTGTTCCTTAACCTCCAGCTGTTGCAAAACCACAACACCTAATATACATTGACAGCCTTTGTCTGTCAATGCATGGTGAGAGTTGTAGTTTTCCAACAGCTGGAAAGCCTCAAGTTTTCCTTTCTTTAGCACAACACACTTAATGTGTACCTGTCATGGAAAGAAGTTTCAACAGTTTTGATTAGTACTTAACTTTACACTTTATGCTATGTTGGGGTACCATGTATTCTATCTATGTACTTCTGTTTCACTTGTCACACTGCCTAAGAGCATACATTGAAAGTTTTTTTTGTAAGTGCAAGGGTTAATAGTTTTCTACTGTCTCATTATTCCACATCCTATCATATGTATAAGAGTATGCCAATCTGGTCACTGCCCCTCTCTAAGCCAATCAAAGTAATCTCTAAATCACCTCATGTCTCTCTACCAATGAGGGCACTAATCACCCCATGTCTCTCCCTCAATGGGAGCAATCCCTGTAGTCCATAGAGGGGTGGAATGAGACAAGTCTTTATAGTTCAGGTCCTGGCCCCTGGCCAATGTGCATGTTTGCCAGCTCTGCTCCTGTTGCCTATACAATCAAGTCAAGTATTCAGCAAGTCATTACCAGTTCATGATGCAAGGATCCATTTATATTTTACTTCTTCGTCTAGACTAGGGTTGGAGAAATTGCTTCTTCTTTATGGCCCCCCTGGCTTTGCCTTCCTCTACTAGGCCTCCAGTTGGAAATGCCATTGATAAGCTTCCATGCCGGTTATCCTGCTCCTGCATACTTCCCTTTTGGGTATGTGCAACAAGTAAATAAAACTAGCCTCTTTACTAGGGGGAATTATGCACAGGAGCAGGAGCTCCTGTAGAGGACATATGTTCCTGTTCCCATACAATGAGCCCCCCCTTGTATGCACCACCACTTACTTGCTGCTAATAATGAGCAAAACTACCAAAATTAGTTCCTGAAAGTTTTGCCGAATCAGCCATCCAATTTGTATTTGATTCAATTCTGATTTGATACTATACCCACTGAGCCAGGAGTGGAACATTCAGCATCTTGAGTGTAAGTGGCTATGCATAGTCATTTCTGCTTATTGTAGAGGAGCTGAGACACCTGTTGAACTTTATGCTCCAGCTCAGTAAATTGCTGGCCTGGGCATAGAGCATTGACTTACAGTAGTGGTGATGCTTTCAGTATTTTCCACTTTGCCTCAAGGTAGCAATAGGCAGCTGCTTGCTTTTTGACAGGAGTCCCTGCTCCTGTACAGATTTGGCCAAAACAAATGGCAAACATTTGGACCCACTAAGGCTTCAGGGCTTAGATGTGACTGCCATCCCTGCAGCCCTACAGTTATGCCCCTTCAAGACCTTTAAAGGGAAACCTCCCATCCATCACTGTAACCTTTCTTCATCCATTCTGGTCTGGTATAAGGCAACTGGTTTTCCAGGGGTTACACTACAGAACAGCTGCACACCACAATGAGCGGGCATCCGTGCTTCCACCGTTTAATGAATAATACACAGATATATTTTATTAAGTAGCTTCATGCATTTGACCGGCAGAGCAGCAGGATCATTGGATGAAGCTTGCACAGTCTTCGCTCTTTTCATCTGTACCGAGACTGTGTCTAGGAGGGAAGGGTCCCATGATGTGTATAGAGCACAATGATGAGAGCTCTCCGTGGTGCTGAATCTACTGATCATATGCGAGACGTGTGCCTGCGCTCAATACTTTGCCTCATTATGTTCACTGAAACTACTTGCAGATGTGCAGGATGTTATATAAGGACCCGAGAGCCGGAGGGCTGCTTAACCCTTCATAGTCTACAAATCTGCTGGTTACATAAGAGGCTAATAAGCAGAGCTAAGTGTGTTGTGTCACAAAGAAAACCTGAATCACCTTAATCCTTGCAGGGCTGTCTATCTGACACCCTCTTGGGGACCTTAGACACCCAAGGAGTCCCAGGAGCCTTTGTCTACATACATTTTTAATTTGTGTTTTCTTCACTAAAAGGATTTAAAGGCATAGTCTATCCATTAGCTAAAGTTGAGAAAAAATTGTTCCCAATAACTGTAATGATAAACCGATGTAGCTGAACGTGTCACGTTGTTTATGTTGCATAAGTTCACTATGCCAGGTGACAAAGTCCTCATCTGTGCATTTTTATCATAAATTTTTATTTTGTTTTCAATAAACCTTTACAAACCCACTCCTCAGAGACACAGAACAAGAATTGAACAATGAAAGCCTAATAACAATTAAGGTAATCATTTAGCAAAGTCTACAGCTTGAGGCTATGTTCACACTGCGTATGATTCCGTCCGTAGATCGTACGCCGCCGTACATGTGTGGCTGAAACTACAGCCGTGGGAAAAATAGACATGCGGCCGGATGCGTACGAACCGCGAACATACGCCCGCAGTACAGTTATGCTTCCCTAGCTTGTTTCAAAGTGATCTGAGGCAGGTCATTTACTTAGAAATCTTCGCCCAGCCCCGTAAAACACACAGAACCTTTTGGTTCGAAAAATCAAGTTCAATTTGGCTGAAATAAGTACTTTGTACGGGACCGCTCGGAAATCGACGGCCGTGAATTTCAACATTTCCGTCCTCAAACAATGGTCTTGTTAATTTTTCACGGCGCCGTATACGATCCGGCCGTAAGCTCATACGTAGTGTGCACTGTGCGGGCGTATATCGTATACTTTCAAGTGAACGCATCAACATCAAAACTACGTGCGTATATTCGTGGTTTGCACTACGGACGGATTCATACACAGTGTGAACATAGCCTAAAGGTGTTATCCAGCACGGCCAAAAACATGGCCACTTATTTTCAGAGACAGCACCACACTTGTCACCACTCTGGGGGGGGGGTGCAACTCAGTTCCATTGAAGTGAAACAATGGGGGAGAGAAACATGGGGATGGGGGAGAGAAACAGCGGAGAGAAGCAGGGGGAAGAGAAGTTTGGTGGAGAGAAGCAGGGGGGAGAGAAGTATGGTGGAGAGAAGCACAGGAGAGAAGCAGGGGGGAGAAGTGTGGTGGAGAGAAGCACAGGAGAGAAGTAGGGGGGAGAAGTATGGTGGAGAGAAGCACAGGGGGGAGAAGAAAACAGGCCCAGGTTTCACACTGAGTGAGTATAAATACATTTAGAATCTATATTATTAACTATATGTATAATATATACTGTTTTAGTGTCATTTTGTGCCATTTTGGTTGGTGGTGTGCCCCGGGATTTTTTAAGTATAAAAAGTGTGCCGCGCCTCAAAAAAGGTTGAAAATCACTGTACTAGAGGTCCCCCATGGGGGCTTCTAGTATATGTGTAAAAAAAAAAAAGTATTGTTATAAGTAAAAAGCCCCCTCCCCTAATAAAAGTCTGAATCACCCCCCTTTTCCCAGGTTTTAAATAAAAGTAAATAAATAACCATGTTTGATATCGCTGTGTGCGTAATCGCTAGAACTATTAATTATTCACATTACTGATCTCGCACGGTAAATTACGTAAGCGCAAAAAAATCCCAAAATTGCGCATTTTTGGTCGCATCAAATCCAGAAAAAATGTAATAAAAAGCGATCAAAAAGTCGTATATGCACAATCAAGGTACCGATAGAAAGTAAACATCATGGCGCAAAAATTGACACCTCATACAGCCCCATAGACCAAACGATAAAAACGTTATAAGCCTGGGAATAGAGCAATTTTAAGGAACGTATATTTGTTAACAATGGTTTGAATTTTTTACCGGCCATCAGATAAAAGAAAAGTTATACATGTTATATATCATTTTAATTGTAACGACTTGAGGAACATGCACAACAAGTCAGTTTTACCCCAGGGTGAATGGCGTAAAAACACATTCCCCCCAAATAAAAGAAATGCGTTTTTTTTTTTTCAATTTCACCACACTTTTTTTCTGGTTTCGCAGTGTACTTTATGCAAAAATTCAGCCTGTCATTGCAAAGTACAATTAGTGACGCAAAAAATAAGGGCTCATGTGGGTTTCTAGGTGGAAAAATGCAAGTGTAACTGTCATGTTTTTTTTTTTTTATTGCAGAAAACAGTAGTATAAGCGATTTTAAGAAACTCTGTTATAGGTTATAGCCAAAAAAGCCTCTTTCTGTACTCAAGAAGCAATTTCCAAGCTTCCCCCCCCACACACACACACTTCTTATCTGTACATTAGCAGGCAAAACCGTTTTCATTACAGAGAAGCCAGTGAAGACGGGCTCTGCTGTCTCCATTATCTCCTATGGAGGGGTGAGGGGCCGAGGGAGAGGAGTGAGCAGGAAGAGGAGACATGAAGGTCAGCTGTTTGGAGATTGTCTGGGCACCTAAAACGCTGGATTCAGGGGTGAGAAAGGTCAGTGCTTATCTAGGAACTTGCTGAGAGAAGATTGCAGGGTGTTGTGCTGTGCAGGACTGCTCCATGCTGTCACTCCTAACAGCCCCTCCCCTCTCCATAGCCACACAATGGACACAGAAATCCTGCTTCATCTGAAGTGACAGGGGAGCTAGGAAAACTGCTTTTTCAGTACAGAAGGAAACTCTTTGGGTAAATAAAACCTATTAGAGAGTTTCCTAAAATCGCTTGTACTAGAGATATTTATTGTTTTAAAAAAAATGACCCTGAAATGACAGTTACGCTTTAAGTGATAAAGACCACAAGAAATTAATTTAATTAGGTGTTTGGAGGAGATTAGAGATGAGCGAACCGGGTTCGGGTTCGAGTTTATCCGAACCCGAACGTTCGGTATTTGATTATCTGGGGCTGCTGAACTTGGATAAAGCTCTAAGGTTGTCTGGAAAACATGGATACAGCCAATGACTATATCCATGTTTTCCACATAGCCTTAGGGCTTTATCCAAGTTCAGCAGCCACCGCTAATCAAATGCCAAAAGTTCGGGTTCGGATCGACTCGAGCATGCTGAGGTTCACTCATCTCTAGAGGAGATCTATTGTAACAAACTAAGTTCTGTTGCATCTACTGATAAAGCTTTATAACCAGAACCTGACCCTCCTGAGCACAAGCAATAAAGTTTTGTATGTCGTCAAGGTGAACAGGTCGTCTGCTGGTCTATAGAGGTCACAAGGCAGCCATATAAGTAATAGACATGGAGGCCACTTGAAAGTTACTTTCCATTTGTGGTGCGGCTGGATCGCTGTTCAAAACTTCCTTGGCTCTGTCCTAAAACAAGTACAGTACGGACCTGCCAGAAGCTCCATCGGCTGCATTATAATACACTTACAAGAGATTAGATTAGATACAAACATTTGGCCAGCACATCCAATAGAACTATTATATCTATGTTCTAGTGCATGTGTTTATATGTAAGGGGAGTGACTCCACCCGCCCCCCTGGGTGACTTAAGCGATGAATTTCTGGATCCTACATGACTAGAATTTGTAGGCTTAGTGCTTGCCCAGGAGAGGTAGGTATATATTGTAGGGTCCATGCTTTCACCTTACTGCGGTGGGATGGTACACATTACTTTATAAAAAGGTATGCTAACAACCTTTTTTTTTTTCTATAGATAGATATATAGATAAATAAATAAAAAAAATAGTAGATAGATATGGGTTGGACAGATAGATAGATAGATAAATAGATAGTAAATCTAGACCCCTCAGGTTCGGAACACCATAGAAAGGCTCAAAACGGATATTAGATTAGAATTCCAAAATATCTGTCAACCACCTATGGACATAGAGGAGCTGGCAAAATTATCACAGCACCCACAGACTGACGTGCAGGAGTCCAGTACCCAAAGGAAACACACTAGTAGCACCAGTTCCACAGGAACTATCACAGTGGACAACACCCAAAAGGGTAATGAAGCGCTGGTACCGTTCCTTAAATCACTCCAGGAACAGGCACCCTCCAATAAGGGAGAACAACGAACAAGCCCCAGTGAAGGACAGGTTTTTTTAGGCCCAGCACTCCAGAGCCCCAAACCCAAACTAATACCACAAATGTTCACCCCCACCAAGGGTATAAAAAGAAAAAATGCAAGAGAGGAAAAAGAGGGGGTGTCAGCTACAAAAAAAGAAAGAATGGAAAAAATAGAGATACTTCAGAAGGTACACTCAAAGCTCCCACTTCCAAAGATGAATTAGTCAAAATATTCAACTTATCTTCCCACCAGCTAACTGTGCATGAGATTCAACTACTTCAAAAAGGACTATCCTTTTCACCAGAGAATCGTGCAGATGATTTTGAACTATATCTGGATCTGCACCAGTATATAAGAAAATTAACGTTAAAAAGGCATTTTGCAATAAAACCGTACGGTGCACAGAACAATGATGTACAAGAAACCAAACTGGATGACAACTCATCCAGGACTATGGGGGTTCACCCCAAGTTAGAACTGAAATCCAGGTTTTATCCCTTGGAGAGTCAAGGACATCTCATCAAGTCCTTTTATGACGTGGTATGTGAGGATTTTAAACTATTGTCTGGAAATCACTATGGGTTTGGTTCCAAAAATGAAGGGAGGCTAACCAAACAAGAGTTCATAGCTCTGACCAAACTGAAAGATAATGGGAATATAGTCATCAGACCAGCTGACAAGGGGGGAGGAGTGGTCATTCAAGATTATGGTGATTACCATCTAGAAGCCTTGAGGAATTTAAGTGATGTGAATTATTACCGTGTGGTCATTGATGATCCCTTCCCCATCATTAACAGACACTATCAGGATTTGATCAATAAAGCTAATGAAGAGGGCATTATCACAAAAGAAGAAAGGAGGTTCCTTAATATAACCAATCCATCCATACCCTACTATTACCACCTTCCAAAAATACATAAGGCCACAATCAATCCTCCGGGAAGACCAATAATCTCAGGAGTGGGGAGCCTGACAAGTAACCTGTCAAAATATCTAGATCTGATCCTTCAGCCATATGTTAGGGACCTGGAGAGCTTTCTAATGAATTCCGATGACTTAATATCCATCCTAAGAGAAATAACATGGGAATCAGGGATGTCATTTGTCACCATGGACGTCTCGGCCCTATACACCAATATTCATCATGACATTGGTATCCAATGTGTCAGGGAATTCTTGGTCCAAGATGAACACATTCCAGTGGGACAAACAGAGTTTCTCATTGAAGCCCTAGGATTTATATTGAAGAATAATTTTTTCATGTACGACGGTGCCACCTACCACCAAACCCGTGGGACAGCCATGGGGACGCGGGTGGCGCCGTCGTATGCTAATCTCTTTATGGGGGTCTTTGAAAACACACACATCAGGTCCTGCCCTCTGTTTAAAGATCATGTCCTTATTTACAAACGTTATATAGACGATCTTTTTTTCCTGTGGAAAGGTGACGCAAATACCATCAGTGAATTTGTACAGTACATCAATGAGAATACATGGGGGATTAAATTAACTCCCAACCATTCTGAAGTCCAGATTGAATTTTTGGACCTTTTAATTAGTCACAAAGGAAGTGAAATCATTACAGAAACCTTCTTCAAGGAGGTTGACTCTAACAGTTATTTATCCTTCAAGAGTGGCCATTTGAAAAAATGGAAGACCAATGTCCCCTATAGTCAATACAAAAGAATTAGAAAGAACTGTACAGAAGACACTACTTTCAAGAAACAAGCAGCGATCTTGAAAAGACGTTTCAAAGCAAAGGGATATCCCAAACAATTGCTACATAATGCCTACCAGAGAACATGTCAACTGACACAGGGGTCATGTCTAACTAGCAACACTAAAGATCTTGTACAACAAGAGCCCAACAGGATTAATTTCATCACTCGGTATAGCAGATCACACAAAGACATACAAAAAGTATTGCAGAAACACTGGCACCTGTTGAAACTAGACCCCTTTTTAGGCCCCTTACTTCCTAAAAAACCGTTGGTAACATACAGGAGAGCACCCACTTTAAAGAACCTAATAGCTCCCAGTTGCCTACGCAGACACAGGAAGGGTACAACAAATAATAAATCATGTGTAGGAGTGGCGAAATGCAACCATCCGAGATGTATGTGTTGTACTTCCATCAGGGACGGTTTTACCACCATCACAAGCAGGGCAACAGGGCAGAACTATACCATCAAGCAAAGCTCAAATTGTAAATCTTGCTATGTAATCTACGTGTTGGAGTGCCCGTGTGGACTCCAATACGTGGGTCGGACCACACAACCTTTGCACTGTCGTCTCAATGGACATAGACTCAATGTAAAAAAGGGTTTTTTAAAACATGGGGTCTCTAGGCATTTCTATGAAATGCATGATTCTGACCCCAAAGGTTTGACCGTTTGCCCTATTGATCAGATTAATTCCAGTGCCAGTAACCGGTTTGACCAGTTGGTCAAACGAGAAATGTACTGGATCTACCGTTTGCAAACACTACAGCCCTTAGGGTTGAATGAAGTAACAGAACTAATTGTCTGAATCAACTGGTTCAACCATGCGATCCAATCGAGTAAAGGAACATACAGTAGAACAACATGGTCCCAGATCCCTATTAAGAATGTCAGATGGGAGGGGTTCGACATCACTTCCAAATGTATTTCATGTCATATTGAGACCTATGGGACTACACTACTGTATTGATTTTGGCTTTTGTGCACACCAGACGCATTTATTTGGTCGCCATATCAAAGATGATAGTCACTCTTTACTGCTGAGGGTTGTAGGAAGTGTTGTTTTTTTTTTTTTGTTTTTTTTTTTTTTTTTTTTTTTTTTTTTTTTTTTTTTTTTTTTTTGTGCATTGTAGACTAGTGTATATGAGTACATGAAGTTTACCATAAATTAATGTTGGCCTGTATGCAAGATAGGTTATACAGCTGTATTCCTAGTTTTAATTGGAAGTAATATGGGCACTATTGGCCAGCGGCAATTGTCTGTATGTTATTAGACCTAGATTTACACCGAGTGATCACAATAATGGAAAACTTTGGATGGATGGAGGATTTGAACCCAGGAGTACAGAACTATGTTTATATTGTGCTGGAAGGTGAGCCACAGACTCTGAGGTCTATCAAGTGAAGATTCACATATACTTATACCTATGGGTAGTGTTCGACGATCACAAATAGTACATATTATAGAGGTATTTAGCAAATGCCGTTTTTATACAATTTTTTTATATATCTTTTTATATTATATTCTATATTATAATGATTTCCAAGTAGCAGAGATCTGATGTATGTTTTAAGGTTATAATCAATCACACAATATAAATTCATAATCACTCACTGTAGGGTGGATTTACCTTGTACTATGTAGTATCAATATAGATATATGTAAAATGAAATTTATTATACTCTTATTCTATTTATTTACCTCCCAAGGGGCTTGAACCCATGACTTCAGCTAGGCTCATTGGTCATAGGCCAGACACTTACCACTAGACCATTTAGACATTCTGCCTCCTGCAGCTGATATTGGTAATGATCTATGTTCAGCACTATAAAGCCATATGGGATAGAGATAGTGATCTTATAAGTCTGGAAAACAGCAGAGAAGCATTTCCACTAAATGTAAAGAACGCTTTTTATGAGGATGTGTATTTTTATTTTATTTTATTCAATCTCCGGTTGAAAGATATGTGTTTTTAGCCAAATGTTTGTTAGTATCAGTGTAATGTGGGATGATGATGTCAGAGGTCACTAGAGAGCAGAAAGCACTTCCAGGTCATCCATTACTGTTTTACTATAAAAGATTGTTGTTTGTTACCTGTATTATGCCTGATGAAGAGGGGATTGCACCCTCGAAACGCGTTGCATCAAATAAAAGCCTGAATTTGACTTCACACCAGTGCCAGGAGTTCTCCTCATTCAGAGAAGTTACAGGGGAACGTGGCCGGTGTTCCAATAGGGGTGGTTGCGCCAGACAAATCCCACCAACCTCTTCTGTTTACCACTATTGTGACTGACACCGAGGATCCACTTTGGAGAATCGGAAGGTGGAAGGCAGCATCCCCCGTTGATCCAGAGCGCTTATTAGAGTCGTGCCTAATTGTGTACGACCCACTCAGGTGAGCGTGCATTTGCACACATATGCATGTTTCTCCAAAGTGTGTTTTGACCTGCACATGCAGCGCCGTTTGTGTGTTTTTTTCTTTGCATGTACAGATAGTAAATTATAAAAGAGATAGGGGGAGCCCTGAAGAAGGAGTAACCCAGGGGCCCCTCTCTCGCCTGTTTAGACAGTTGACCTTATAATTTTAATACAATGCAAACTAAGAAATCCCTAAAAACCTAGCAATGCCTACATAATACCTACATAGAGTATGCAAATAATACTACTATATAGTGTCCCACAAAACACTTCCCTATGTTCTCCCAACAATACTACTATTCTATTCAATGGGGTTGCTAGGTGTTGTGAGCAGTGAGCTAGGTGTAGGAAGTGTGGTGTGGGGAAGCTACTAGAAAGAATCAGGCCTCAGTGTGTGGGAGGCTGTGTGGTGTGTGGTACCCAATCTAAGGATTGGACAACAAAGAAGAGATAATAACACTTAACCCTTCAGCTGTGTAGTGTATAGTGGGAGACACCAAATAGCAGAAAGCAACCTTAAGCCCAGAGTGTAATACATATATAGAGATACCTGATGACAGGTTGTGCTAGGACCTAGTGGCACAACTTCTCTGGGACACTACAAATGCACAAATTAAACTGGTGCTCAGTGTACAATCAATATCTCCATACATTATGCTATCCTGCCATACACTGTGCTATCACGACTTACATTGTGCTATCCTGCCATACAATGTGCTATCCCACCATACATTATGTTATCCTGCCATACACTGTGTTATCCCACCTTACACTAAGCTATCCTGCCATACACTGTGCTACACCGCCATACACTAAGCTATCCTACCATACACTGTGCTACACCGCCATACAATGTCTAAACTCCGAAGGGAGTGGTGGTAAAGTCTTAATGTGTGCACCCACTTAAACCAATGTATATGGTTGTAGAGATAAAGTAATAAGCAGGCATTCTCTGGCTGTATGCAGCCTGTGGCCAGGACGGGTGCTCTCTGGGGGATTTTATATTGAGATTACAATTCAGGAGGTGGCCAGGCAGGAACAGTAGTTGCCAACATCCGCTGAAGTAATGAAGATTGGAGTCGGCTGTGCCAGCTGCATTGGGGATACAGGACGCAATCCAAGAGCTCGGGAGCTGCAGGGAAGATGTATGGGGAGTTGAATGCTCAACCATACGTTAAAACATGGAAATTATAGGAAAATGACAGCGGCATAGGCCACCTACGAAGTGGAAATATGCAAAAAATGGCTCCACTGCATTCCACCAGTTACCAAATTATATTTTGGCATTGTGATGTACAGATGAAGCAGATCTGACCTTGCTGGATTCATCATTTAGTAGAACTGATTATAATGGGATAATGAGTTGCCTGCAGTCTCTATGTAAACCCATTGCAGTGTCCTGTCTCAATGCGCTATCACAGTGCACAAATGGAAGCTCTGCTACATCTGTACTGCAAATCTGCACTGTCCTTTGTATAGAAATATGTCACCTGTGAAAATTCATTGCACTTGTAAATCTCTGACAAATTTGCTTATATGGACTTTAATTTTAGGACAATGGAGTGTGAAACTAATTAATTCTCCAAAGTACCAGTAAGGGGCATGCTCTTTGCCCATTCCCAATAATTTTACTACCCTCATAGGGTACACATGGATTCTAAAAGGTGGCACATAGACTTCCAATGGTACTCTACCAAACTTCCATATTCATATTGATATGGAGCCTCTGTGAAGGATAACAGGGTACAATATGGGTCCATAGCAGCTTATGAGTGCTGTATTATAGATCTGTACAGGTCCATAATACTGTACATCACTGTGCATGCAGAAAAAAAAAGTCAAGATCAGTTGGGGGTGAGGAGCAAGGTCCAGTAAGTGGTGATGCAGTGTCCTGGGACCTAGCTCTCAGCTTCTGTAGTATAAGGTTGTTGTGTGGCTGAGGAATCTCTCTTCAAATACCTAGATCTTTGTCTAGGTATTGTGAGTCTAAAATATATCACTTGTAGAGATGAGCGAACCTCGAGCATGCTCGAGTCCATCCGAACCCGAACGTTCGGCATTTGATTAGCGGGGGCTGCTGAAGTTGGATAAAGCCCTAAGGCTATGTGGAAAACATGGATATAGTCATTGGCTGTATCCATGTTTTTCAGACAATCTTAGAGCTTTATCCAAGTTCAGCAGCCCCAGCTAATCAAATGCCGAACCAGAACCTGGTTCGCTCATCTCTAGTCACTTGTCATTTTTAAATATTACTCTTTCCTGCAACCACTGGTGGATTACACATGTAGAGCCTGGTCAGAGAAGTGGGCATCAAGCCTGTCGGTCTCCTCCTAGGTCAAATGAGAAGAAAAGTGTTTTGGCCTAGATCAGTCTACCTGTTTCCAGAAGTAAGTAACCAAACCATGGCTCTGCCAGTGACGCTACATCAAGTTCCAGTTTTGCTGTTGGTTGGTTGGCACTGTGATCATGGTTGACCAGATTGACCAGATTTCAAGCATCCATCCAAAGGACAGTAGCTCTGCTGCCTCATGCTGTGTGGACTATTTGTTGTCTGGTTGTGCACAGTGTATCTCAGTAAATTTAACCCTGTTTTACAAGCTACTGTACCTATGAATCTGGGCAGTCTCTATCATACACACCATCACAGGTATGACCCCAGACACAGAAATGTACCCTGGGGTCAAAGACTTCCTACAATTGTCAGTTTGTAAAAGTTCTACAGCTCCACAGGGTTGTACAGAGTTAGTGTCATGGCCCCGACCTGCGGCCACACTCATGCCCCCCAGCTTCTCTTCCCAGCCCTCTCTCCACTTCCTTACCTGTCCACGCTCCCTGCCTCTCTTCTTCTGACAGGCGTGCATCCCCACTTCTTAGGGTGCACGTGTCGGCTCTGTTAAATTTAAAGGGTCAGTGCACCATTAATGGGTGAAGGTCATTGGCCTTCCATATTTAGTGAGCCTCTTCCTGGGGGTCATTGTCAGATCTACAGTGCCTCTTACCTATGAATTAAGCTTTCCCTGTCTGCTATTCTTGTCTACAGTTTACCAGTGCCTCTACCCTGTTCCTGACTATGTACTGCCTGCCGCCTGCCCTGACCTCTCTGCCTTGTTCCTGATTACATTGTGCCTGCCGCCTGCCCTGACCTTCTAGCCTATCCCTGACTATGAGTTTGCTTCATGCACCTGTCCTGCGCTTCACCTTGGCTGCCTCCACAAGCAAGTCGCACTAGGGGTAGCAACCTGGAGGTCACCAGCTGCAGCAAGTCTGTCCCATCTTTTTGCAGCCTCTGGTGAAAACCAGTGGCCCCTTACACCCCACCACTCCCTTGTGCACCTTACTTTTGGATCCACTACCTCAGGTCATTACAGATAGCCACAAAGCCATCCTAGACCCCACTAGAGACTTTGCCAGAGGACTGCTACCCTCACTTACCATGGGCTAATCCACCCATTCTCCTTTTGGGCACCACAGTGGTGTTAATTTCCACAATGCACTAGTTTTTTTTGGCAACAGCAATAACCATATCCAGTTGTATCTGCATCCACTTCCTTGGGGGCCCCATGGTGCTCCTAGTCTATTGGGGTCTGGCTCGTTACACGTTTCATTAATACGCTAAAGGTAATCTAACCTTTGAAGCACCATTAGTAGGTAGGAGCAATGTTCTCATTTTCCAGCACTTAGACAGTCCATAAATTGTAATGGAAGGCGGTAAGAGGATAGTGTCACAGAGAAGAGTCAGAACAGTTAATGTGACTCCGTCCTCGTAGCTGTGAATACACTGAGCGGCTTGTGACACACTTCATCAGAGCTGGATGCATGAGAACACCTGCCCGCTACACCACACACCCTCCCAGCACAATTGCGCTATCACTTAACTGAGCACAGCTGGCAGTGGATGAATCTTCTAACTCCCAGAAACCCTGGATCATTTCCTCCGAGGCAACAAGCGAGATTTCTCTATTGTAAAACCAGAGCCGCTTCTTTTCACAGCAATTTTTGCATTATCTAAATAAGACAACATCTGATTGTAGGAATGAGACAAAATCCCAACCAGTGGATATATAGAGCAGAGCTCTGTTTTATTGGAGACGGTAGAGCAGAGCTGTGGTTTATTGGAGACTACAACTCCTAGCATGAATTCTTGTAGTTATTTCACAGCAGATTAAGAGCCACAAATCGAACAATTGCAAAACTGCAACTCCAGCATTGTTTGACAGCAATGGATGATGGGAGATGTAGTCTAGCAACAGCTGGAGAGCCAGTGGTTTGTTGTCTGTCTGAGTCTGAACTCTGTCTTGCCTTCTGGTCTGCTAATTGTTTTCCCTGCCCCACCCGTATCCTTTCTGCTAGTTTCATCTGGTCAGGTAATGGTTAACCTGGTTTTGCCCCAGTGATTGACAGCTGGTCCCTCCAATCGCCTTCTGAACCGGGTTCCTGGTCTCCTATTTTAGATCTTGGTTTCTGCCTGTGCTTTGCCGGTTATTCAGCTCTGTTGTGTGCCTGCTATTTTGTCTGTTTTCTGGTTCCTTGTATCCTTGATCAGCCTTCCTGACTTTCCCTGCTTGCTGCCTTCCCCTGACCTTATTGCCTGTTATTTGACTTCGTCTTTGGATCTGATTTTATACTTTTGCTGCCTGATCGTTGTGACCCGGATTGCTGATTATTTTTATTGTGTTTGTCTTGTCTTTTGTTTCACGCATTCAGGCCAGGGACCAATTCCACTTTAGGGCAGATAGCGGCAAATAGGCAGGGACAGTGGGTGGGGCTGAGCTTAGGGTACACTGTCTCTCCTGCATCTCTGTGAGTCATGACATCCACATTTTACTATATTCTTTTATTGCAATCAGTAATAATAAACAGAGAACTTGCAAGCCAGTGTGTGGTTCTCCTACAGCTCCCCTACAGGAAAAATGAAGTATTACACCATGCTAATTCAAATTAATTATCTAAAATGCATGCATAGGTTGGGTCCTCCAGAGAGAGATGCTCTCTGCTCAAAAAAAAAAAAAAAAATAGATTGAGGTCTTAAATGAAGGACATCCTTTTCCCTGGTTAGGAAATCCTAATTGTACTACCATAATGGTTCGGCCACTGGCCTCCACATGTAGAAACAAGAATGACCCCTGAAAGAAAGTAGCAGATCTATAAGGAACTGAATTATAAGATCTCTGCAGAATCATAAAACTCTGCAGAACTTTTTACAATGTAAAAAGAAAAAAAAAATTCCATCTCATTGTTATTATTGTAAGTGTCCAAGAACCACTTGATAGTCGATCCTGCTGAGCAGCTGGGCGCAGGATGAAGAACATACGCTTGGCACTGATTTGCACCACTCAGCTCTTAATTAAATTCTGTTGCCAGTATTAACCCTTGGCCTATGAGAGAAAGCAGAAAGAAATTATTTGGAACGCCACAGTTTTTATTTTTAGTATGTACTACTATTGCATTCCCTAACCTCCACTTGCTGTAAAACTACAGCTCCCATTGTGGCCTTAGGACAAGAGCCACAGATTGGGGAACACTGGCTAGAGGAACAGGTTTGTCTTTTTTTTTTAGTTTCTTCACACATCAGATTCTGCAGCTCGCCACTGCGTGCATATCTGCCTGTGCCATATACTCCATTCTATCGTCATGCAGATTCCGCTGTCTGCCTGAAGAAGGAACAGGTTCGGGCGGACGACGGAATCTGCCTGGGCATAGAGTGGAGTCTATGGCACAGGTGGAGATGCATGCAGCAGTGAGAGGGGGCGCATACCCTCAGCCCCACCTATTTTTCTTGTCACTTTTAAATGGTAATGGGAGAAGCACATAACTGAAAATATTTACAAGAAGTTTACATACCGCGGCACTTCACCTTAAAAGCTTCATCTTTATTGTATCCAAAAAAACATAACAGAAAAAAGGGAAATTTTGGCAGCACATCTATGACTCTGTTCACACTGCAGGTTGCACGCTGCTTGTGGCTTAAAGGGGTGCTCCAGCGTGGGGGCACTTTTTTGGGGGGACCGGGGAGGAGGTGGCTGAAATAAAAGACGTCCACTTACCTCCCCGATTCCAGCGGCGGGTCCCGCATCACTGCGCTCCAGTCCCCGGTTCCCGGCCGCTTCCGGGTGTCTGACACGGGCCCGAGACGTGACGTCTCAGGTCCGCTCAGCCACTCAGTGAAGGAGGCGGGATCCGTTTGAAGTCCGCTCGGATCCCGCCTCCTTCACTGAGTGGCTGAGCGGCCTGAGACGTAGCATCTCGGGTGGCGTCAGACAACCGGAAACGGCTGGAAACCGGGGACCGGAGCGCCGTGATGTGGGACCCACCGCTGGAACCGGGGAGGTAAATGGACGTCTTTTATTTCAGCCACCTCCTCCCCGGTCCCCCCAAAAAAGTGCCCCCACGCTGGAGCACCCCTTTAAGTACAGACAAAAAAACAAAAGGTGCAACAGCAACCCACAGGTGTAAGGGCCCACCGTATATACTCCTCCCAGCGTACACACGGTAAACACCTACTCTGTAGATATTAAAAATTAAAATATAAAAATTTTTAGAAAAGTGAGGATCTTAGCAAACTATTTGATCAAACAGAGTGTACCATGTCACCAGTGTTAAGGCGTCCTTCAGACATGGACCCTACTCTAGCATTTTCACACTAGCAATGGCCTCTCCTGGGCTGAATAAGCCTACAACTGGGCAGATAGGAGCCAAATGATCAGGAGGTTGCACGCTGCACCTGCAGTGTGAACAGAGTCATAGATGTGCTGCCAAAACTTCCCTTTTTCTCTGTTGAATGGGGGGGGGGTGTGGCTTCTTCCTGTTGGCCTGCACTCCACCCATGTCCCAAGGCTGCTATAAAAGAGATCATTTGGCTCCTATCTGCCCAGTTGTAGGCTTATTCAGCCCAGGAGAGGCCATTGCTAGTGTGAAAATGCTAGAGTAGGGTCCATGTCTCGAGGACGCCTTAACACTGGTGACATGGTACACTCAGTTTGATCAAATAGTTTGCTAAGATCCTCACTTTTCTAAAAAAATTTATATTTTAATTTTTAATATCTACAGAGTAGGTGTTTACCGTGTGTACGCTGGGAGGAATATATACGGTGGGCCCTTACACCTGTGGGTTGCTGTTGCACCTTTTGTTTTTTGTCCAAAAATACATAACAGGACGTAGAGGAACGCACACTCCCTGCCAACTGTTTCGCGCTATCAATTGCTCTCTCAAGGCATACGTATGCCTTGTGAAAGCGCTTGATAGCGCTACGTCTTGTTATGTGTTTTGGGATACAATAAAGATGAAGCTTTTAAGGTGAAGTGCCATGGTACGTAATCCTCTTATATATTCTTAAAATGCACCTATGTGTTAAAGGGGAACTCCAGCGGAAGGGCACTTTTTTGCTGGGACTGGGGAGGAGGTGGCTGAGGGAAAAGGCGTCCACTCACCTCCCCGGTTCCATCGACGGGTCCCACATTGCAGCGCTCCTGTGCCCAGTTCCCGGCCACTTCCGGGTGTCTGACGCGGGCCCGAGACGTGACGTCTCAGATCCGCTCAGCCACTCAGTGAAGGTGGCGGGATCCGTTTCACGTTTTCACGTCACGTCTCGGGCCCTCGTCAGACACAGGGATGGAGTCTCATCACTGCCTTATTATCTGTCTGGACTCCAGTAGCTGGAACAGTTGAAAAACAAGTAAGTTGGGATCAGTTCACACTATATGCAGTTTTTATGCATTTTCTTATACAGCGCTATTTTAAAAAAAATATTGTCATGAAGTGAAAGTAATTTGACCTATAATCACAACTGAGTTGCTTTGTGAAGAACAGACATCATAGCCTATGTTCACACATTGCATTTTTCAGCGTTACAGTATGTTGACTGTTTTTATGTTAAAACTTTCTAAAATTAAGGTAAAAATTATCAATTTTCACAATTTGCTGTATAATAGAGACTTTTTAATGCAATCTCAATAAAATTCATGCAAGAATGCAGCTGGTGAACACAGTCTTAGGGGAGGTCTATAAATGCTATATATCTTTATCCCATAGACATAGCAGCAGTAAATAGATGCAGCTGAATGGGGAGGGGTCTGTGAGTTGCCAGTAGGGATCTGATAGGTAATGATGTCATCTTGAAGTCGGCTTACCAAAGACAGACCAATTCCATAAAGCCAAGCAATTTTCTGGTGGTCTGAGTGCTGTTCCCATGACTCAGCTTACAGTAATGATATGTATGGATGCAGCTGAGCTAGAATGAAACAGATGGCACTGTAGGGAAAGCGGTGGTGAGTGTGAGTTATATGGGGGAGGGGGGACTTTTTTAACTCTTCCCACCATGTTAATCCACATTGAAATACCTATTTTTTACAGGGTCAAATTGGACCACCAGATGACCTTCCAGTAGGCCAGGTCACGATCAAGGAGGACAACTGCAACAAGGACCATAAGGTTCAGTAGAGGTCTACCTTATCCAAAGCTAAGCAGTGTTCCCCATCTTGTGGCTCTCCAGCTGTTACAGAACTGCAACTCCAATCATGAGGTTCATCACCTACTTTTTGGACCTCTTTGTCCTTATTGGTGACATGGTCCATGCAATTCTGTCTGTAGAAAGGACATTGCCTCTGAGCCCTTATTGGAGGACTCCAGGTAAGTGGAATGAGTAAGCAGGAGCGCCTTGCCATCCTGCTGCGAGCTTTCACACAACCATCAAAGAAATGATACCTCGCGGACGGTATCGAATCCCTGAATCTCCTGCAGAGATAGCTAATATTAAACTCCACTCAGGTGCCGTGTTTTTAACTCTTTCTCTGCTTGTTTCCTCTCGCAGTTCTCTACAATGTAAACAGTCTGCAAGGCAATACAGTTCTGTTTTACATCTTGTAGCCCATGAGGATATAAGAGTCAGGTGTTTGATGAAGGTCTCTCCAGGGTGACTGTGGAGCAATCAATACAGTTCTCGCACCGCAGTCATCCTATGTGGGGAGGTCACATGACCTGGAGTCTGTTATATAGTAGGTGCGGAGAACTAAAGTTTGGTTGTGTATGTGCTGGATCTGGAGTGCGTCACCACGTACCCCGGAGGCTGATCGCTGTCACATATGAAGAGGTAATGAGATTGGTTCCACTTGAGAATAAAAATAACTCAACACCTTAAAATATAAAAGGAGACCTAGTTCTTTGACAGCAAGATAGGGATCCAGGATGACAAATGAATATTGAAACCGCATGCACCATTGCAACCATTGGATGAGGCTGGAATGATGGGACACTGTTGTCTGGTAAAAATCAATAACATGACACAGTATAGGTTTCATCACGTATTCATGTAGCCTAGGGCTTAGACATACTCTAATATTTTCACCTATGTACAAGAATATAACTACTATAATACTGCTTCTATGTACAAGAATGTACAAGAACTGCCCCACACTGCCCCATGTACCTCGTGCAGGTATCTGATACACATGGGTCCCTACACTAAGTCCACACTGTGCCGGTCAGTGACCACCAGGTGCAGCACTCTTTTTCTTCCCTGAACCATAACTACTGTAATACTGCTCCTATGTACAAGAATATAACTACTATAATACTGCTCCCTATATACATGAATATACCTACTATAATACTGCCCCCTCTATACAAGAATATAACTACTATAATACTGCTCCCTATATACAAGAATATACCTACTATAATACTGCTCCTATATACAAGAATATATCTACTATAATACTGCTCCTATATACAAGAATATAACTACTATAATACTGGCTCCTATATACAAGAATATAACTACTATAATACTGCCCCCTATATACAAGAATATAACTACTATAATACTGCTCCTATGTACAAGAATATAACTGCTATAATACTGCTCCTATGTACAAGAATATAACTATTATAATAATGCCACCTATATACAGGAAGATAACTAGTATAATACTGCTCCTATGTACCAGAATATAACTACTAAAATACTGCCTCCCTATGTACCAGAATATAACTATTATAATAACGCCACCTATATACAAGAATATAACTACTATAATACTGCTCCTATATACACGAATATAACTACTATAATACTGCTCCTATATACAAGAATATAACTACTATAATGTGTGTGGTGTTTTTGGGTCTGGTCCTGTGGCATGGGGGTTGCAGGGCCGTCCCATGGCCCCCGTTCCCTGACTGTGCGTGCCTGCGGGGTTGGTGGCCACTGACTGGCACGGTGTGGACTTAGTGTAGGGACCCATGTGTATCAGATACCGGCACGAGGTACATGGGGCAGTATGGCTTGATCAATTCATACACAAAATTCTGATGTGTTTTTTACTTAGCCTAGGGGCACTAGCCTAGGGGCACAGGTGTGAGGTGCAGCACTCTTTTTCTTCCCTGAACCATAACTACTATAATACTGCCTCCTATGTACAAGAATATAACTACTATAATACTGCAACTATATACAAGAATATAACTACTTTAATACTGCTCCTATGTACAAGAATATAACTACTATAATACTGCCCCTATGTATAAGAATATAACTACTATAATACTGCTCCTATGTACAAGAATATAACTACTATAATACTGCTCCTATGTACAAGAATATAACTACTATAATACTGCTCCTATGTACAAGAATATAACTACTATAATAGGGGAGTAGAGCAGCAAAGACCTCAGCACTGCCGGCACAACAATAAGACCAGCCACTATCGTGGAGCCCGGGAGAAACACAGATGGGAGGTTATTCCATTAAAGACATCTGCATGGCGGTGCACGGAGGAATAAACATATGGTATGGAGGTATGGAGAAATAAGAAATTGTCCAGCACTCACCAGTTACTTGATAGCAGAATTTTATTCTGTACTGACGAGTCCTTTTCTAAACAAGCCGATGCCCTCCAGCAGAGACTACTGGCTAGGAATTATCCCCGCAATATTGTATCAACAGCCAGGGAAAGGGCCAATACACTTTCTAGAGCCGATTTACTTGTATCTAAATCCAGTCCTGACAAAGTAACTAACAGATTCACTTTCGCATTCCAGAACTCCCCGCTAAATAACATTATTGCCAATAGCATACACAAGCATTGGCATTTGCTTGAACAGGATGAAGAACTCAAAGAGATAGCCACATTAGGCCCACTTATTACCTATCGTAAGAATCGCACCATTGGTGATGTTCTTAATGTGAACACGTCCCAAAAAAGAGTGCGTACCGATTGGTTGAGCCACAACACTATAAAAGGTAACAAACGCTGTGGTACATGCAATTATTGCTCCCAACTCATCCCTACCGATTATGTCAAACTTAACGGTGTAGATTGCCAGATTGATAGCCTGATCACATGTAGAACCCCCTTTACCGTTTACGCCATCATATGCCCATGCAATCGGTTCTACATTGGCAAAACAAAGCGACCAATGTGGACACGATATAAGGAACATGCATACTCCATTAGAACGGGTAAAGGAGTCCCGCGGCTCATTGACCATGTGAATAAGGTACATGCAGGGAACACTAAATGCCTCCGTTTTTTAGGCTTGGAACGTATTGATGCATATGAAAAGGGAGGCGATAGGCATCAAAGGTTACTTAGACATGAAGCTTTATGGATTGCTAAGTTAGACGCTACTGGCCCTGGGGGGCTCAATGAAAGGAACGACTGGAGCGTTTTCTTGTAAGATACATATGTATATTTGTTTTTTCTTTAATCACCTGTTTTCTGTGTTTCACGATTCATTCATGTAACTGTTTGTATATAAGACACACCTACCCCGGTAGTGACGTACTCTGAACTTGACAAAGCGCTTCGGCGTGAAACGTTGTTTGCAGAGACGCTCCCGCACCTTATCCACCACCTCCCCTCCCTGTGATGTTTATGTAATAAACTTCTGAAGACTACTACAAACCGGTGAGTGCTTCGGTGATCTTTCATCTCCTCGCTTGTATAACTACTATAATACTGCTCCTATGTACAAGAATATAAGTACTATAATACTGCCTCCTATGTACAAGAATATAACTACTATAATACTGCCTATTATGCACAATAATGTAACTGCTATAATATAATGACCATAGAGTTCATTTTCTGACTATTGCTTTATCTGCCTGGTCTAGTTACAAGGAGAAGAGCCGCTCTGGAGAAAGCAAGCACTGCTTATAGTATTACTTTATTGCTTTTATGTGATGTTAACCTGTTTGTGTTTCATGTATTCTGCTAGTCACACTCTCTGTTTTGTGTATACTATATAATTACATTTAGGCTATGTTTCCACTATGGGATTTTAGCGTAAAATGATGGCATGTTTATGATCATTATTTGCAGCCGACATTATCAATAGGTGGATGTAATTTTGTGCTAATATCCCGTAGTGAGTGCATAGCCCTATGCAGATGACTGATAATTGTCTGTGATGACTTTCTCCTTAGTTGAGCCCCATAGCCGATGTTTGTTATCCTTGTGATTCAGGTCCCAGACACTCCGCCACAGAGCTCTGTTTGTTTTCTCTAAAAGCTCATTTGCCTTTATATTTAGAAACCAGGAGTAACTTAATGCCGAGTGTCAGACATCAGGACAGGAAAGTCACCCTTAAAGCAGAAGAGACTCCAGAAAGTCAAGGAACAGATCAACCCAGAACCTTATACAGGAGGGAGACAGATATTTATAGGTCTGAATACGTACTGTGTTAGATTAAACGGAACACTCAGGAGTAAGATGTCTAAAAGTCAGTAGCATATCAGGCTCTAGTGACACAAGGTGATTATAGTAGTACAGTGTATTACATGGGGGTGGGCAGTATTATATTAGTTATATTCTTCTACACAGTTGTATAGTATAGTATTGTATAGCTGTATAGTAATAAATTTGTGTATTTGGCAGCCTTAGTTATATTCTTGTACATAGGAGGTAGTATTATAGTAGTCGTATTATTATACATAGGAACGGTATTATACTAGTTATATTTTTGTACATAGGAGCAGTATTATAGTAGTTATATTCTTATACATAGGAGCAGTATTATAATAGTTATATTCTTGTACATAGTGGGCAGTATTATAGTAGTTATATTCTTGTACATAGGAGCAGTATTATAGTAGTTATATTCTTGTATAGAGGAGCAGTATTATAGCAGTTATATTCTTGTACATAAGAGCAGTATTATAGTATTTATATTCTTGTACATAGGAGTAGTATTATAGTAGTTATATTCTTGTACATAGTGGGCAGTATTATAGTAGTTATATCTATAGTGGGAGAAGCGGACTGCATCACTCATGCAATCTCCAACACCTGGGTCCATGGCTGAAACAGGTAGCAAACTAGCTGTCAGAACAGCTATCCACAGTGGTGCACCGCTGAGGCAGAAACTATATGTAAAATCAGTAAGAGAAAAGAAGGGGGCACTCACCAACTGTATGCATTTTTGGCTCGTTTATTCAGAGGTTACTCCATACATGCAAGGAGGGGAGAATGTGGAGAAAACACGTCCTCACAGGTAGACTACAAGAGTTTCACGCGGTGCCGCGCTTCTTTCGGTCCGTAGGAAGAAGCGCATCATCGCGTGAAATAAGGTGTACAGGTGTATTAATGCACCTGTTTAAACTTGTTACCTGTAGAAAAAACACCTGTCCACACACTCAATCAATCACGCTCCAACCTCTTGCCCATTGCCAAGACCAGGGCACCAGGGACAAAATTTTAGTCCTGCAACAACTGTTGGTTCAATTATTAGAAAATGGAAGAAACACAAGATGACTGTTAATCTTTCTAGGCCGGGGCCTCCATATGCAAGGTCTCACCTTGCGGGGTAAAGTTGATTCTGATAAAACTCAGGAATCAGCCCACAACTACATAGGAGGACCTGGTCAATGATCTGAGAGCTGGGACCACATTACTGTTAGTAATGTACTATGCCATCATTGATTAAAATTCTGCTGGGCAAGCAAGGTCTTCCTGGTCATGCCAGCACATGACCTGACTGAGGAGTGGTGTGAACCTGACAAAATCGCTGCTACAGTGTGTCAAGAACTACAGGAAATGTCTGACCTCTGTACTTGTATTTGGACTTGAGGTCCATACAGAACAGTCAGGCCCCCAGGGGGTTAAGTGAGGATGTATAGCATCCCCACTTAACCCAATTAGGGGCCACACAGAACAGTAACCCCTTGGAGGCCAGACTGTCACTTTCAGATTAAGCAGGTACCCTCTGCTTTGCTAAGTGGAAGGCACCTGGTTAAATACTCGAGTCTCCCATTTATTTCAATAGGGTGAAAAATACCTGACTCGAGTAATGAGCACTCGAGTATTTTGCTGCTTCCTTATCGCTAGCAACTATGTAACTATGGTACTATTATTAACAATGTAACTATGTAAACAAAGGTTTCTGTACCAAATATTACAGGGGTATTCTGCCTAAACATAAGTTTTCATATGTTGCTGCCCATGGTGAAATTAACAATTTATTCCAAACTTGTTTTTATCTATTCAGTCTCTTTCCCCCATTTCTAAGCTGCTGCTGTCTGCTGAAGACAGAAAAAACAGTGGGTGTGCTTTTCTTTCCATCTCCCGCTCTTCTCCCTCCTCCTTTCCGAGATGACTGATGTAAACAAGTCCCTGGCAGGCTTTATCTGCAACTTTTTAGCTTCATTGCAATGTTGGAAGGGTTAATCTGGGTTCAAGTTGATGGTGAACTCGCTGTGATTAATCCTCCCTACAAAGTTGCTATAAAGTTGCTTATAGGAACTTGTTTACATCAGACATCTTGAAAGGGAGGGGAGAGAAGGGGGAGACAGAGAAAAAACACTCACAAACTGTTTGAGTGTCCAGCAGAAAGCTGGTTTTGGTAAAGGAGACTGAATGGATAATAATGAAAGGAATTGTTTCACCATGGGCAGCAACATATAAAAAGTTATGTTTGAGTGGAATACCCCTTTAAGTTCTGATCTTCTATTGTTTCATGTACTTATTTCATGCAATTGTGAGGAACAGGTCAGGACACTGAATACACAGACTAGGTGAAGCCCTGGCACTGCTCCCACCAACTGTCCCTGCCTTTTGGGGAACCCAACTCCTTAACAGGCCAGCCCCAATCTGAAGACTGCAACTACTCTGAAAACACAAACACAATAATAAAGAGGTCAGCAAGCCAGGTCAATAACTATCGGGCAATGAAGTACAAAGTCAGTGGTCGAGAACGAGAGCCAAGATCTAGTAACAAGGTATCAGACACGGTAAATAGCAAGAGATAGCTAGCTTAGTCGCTCCAAATGACATCTATAGCAGGCAGTTAGAATATGGAGGGGGTAGTAGTTACATGGGTGCTGAAGTCCCATCCCCTTAACAAGATTGGAGCAGGGACTCCAGCCCCTCCTAACAGAACCAAATTTGATTGGCAGGAAAATCTGTCAGTCAGGAATCATGTGCAAGGTGATTAATGGCTCAGGATGAGCGCTGCAGCTGCCGCCGGCTCCTGGCAGCAATAAAATTAAAAATTGAATAATTTTCTGGAATTTTTTCTTCTACAGACTCTTACAGCCAAAGTACACCTACGATAAAAATGAGCTCTTTTCCTTGCACTTGCCCAGTTACTTTCAATTGAAATGAATCGGAGTTGTGGATACCTCGGATCGGAGGTGGTCCCTGATCTGTCATAAAAGTCAATTTGTTGGAAACCCCCCTTCTCTTGCTGCGACTCCTCCAGGATTTGGCTTTATGAATATCCTATGGCTATTACATGTCCTTTCTCACTGACCTCATCATAAAATTCTTTTCCCAGGTTAATGATTTCTCATTATTCCACCAATCGATGGGCCCTCTATGTGGCCCCTCACCTGAAATTAGCTCTAACTGCAAATTAAAAAGCCAAATAAGTCGCCTTTCAACCAGTCTGCAAAATCAATGAGCGTTGACACAGTGAAGGCGACCTTGGTCATGTATGCTGCAGCGCAGACGTCGATATCCGTAACTGAATGATGAATAGCTGGGTAGAGGAAATTGGAGCAGAGGATATTGGATACAACCGCTAAAATATCCACAAATCATTGCCTCTAAAATGGAGGGGTTTTTGGATGGTGATGATCACAGATGGTGATGATCCCAGTATCAATTACTTCCAATTAAATCTTGCATTCTTGGTTACTTCCTCTTTCCCGTCATGATATCCACTCATCCTTCTCTCTTATAGAGACACCTTGGAAGTCAAAGTTTTCGATCCATTAATCTGCCCCCTAGCAGTCAACGTCTTATGTCTTGGTCAATTAACTGGCCCCAGGTAAAAACCATTTGACCCCAATGGGTCTATGGCTGTCGGTAATTACTGATTACTGTAGTGTATTCATTAGGTGAGGAATTGACAGCTTACTGATCCAGTGTGGTAAGGAGCAGTCCCGTCAGTTTTTATTTGTAGATTTGTACATTAGAGGTCACGGATGACCTGTAAGAGAGATTCGCTGTACAAATAGCAAGAATTATCCTGCTATTTTGTTTCCTCCTCCTTTCCCAGCATGATCCATTACTCTGGATCAGCTTACTTTACTGGCAGCCCTGAAATATAAGGTTGGAGATTGTTCATTTGCTCACCTTAGAAAACTCTCAGCTTGGGAAGTTCTTTGTGAAATATAGCCCTAGCTTTGTTTATTTGAACCAATTATTTCTTGTATCTCAGTAGAACCTTCTTCTAGTTTGGTTCCTAGTTCTTTTGTTGTTCTTCTTTGTGCCATCCTGGTTTTGGCATTTTAAAGATGCTGCCACTTTTTGCCTTGCTGTTAGTTTCTCTTTTTTTTTTTGCTGTGCCTTGCTTCTCTGGGTCCTTGTTGTAACTGTTAGGGAGAGTTGGTCCAGGGTTTCTATAGTAACATTTCAGGGACAGAGTGGTTAGCCTGTCTGGTGTTAGGTTACTTTACAAATAGATTATGGAAAGCATACTGGTGTCATTTCTTTTTATTTGTTCCTACTTTATCTTCTATCCATATGAACGTATCAGAGTACAGGTAAGGATGACTGATATAGGGGCAAGCCTAGTTCTGAGGTTTACTGCCATTGAAGTACCCTCTGACCCCTTTATCCACACACAACCCTACTTGGATTTTCATATGTATTCTGTCAACATGGATACTAAATCTGGGTGACACATCTGTTGAGATTCCCTCTTAAAATCTGTCAGTACTATCAACTCATACTCTGACGTCAGTGTGAACACAGTATTAGGTGCTGTCCCTCACACATCTGGGTTCTCTAAAGTACTGTGGTGGTCTCTAGGGAGAAGATTATATAGGCTTTCCTCTTCTTTCATAGTAGTATCAATCAATACCCCTTATGAACACTTTCACCTCCACTCCCTTGGTTTCTATGGCCTCATTCATGCATACGCAATATTTGTGGATCTGTGTCGCAAAAAATGGACATGTACTTGAAGTCAATGGGATCCTTTTTTGGTGGACTCCAAATCCGCAGCACCTGATTTTTGTGGATCCACAAATTGGTACATCACTGTTTTAGCTCCTCCTGGCAGCCATTTTAAACAGTATATAGCTGCAATGGCAAGCGATTATATGACCTTTTTTAGGGGTTCGGAAAGCTAGAACATTTTTTTAACTAATTCAACTTTATTAACTAGCACTTTATAAATTTCGGAGGATACAAATGTGCAGTACAGATGTTTTTTTTGCATACCCAAGAGAACTCTAAGGAAAAAATATAGGGGATCTCACCCTCTTTGTCAAGTAGTGTCCAAATAAGAACACACAACTTTTTCAGGAATTAATTGGCTGCCATTTGGAGTCTCCAAGATTTTTTTTTTTATAGTTAGTATCTAGCTCCCACAATGCATTGCATACCTGTAGCAGTCAGCAGCTGGGGCACTCAGTGCCGTATGATAGATCAGTACAAAGGCAGGAAAGATATCCAATATTAGCCTTAGTAATTCTGCTGATCCCACTTTCTGCAGTGTTCAGATCTGCACGTCGGACGCTCCCTGGCGCACAGTAGGGGATTTCTGCCCTTCAGCTAAAGCCATCAAGTATTTGACTTTTTTGTTGTTTTATCCTTTAGAGCCAGTTTACATTAGCGTTTAATGAACAACTTAAAAGGCGTACCTGTCTCAATGATCCAGACAGCTGAGGCATTCAACCATCAGGATCAGAGGCGCCTGCCTGATATTCAAAGATCCCTGTACAGTTGCATGAAAAAAATAAGTGAACCCTTTGGAATCACAGCATGGCCACGGCGTGCTGCGGTTGCGACTATGAGAGCAAGTATCTAGATTTTTGCATCCGATCCACATCACAATAATAAATGAACACTATGTAATTAAACTAACAATACACAGACAGTTGTACTATTTGTGTCATGCAATGAATACAGTGAGTACACATCCATGGTGCAGAGGAAAATAAATGCTATGCAGTCATAGAATGACTAGTAATCACTAATGAAAATCACTTTTATTAAGCATAACAAGGTTGCTCCATAACTTTAGTGGTGCACACACACAGTAAAGAAGGGCTCCTACAGCAAAAATCAAACTGATCCCTCGTATCAGCTGTTTACACAAAGTACGTCCGATAATGTTAATTTAAAGGGGTTATCTTAGTAAAATATTCTTCTTTCAAATCAACTGGTATCAGGGTTATATAGATTCGTAATTTACCTCTATTTAAAAATCTCAGGTCTTCCCATACTTATCAGCTGCTGTGATGTCCTGCAGGAAATCCCTTTAAATGAGCAAACATGTAAACAAGCTGATAACTTGCCCTTCATCGGGAATGAGTGTTCCTAGCAACATTTATTTGGCACATTGTTTTTCAAGACATGATTCCATGTTTTTTGTTCATGCCATTTTCCAGAAGTCTGATGAAAGCCCTTGCTCAAAACATTGTTAAAGGAGCTGGCCACTTTTTAGTAAAACTGTTCAGTGTACAGTATTAGTAAGTGTACTCACTGTATATACTGACAGCAGCTCCCTGTGTACCTTATATAACTAAAATCACACTCCCCTCATCCAAGCCGTGCTGTCCTGCTCTGTGGTGTTTCTGTCGATAAGATGGCTGACATGGAGGAGCATGTGACCATGCCCCGCCCCCAGTGTCCACCATAGGCGTATACAGGCTCAGTGGGGAACACTGGGGGGCTGGGCATGGTCACATGCTCCTCCATTTCAGCCATCTCATGGACAGAAACACCACAGAGCAGGACAGCACAGCCTGGAGGAGGGGAGTCTGATATTAGCTCTATGAGGTACACAGGGAGCTGCTGTCAGTATATACATTGAGTACAGTTACTAATACGGTACACTGAGAAATTTTACAATAAAGTGGCCAACCCCTTTAAATATATATTAAGCAATGACAAGGCTTATTTAATGTAATATGAACAAAGAAAGTTGAATCATGTCTTCCTGGGGTATGCCAACTTGTTCTGGTGGGGGGTGGGTGTACCATTCACGCCTGCTCCCATTGCTGACCTACAGTCTGAGTAGTGCTGTCCGACCACACAACCCCCATTCTGCAGTACCAGGCACAACCACTACAAAATGTATGGTGCAGCGCCTTGTAAATAATAGAGGAGACATGGTATTGACATGGTAGACATGGAAAGTCAGACCCCCACTGATATACTGTAGGGCAGAGGTCATGAATATTACAAACCCTTACATAGAAGAAACAATCAGGGTTGGGCCCCATAGTAGTAGTCTCCCTGATTTTATATATATATTGTTATCAGTATCAGAGAACAGATAGACAATGTTTGGGTTTGGGGTAGGGGAGGTCAGGCGATTACTTTACAAAATTTGGGGAATGATATAAGATCTGACACCTGCCGACTCCAGTTCCATCACTTATACTTACACATTGCAGAAACCTCCAAGCCTCGGGTGACATCAATGATAATTTGTAATATTAATTGTCAGCATACAAATTAGTTGTCACAGGAAATGTCCCAGTTACCATGACGATGTGTTCATTGTCTATGTGCCCATGGTGGGGACATCATCTTGGGTTAGATGTTGGGTCATGGACACTGGTTGGCCAGTCTGTGTGGGCACACGCATTTATGTGACCAAGTAAATGGTGACAAGTGTGATGAGGGTACGTGTCAACCATGAGTGTGAAGGAGCAGAGGTTGGTACCACATGTATTATGAAGATATTGTAGGGGCCCATGTTAGGCCTAACTTGAAATGGGAACTGTTGTTATAACTTTCAAAATCTAAATCCCCAGGGGATGTGGTATAAAGCAGGTTTGCTATTTATATTAATGATTGTTTTAGCTATCATGCTGTAAACCAAAGCTGTACTTACTTGTATCCAGATCCAGTCTCCTGAAGGCAGATTCTTAGTCCTGTGCAGGTTGGAAAAAAAGAGACTAAACACATGAGTCTCGGTCATCTGCGCTCACAGAGAAGGCAGTCATGTGACTGATGGAAACATTAAACCGTGACTCTCTGTACTGGCCGAGACTTCATGTGTTTAGTCTTAGTCTCTGTTTTTTTAACCAGCACAAGACTAAACATCTGCCTTCAGGAGGCTGGACCTGGATAAAAGTAAGTATAGCTTTAATTTAAAGCAGGATAACTAGGAAAAAAAAGAATTAATGTAAATAACAGGAAACCTAGGTCCAAAACAGGACTCCCATCTACCATGTGTAACATGTAACAGGACCACTATCTACCATGTGCCATGGTAAAGAGGCAGTCTAACCATAAATAGCAATAAATGTATGATCACAGTGGATAACACTGCTGGGACCCCTCAAAATCTATAGAACTGGGGTCCTAAGACTCCTGTTAGAATGAAGCAGTGGTCACATCTGTGCCCTGCTGCACTATTTATGGTCTATGGGACTACTGTAAAAAATCAAATCCCCCCCCCCCCCCACACACACACACACACACACATTAAATCACTATGCATGACCACCACTTTGTTCAAGTTTGAAACTCAACTCACTTATGTTCTCCATATGATGGTGCATTGCCGCAGTTGGATTCTCAACCCCAATCATACACTTATCAAAAATTGTGTGAGGTCACAACCTTTTTAACCCCTTCCTGGAAAATCATATACATGTATGTGAATAGTACGGTCAGGAAATATGGAACAGGTCTGGAATTTGCCAGATTTTAGTTAAAGGAGAACTCCGGCAAAAAAAATTTGTATTGCCCCCCAAAAGGTATACAAATCACCAATATACACTTGTTACGGGAAAAGCCTATAAAGTGCTTTTTTCCTTGCAGTTACTACTGCATCAAGGCTTCACCTCCTGTATAACATGGTGATGTCACGTCCTGGATAACATGGTGATGTCACGACCCGACTCCCAAAGCTGTGCGGTCTGTGGCTGCTGGAGAGAATGATGGCAGAAGGATGCTCAGTGTCCCTCCAGTGCCCTGTGTCCTCTGCCATCATCCTCTCCAGCAGCCACAGCCCGCACAGCTCTGGGAGTTGGGTTGTGACATCACCATTTTATCCAGGAAGTGAAGCCTTGATGCAGTAGTAAGTGCAGGGAAAAAAACACTTTATAAGCATTTCCTGTAATAAGTGTATATTGGGGATTTGTATAACTTTTAGGGGGCAAAACAATACTTTTTTTTTTAAGAATTTATTTTTCAACTTTTGCATAGAAAGAACAAAGACAGGATGCATCCACGAGCTGGGATAGTAAACAAGTGACATTGTACCAGGATCGTCAAAGCAACACAGGAGCCATGTAATTAAGCATCAGTATAAGGAGCAGTCCATGCGCACAAGGCCATCTGGAACAGACTCTCAGGTAGTCGCTGTGTCCCAGCCAGTGGAAGAACAACCATAGGACAAACAACACACACAAGCACTCACACACTCATACCGCCGCGCACCTCCCCCTGCCCCCCAGCTCCAACCGCATAGGCACTCAACCTGTTGTGGAGTCCAGCATCAACCAGTGGATCCATATTTTTTTTTATTTTTCTGGGCATTTACGACTTTCATACAGTATTTGAAATAGGGGAACGTAAGTGTTGACCGATTGAATCCACCTGCTCAGAGCGGGGGGCTCCGTGCTCTTCCATTCCATAACCACTATTTTTTGGGAGGGGGCAAAACAATACTTAAATAAAAAATTTTGCCAGACTACTCCTTTAAATTTTAACAAGCTAACCCTATATACGCTGCTATCAATTGCCAATTGCGATCATGACATCTAGACTGACACCTGTCATAGCTCCGATTGGTACCCTCTTATTTAAAGGGTTGTTTGCCATTTTAGCTTGAGGTCTTATGAAGGCCTCCATGCCTCCCATGGCAGATTGATCATCTAAATTGGTGCTGTACAGCCTGATTGACGCAACCATTGATTTAACAATGATTGATGCAATAGCACTGCATATATATATATATATATATATATATATATATATATATATCTCAACCACTTAAATTTCACCCCCCTTTTTCTTTCATTTTGCAGATACTGTCAGTCTACACACCATTCAGAATGAAAGGGAAATATCATGACATATAGCCAATAATCGGTGGGACGGAATTAATTGAAACCTAACCGATAAAGATGACTCCATTTTCACTTTAAGAGTTGGGAGTTCTCTGTAATTAGCAAATGCATGTTCTACCCTACAAGGTACCAAGTATCACCAGGGAATCTACAAGATATATCAGCCTTCAGGTATCTGAAATGATTATAAAGTGTCTACGCCGGTGCTCTCCGCCTATTGATTTGGAAATATTGATAGTGCGAATACCTTGGGGCCAAGACAATATTGAGCTCTCCATTGTAAAGCCCCGGAGAATTCCTTCACATCCACATCACCGTCTGTGTCTCATAAATGTAAGAAATTCCATTTGCAGCCTCTGCGGCTATACGAGAGCTAGACTGGAATGGGAGCTGTTGTTGTCTCTGAAGCGCGGTCCCTCTAGATCAAATGTTGGCTTATAAGTAAATTGTTGGAATTTTTCTTCCTTCTCCATTCAAGGCCTTTAACTTAGCAAGCAAATTCAGCATTAAGTGATGTGTGCGCCACTTGTCACCGGCGGATCCAGTGCCTGTCACTCTATCACATCGCCAGAGGCATGCACCAAGCAAAGGAGGCACTTAAAAGCCTTCCTGCATGTGACAGCTTGGGATGACGGCCTCTTAAAGAATACCGTCCTACTGTACTCATTATCCCTGAGGCTCCTTACGTCTCATAGGAGACTAGGAATTCATAAGATCCTGACCGTGGCGGCCCGCTCCTTGTTCTAGTGCAGATGATGAAAAGCCGGAAACACACAGGGACCTCATCCTGGACAGATTTTTTTGTGTAATTTTTGATAACCAAAGCCAAACGTGGATTCAGAAAGAAGTTTATATTTCCCATTCCTTTGTATCGAAAACTGCTGTGCTGTCTTTCCAAAAAGCTACACTCCAGTCTATGATGTTATTTAAAAAAATATATATTTACTTTATATGACAAAAATTTTATAGAAAAAAAAATGATGACGAATACTTTCAAGAAGTATTTCCATCTCAACTTATATAGTTAGACTTGTAGGACTCGTCATATTAAATATTTTTGCAAATACATTCATTTAGCAAACTTCATCTAATATGCTGCTCTTTCCCTCCAATTGTTAACAAATCATTGTGTAGGTTACTGAACACCACTCTGCTCTAAAAGCAGTGGTCTGGCTGGTGTATATATAACTATAATGTAGATGCATAAAGATAATGTATAAATACTGTATAATACACAGTATATAAATATTAATACTATAGCTATATATACATCAGCCAGACCACTGCTTTAAGAGCAGAGTGGAGGTCGGTAACCTAGACAATGACCTGGTAACTATGGGAGGGAAAGAACAGCATATGAGATGGAGGCAAATTTGCTTAATGATTGTAGTTGCAAAAATATTTAATGTGACGAGTCCTACTACTCTAACTATATTAGTTGAGATGGAAATACCCCTTAATGTATTGGCCTCCAAATCTGCAGAATTTCCACAGCTTGTGAGACTGATCTAAAGATCAGTTGTGTCCTTTAACGCAGATCTATTTTCGTCAGGCAGAAACTCTCATGCTAAGTTTACACGAGGCGATTATTGGCCCAATCGTACGATTAACGATTTCGAAGTAACGATTTTTTTTTATAACGATCAGCGTTTAGATGGAACGATATATTGTACAGAAAATTCGTTTTGCGATCGTTTTGCAATCGCTTAAGCCTATCTCACACATAGGTAAAATCAGTGAACCACTGTTTACACGGAACGATCAGCGAATTTTTTGCGAACGATGATTTAAGAACATGTTAAAAGATTAAAATGAACGATTTATCGATCGTTCGCCGCGTTTACACGTACGATTATGGTTCCAATTCGATCGTTATCGCGAAAATTTGCCCGATAATCGTTCCGTGTAAACGTAGCATCAGGGTCCATTTACACAGAAAGATTATCTGACAGATTATCTGCCAAAGATTTTAAGCCAAAGCCAGGAATGGATTTAAAAAGAGGAGAAATCTCAGTCTTTCCCTTATGACCTGATCTCTGTTTATAGTCTGTTCCTGGCTTTAGCTTCAAATCTTTGGCAGATAATCTGTCAGATAATCTTTCTGTGTAAACGGACCCTTACTGCCATTAATTACCCCATGTATTGGTGCGTTTACACAGAGAGATTTATCTGACGGATCTTTGAAGCCAAAACCAGGAACAGACTATAAACAGAGAACAGGTCATAAAGAAAGACTGAGATTTCTCCTATTTGCAAATCCATTCCTGGCTTTGGCTTTAAAAATCTGTCAGATAAATCTCTGTGTGTAAACGCACCCTAAGGCTCGATAATTTGCTCGATAACAGTCAAATTCAAACGATAATCGTACGTGTTAACGCAGCGAACGATCAACGATTGATCTTTCGGCAGGTTCTTAAAGCGTCGTTGATCGTTCGCAAAAAATTCGCAGATCATTCCATCGTAACCAATGTGTAAGATAGGCTTAAGCGATCGCAAAACGAATTTCCGTACGATATATCGTACCGTCTAAACGCTGATCGTTATGAAAAAAAAACGTTACTCCGACATCGTTAATCGTACGATCGGGCGAAGAGGTAGAAAAATACTTTAGAAGAAGAAGAGAATACTTGTGCCCGTAAATTGACCTTTGGGTCTTCACACCACCTAATGCCCACCAGTGTCGGGTGACCCGTACTATGAGGATGACGCAAGGTGTCAGACCTTGTTACCTGGGATGAGCGGAATGCTGAGGGTTTCCTGCTGACAACCGCGCTGCGAGATAGAATTTATAGCCTCTTAGCAACTTTGCTCGGTCCGGATCAGTTCCTAGCTTACTGCTGTCTGTGGATACTGTCCTGTACTGTGACTCTCCTAGTCAACAGAGTGGGTTGAGGAGATCTCTGACTTGTCCTCTTCTGTGAAGGCTTAACACTGCATAGTGTTGTGTAGAGTTAGCTGAGAAGAAACTGTGAGCTGTGTCTTGTCTTGCTTCCTACCCATAAGGGATCTCACCGAACTTCAAGAGTAGGGGACCTGGCAGAGGGCCAGGGCCCAGAGAGGACCAGTGTAGAGAGCTGTTTGGCTTGCGTCCTTCCTCTATAATGTCCAACTCGAAAGACCCATGCACTTCCTCTACCCATGTGACTTCCTTCCTCAGCGTATCTAAGGTGCGCTGTGAGTGGGTGAAAAGTGCAATAGAAGAAGTAAAGAGACAGATGATAGGATAGAAGAAGAAAAGATTCCCATAGGTTCACAGATCCATGTGACACACAAACAGTTTATATAGTCTCACGTATTATACCAACTGAAATAACTTGGGGTAAGGACCTTGGTTGCATTTATGTGACCAGAAGGCAACTTTAGTTGCACAACATCAAGTTGCAAAAAAAAAAAAAAGGAGCTGCTGCACCTCACACTTATGGCTCACACTAATGCCTCTCGGCTACATATAAAAACCAATGCCAGAATGTTGGTATATAATTTGATCAAACCGTATTACCTCATGTACCACGTGCAGGTCTTCTGGCCCACATGAGTCCCTACACTAAACCAACACTGTGTCGGTCAGCGACCGCCAACCCCGCAAAGCACGTGAGAACAGGGGAGGGGGGCCTTAGATTAGCCCTGCAACCCCACTGTCACAGGACCAAACCCACTGGGCCCTCCCGCTGGCACCGCTTGCTTTGCTCTTTGCTACAGTTGTGGGGATTCCATTAAAAAACCATTACATCCACTATCACAAAGTTGTCATGATCCAACACGGAAGCTTCTTTTCTGGATGTGTACGTATGCTTGTCTCACCTAGGTGAGCGGGTGAGATGCTCTGCAGCGGGGATGTTCTCACCGCAGGGCGTTACAGCGGAGCAGATCCTGTGGCCATTTTCTCTAAATAGCCTTCAGGAGGCTGGAGGAATCCATCAGTGATTGTTGCTGAGTTTATTCATAAAATATACATTAAGAGAAATCCTTTATAATGCTGGTGACGGAACTCGGAGGAAGGGGGTTGGAGCTGCCACAGGGATATGTATTATTGATGGAGACACTGCATTTGTTTCCATTGTTTAAAGGGAACCTGTCGCCTGTGTATAGTCTTGTGTTCGCTTTTATCCGGTTTCATGATTTGATCTAAAATCAAAGGTGTATCAGGGGCCCTCATGTAATCTCTGTAGCAGGGGCCCCCAACTATTATATGATATGTACAACATGGAGATCCTAAGTTGTTCATTCCTTGTTGCTGTGCAGCCCTGGACTAAGACATAATGTTAGTGAATGGCATCACAACCTGATTGCAACAGGATGGAGTTGATGGATTTTTGGTTGTAAATCACATGTGACTTTGCCATCTGCTGTCTTGCAGCAACCTGACACTAGAATCTAGCAAGGATCCCCATAAGCTGCGGCTGTGTACACGTAGTGGGCAGGTCCTGGTTGTCATTGGCACGTAGACTGTAATAAATGATTGGCGCAGGATGTCAGCGCCCGGCTACTTGTCTGGCATGGCGATGTGCAGTAATGTGTCTGATCTGAGAGCTGGAGGCTGCACGGTGGCTTTGGATTAGCGTTGCCTGTCTACATATATATCCTGCTTATTTGTCTCCCTTGTTTTCTGTGTTATTTCCAATTATCTGGATGGGATTATTTAGGGTGCGTTCACACGTACAGGATCTGCAGCAGATTTGATGGGGCAGATTTGAAGTTGCAGATTCAAAGCAAAGCAAATCTGAGCCATCAAATCTGCTGCAGATTTAAATCTGCGCTATCAAATCTGCTGCTGATACTGTACATGTGAACGCTCCCTTAAAGAGCTCTTAAAAAATCCCACCCAGCATTCCTGGACTCCTAAACGGCAGCTCTAGCTAGTCCTCTAGTGATCCATCACCTGCTCCTGAGTATAAGGCTGGGTTCACACTGCTTTTTTTTCCCACTTTTTTTTTTTTAAGTCCGTTTTAATGATTTAAAAAAATCCGTTTTTCCTTGACTTCCATTAGTAAAAAAAATGCAGAAAGAAAATTATCAAAGCGCATCTCTCTTTTTTTAGTGTACGCAAAAACATGGTCAATGTGTGCACAAAAAAACGGTTGCGTTTTTTTGTTCAGTTTTATTTTTTATAATAGGAGTCAATGGAAAAATGGATGCACTCTAATTCATTTCTCATATATTTTTTGCATTAAACAGATTTATAAAAAAAGCACTGCAAAAAATGCAGTGTGAACCCAGCTTAACTAGGAAGAAAAGCCATTCAGGGCTCTAGGAAAGCTGGGGGACCCCCATGAGAGCTCTAGCGAGTTTCATCCATAGGATGCTCAGTAATTCAGAGAATCCCTGTAGTTCCGTGGATCCCAGGGTATCTGCATGAGGCTGTAGGGCCTGGAATTGATCATAGTCTATTCCAAATGATTATTCCGTGCAGGGCTCTCCAACCTGTGGCTCTACAGCTGTTACAAAACTCCCAGCATGCCTTATAACTTGTAGAAGTATTTGTACTCCATAGATCAGCAGTCTTCAACCTATGGTTTTCCAGTTGTGGCAAAACTACAACTACCAGCACCCCCTTCCCCTATCAGGTGATCATACCAGTTGTGGTTCTCTAGCAACTGGATAGGTGAAGGTTGGAAATTACAGAGTAAGAGTAATGGGAGAAAGCAGAGTAACAGATCTTTGCGTTTATTCACACCATGGGGGAGATTTATAAAGACCGGCATGCTTGTACGGCCATCTTAAATTAGGCCCCGCCCCCTTTCCCACAGCTAAGGTCACTAAGATGCGCTATACGTTATAAGCTGCCCTATGTGCATATAAAATACATTGATTCCCTCCACCAGTAATTTGATACCGTGTACTGCGCGACATTGTTACGTTTGTGTAGTACAAAGCTTCTGAGGATGCAATGGAAGAGACTGAGACAGTCTCCATCCATTATACCTTGTGTGTGCTGATGACATGAAACGCTATTGAACATGGCAGCCCCTTATGCAGCCGCCATCATAATGTTATAACACTGTGATGCCACGTGCAAAAAAAAAAATAGAAAGAGCTACTTTTATATGTATAGTATAAGTACATACTATACTGTGTAAATACAGAGTGTATGTATATATATATATATATATATATATATATATATATATATACACATTTTTTAATACAAAAAAATTCCTTTAAGTATTACTGTAACTCCAGATACCAAACCACATGTGGTATTAACATCAACAAACTGGTCCTGACGTTGTAGTTTTGCTGTTTATACCCATTCACATCATTGGAAATCATCTGCAATACAAGACATACGCTGTGGACAGGAGTGGAGCTCTTTTCAGAACACAGCAGACACATTTTTCTAAAGCCCCTTTAAGAATCCAGGAAGGGTTTTTTTTTTTGGACCTGAATGACATCACCCACATAGAATTTCACAGAACACAGACATCCCTGTGTTCACTCCAGGATTGTGCATCGCCATGTCCCCCCCTCCCTGTGCCCACGATTCGCACTCTGCATTTTAGTTCTATGTCATTTGGTTTATTTTAATTTCTTTGTTTAAGTGGTGAAGAAAACATCTTACATCAGCAGAAGTTGTGAGTGTGCCGAGCCCAGAAAGGAAAGCCGTTGCGGGGAGGGGATGTCAGGTGCAGGGTGGTTTAGGAAATTTGTCTTTGTAGCTGTAATTATGGTATTGGGTGAGCAGCTCAGGGATGAAACAGCTGTCAGGATCCTCCAGGACGAGATAGGCACAGTCAGCATGGTGATACCTCACCTCCAAGTCCTGTTAATAGTGAGAGGGTGTTTGGGGTGTGTGTATAGTAGTTATATTCTGGTATCTAGATGGCAGTATTATAACAGTTATGTTCTTGTCTATAGGAGCAGTATAATAGCAGTTATATCTCAAGATCAGAAGTAGAAAGGATGCACAGCGGCACTCACCAATCGTTGTAAATTCTTTTTTTCATCCGAGTATTTCAAAACACTGAAGCAGATAAAAATGTTCAGCCATCAGGCTAGGCTGTCTTGGCGGGCTACAGCTGTTTCACAAGAATAACCTGCTTCCTCTGCGGGTGAGCAAAAATAGGCCAGAGTCCAATGCTTAGAATCCAAACAGAAAAGTTTACTTGTAAGACTTCCTACTCATCCTGCTAGGGTAGTATGAGCCCCAGGCCTAGTTATCTGGGCTAAGCAGACTCACAAGACTTCCCAGTCATCCTGCACTGCCAGTGGAATACCTAGACTTTCTGTAACTTTGTTCCTTTGGGGTCAGTTCCTGTGACTGCTGAGGTAACTGCCCTGCACTTTTAGAGTTTCTTTCATGAACAAAATGATCCCTGTGTGGTTTCTCTCCCCTTGGTAATTCCTTAGCACTGCATCTTGGTTCTGTTTCTCATAAGGAAGAATCTAGGGCTTGCTTAGTTGTGTCCCTGTCCGTGCACCTGGCTGCTTCCTCACACTGTGACTAGAGCCAACCAACTTACTCCTCCCATCAGGAACTAACTCCTTCCTACAGGGGTCCATCAAACCTGTCTGTGATTGGTGGGGGCTGTGTGTGAGGAGAGAGAGAGCAGAAGATAGGATAGATAAGGGAGGGAAGGCATCTTCACCTGTGAACAACATGTGATACATAACAGATAACCCTTAAGGCCCTATTCCACGGAACGATTATCGTTTATATTAGGCCGATATCGGCCGCTACGGACGATAATCGTCCGGTGGAATAGAGTGCAACGATCAGCCGACATCGTTCATGTCGGCTGATCATTGCAGTCGCTTGTTTTTCAACATGTTGAAAAACAAGCGACTGATATAGCAGCGATCTGCTGCCGTCGCTCCGTTGAATAGGAGCGTCGGCAGCAGATGCTGCTATATCCTATGGGCTGCCCGGACGATCAGCGATCCCCCGGGCAGCCCCCCCGCAGCTCCCCGCCGCCCCCTCCCGCACTCACCCGCTCGCTGCAGCCGCGTTGAGAGCGCTCGTTTGCTCCTCTGACGACCTGTGGAATAGGGGCATTAGTCTCCCTCAGCCATGCATAGAAGACAACAGACACTTTAGTGACAGCGGAAAAAACACTAACTGACTTGGATACTTCATCTAACTTGAGTGAACCCGAAAGAGCTACCTTATTCAGGTGCCATAAAGGTTTAGGAGCTTCAAAAGTGTTGGACATTCTGAGAGTTGTAGTTGGTATTCACAAAGGAGCTGTGGTCAGTCTAGGATAGGCCTGGGTCAGTATGTCACTTTCACTGGTTCTTCATTGGTGGCTCCTAGAATGAGATCCACTGGTGTGTCCCCTGCATTCCAGTCCCAAATTGGAGCCCGCTTAGAATGCAGTACAGCACACGGCTGCCGGGAACGGGTCACAGGTGAGTTGTATTGTTTGTTTTTTTATTGTTAAACTTCAGTTAACCCCTGCCTGACCACAGCACGGCTCCAGCTTGTAAACCCTGCTGCCGTCAGACAGGGATTAACATTTTCCGGCGAATAGGGCGAACTCTTGACAATCTTCTTAAAAGTCAGGGGTTGTCTTATATGCTGGGAAATACAGTACTTACCTGACCTTGCTCCAGTGACATCTCCCACAGCATCCAGAGCACTGCCGCAGGCTTGCAGGGACTAGCCCTAGCAGCCGCATGCTGCAGGAGCACGTCCCATCGTTCAGCTCCAGCGCTGTCTGCTGGGTGATATCACGGATACCCGGCAGCGTCCCTGGCAACCAGTCACTCAGAGGTTTAATTCTCCATCGGTGTGCCATTCCCTGCCAGTCAGTCTGTTTTGTATCAGGTGCCTATGGTTGGACAAGACCCCTGACCTCCTATATAACTTCCCCTTGGTCTGTTAACCTTCACTGACTATTAGACTAGAATATCGAGCATGCCCAGTGTTTTCTACATATTTGCTTTGTTATCTGGCTGTCCTGACCTCAGCTTTTGTTACTTCCCTTTGGATTCTGTTTGGTTTGACCCAGCTTGTTCACTACTCCTTATCTGTAATTTTATTTTGTCTGTGTTTTCACTTATTGCAAGTGAGGGACTGTCACCCAGTTGCCCGCAGTCACCTAGGGCTGCCTGGACGATCCTTAGATGGCTAAGTACTGCCAATAATCGTTTAGTGTAATAGGGCCTTAACCTGAGGGCCACCCTTCAGGGACAGTGGGGTGCCATGCCTCAGCACACAATAAGTCTTGTTACTTGTGAACAGCAGGAGACATTGTATTGTAATGTAATTGAGGCACATAAGTTACTAAGACAGTGACATTTCTTGTTGGAGTATACCCACCCCTGTTGTGGGTTTTTAGTTCAAAAAATAGTTTGAGATGAAGAAATCACCATTGCTGCTTCTACTTAAATGGCCTACTTTCATGATATGGTATCACTGTAGCGTGAACTTTTTACATTTTCTATAAATTTCACCCGCAAGCCAAATATCTTTGACTTTTTGTATGAACAGATCCATGAGCAGTGCATATTATACGCATGCATATACAGATTTATGAGCAGTGCATATAATACACATGTATTTAGATATATGAACAGTGCATATTACACGTGTACATACAGATCCCTAGAAAGTGCATATTATACACCTGTATTTACAGTATTGGAACAGTGCATTTAACACATGTGTATATACAGATATCAGGGCAGTGCATACTGTATACAGATACAGCTATACGTGAGTAGTGCATGTTATGTATATACAGCTATATGAGCACTGCATATTACACAAATGTACATACAGATATCAGAGGTCGCTGATATTATTAGTATATGACTACTGAGAACAGCTATAGCAGGCTGAGGCCCTGTAGAGTCAGGATCCTTGTGTCCAGCCCATCCATGGTCATCAAGAGGGGGGATACAGGATATATATATATATATATATATATATATATATATACCTGTAAGTATACAGTAAGTGATCCCGAACCTCTGGGGCTCTCCAGGTTTTGCAAAACTACAAGTCCCAGCATGCACTGACAGCCTGTGGCATTGTAGTTTTGCAACAGCTGGATTTTCGATTTTTATATTACATTGCTTTCCACCCTTTGGCTCTCCAGCTTTTGCAAAACTACAATGCCATAGGCTGTCTTTGCATGCTGGGACTTGTAATTTTGCCAAAGCTGAAGGAGGCTGAGCAGCTGTGACTGGACATTTGTGGATTTCTAAGTCTCAATGGTCCCCTGAGAATACCAGTTTAGGCTGAAATATGTCGGGACATCCAAGTATCATTGTTTTTTATTTGGTGAGCTGAATAATAATCATGATTATATTGTGGCTTTGTGTTGGATCGGAAATAATTTTGGTTCCCAGAAAAGTGGTGGCGTTCCCAGGGCTTTAGGATATTTTGGTCAATTTTTTATTATTGAGTTCTGTTGAATTGCAATATAAAATGTCTCCTTATACACACATATGATTCTCTTTGTATGCAAATGGATTTTGCACTGTGGTGTATACATATCCGAAAAACTGAATTTAGATGTCTTGGACGTTATGGACAATGAAGGATGCACAGTGGATCCCCCTGAGTTATAATGGGATCTTTCGGGTTCCATTAGGGGGTTGTGCTGCATCCTATTCTGGCCTTTATAGATGTCAGCAGAGCCTTCTAGTGCAAACACTTTATTTCTGAAGATACATTTATGAACCAATAGTAATAGAGCAATGGTCAGAAAACATGTCGGAGGTAATATCCTGTCCTTTAAGAGACATTGCTGCTTATATGTGCATTCAGCTTCCATACAAAGGATAAGTGCAGTAGCCTCGGGTGTATACGAGGGGCTGATCTATGGGACACGCATTACTTTATAGAAGCAGAAATGACAAGTTGCTGGATTCTTCCCTGTTTCTTAAATGTCATCCCCCTATACATATTGCGCGGAACTCAGAAATGTTTGAAACCTCCATAGAGAATGAAAGGCGAGCTGGCCGAACATGTGCACTGCTGTTCATTTGAGGGACAACCATTTTGGGATCATTGGGGGTCAGCTAGTTATCCCCTATCCTGGGATTAAAAGGTAATGTTTAATCTTGGGGTAGCCCCTTTCACTTAGCAGGTAGAGCACCTTGAAGCGCCAGCCTCTGTGTCGCTGAAATATGGAAGATTATGGTCTATAGAAAGATTTCACATCTCATTGACACAGACTTGCACTTCAAGGTGCTCTACCTGCTTATTTAAAGGGGTTACCACAAAATTAAATGTGTGTGTGTGTGTGTGTGATGTTTCTTTTGGGTGTAATGCACTATGCTTAGAGGATCAAGGAGAAAAAAATATATATAGATATAGGTTTCTTTAAACTTTTTAACTATTTGAACAATTTTTTTTCTCTTTAAAGCATTTTTTTTTTACATAGGAAAACTTGTGGCGCCATCTGTAACTCTGTTCATTTCCATCCAAGTTCTGCTTCCTGAGCTTTACAGAGCCTCTATGTTGTGGGAAGGAAAAGAAGTTCTCTGGTGACCAGTAGCACGCCGATAGGACTCTGCAAAAAGCAAACTAATTCAGCATTAATCCATTCTGGTCTGACTAACTCAAACGTTCTTAAAGTGTCCCTGTCGTTATAACTTTCAAAATCTAAATCAACAGTAGATGTAAAATTAAGGAAGGTTGCAATATACATTCTTTTTTTTTTTTTTTTTTTTTGTTATCATGCTGTAAAACAAAGCTAAACTTACCAGAAATCCAGGTCCAGTCCCCTAAAAGCAGATTTTCTGATTGAGAAAAACAGACTAAACACAGGAATTCCGGTCAGTAGAGAGAGTCATGGCTCAATATGTCTGTCAATCACATGACTGTCTTCTCTTTAGGATACACAGGACTTCCTGTTTTCTGACTCTTTGAGAAAAAAACACTCCGAAAACAGGAAGTGCAGTGTTTTCCCTAACTAAAAAAAAAACAAAACAATGACTGTATATTGCAAACTTACTTTATTACATATACTGTTAATTTAGATTTTGACAGCAACACTTTAATGCACATGTGCTCACCAGAGGCGCCAGCCCCACCTACTGATGCTGCAGCACAACTTAAACATCACAATGTTGACTTCCACAGTCCTGCCCTGCAATGTTGATGATGTGCTACCTTCCATTCCCTGTAGGACTCTCTGAGGGTTCGGCTGAGCGATAAGGAAGTACTAAAGAATTTCCAAGAAAAATTTGATGAGGGCATTTGCAACAGCTGGAAAGCAACACTGAACTGCTGGGCACACAACTTATCCATGGACAACCACTAGAGCTTGTCGCAGCCTCAGGCCTATCCAGTGCTGTACAGCCATACATATGTCAATGTCTTATATGTTGGGTCGTTACTTGTCATCTTCCATCTTGTTCATTGCTTGTTCTTCTCTTATCGGATTTTTTTATACTCGATAGGAAACTCGATAGGAACAGAAAGGTTGTATAGTGTTTTTAAACTAGGTTCCCCATTTTCTCTATCAATGTCCTGTCAGTATATTGCAATGAGATCAAAGGGGTTGTCATTTGTGAGGTACAACATTATAAAGCCCGACCACTGCATTGTACAGTGGTTATAAGTTATAACCACTGTACGATGCAGTGGTCGGGCTTTATTTATACTAGGTTATAACTTATAACCTAGTTGGGCTGGGAATGTGCTCATCATATGGGTGCAAATATGCTCGTGTGAATCCAGCATCATCCATAGAAATATGGCTATGTTCACAATTTCCAGCATTTTATTGAGATCACCTCCTCTGAGAGTAGGTTCCCACTACGGAATCCGCGCAGATAAATTCCAGCAGATTCCGTCGCTCGTTCCTGTTTGCGGCTGTGCCCCTCTATGCCCGTGTCAAAGACACCAATTTATGCGCGGGTGGATTCCGCATTCCGCCAAAAGAATTGACATGTCAGTTCTTTCGGCGGATAGCTGAATCGGCCCACCCATAGAATGGTGTCTATGGAGCTGGCCGAAAGGTGTGTGGCCGTAAGCGGGTACTAGCGATGGAATCCGCCGGAATTTATCATTCCATAGTGTTAACTCAGTCTTATACTGCACTATGGATGGGGTAGGTCATCCGTCTGTGTGTAGACGTACAAATCTGTTTTACATAGAACTGTAAAAAAAAATCACAATGCAGTTCAGTATGACAATAACCAAATAACAAATTTGGCTCTGCTACATACATTTTTAACCTTAAGTGTTTGTTCTCCATGTTACTAAAGTACTTGGCTTCTCTCCACTGCAGAACACGATTCCTCTATTAAGATAAGAAAGGGTTTTATAGTGTTAAGATGAAGAATTTCAGGCTCAGTAAGTGACTTGGCAGAAGATGATATGGAGTAGGAGGTTAAAAAAAACACATAGTTGATAGCAGAGTCGTCCCTCTTTGTTCCAGCCGGGTTCGTCTTTATAACTAGCAGCAAAATGCCAGGGTCACTTATTCATCATCGCTGGGACCAGGTTGTCATAGAAGTCTGCAGAGGTTGGCGGTTTTCAAAGGATAAAGCTGCAGGCGATAAAGGATCAGAGCTAATAATATTACAGATCCAGAGCCGAGGGGTCGGACATGAGATGTGGGAGCAGAAGGATGTCACCAATAAGCCACTTCAGAGCCACATAAGGGCCAACAGAGGTGGCTAGGAGCCTCCTTTCCATGGGATCCCAAGAACAAAGGACGTTTTATAGGACCATTGTGTGGCTGTAATATTTGGACCCTGTGTTGCCTTTTTTTGCACATTGTATGGCAGTATTGTGTGGATGCTGTATAGGACCTGTATCTAGGCATTGTATGGTGGCAATATATAGACCTTATATGGCAGTTTTATTCGGCCATTGCCAGGGAGTGTTTTGTAAGCAACACATGGTAGTACGATGGCATTCTAGGACAGTATTATTTGGCTAATGTATGGCGATATTATATAGGTATTGTTTGTTAATCCAGATGTCTACAAGGTCCTTAATGTTGCAGTCTTTTTCTTAAGATAGCCTTAAGATACAAAACTAAGAAAGGGAAGTAGCTTCTGCCCGGGGTGAGTATAAAGCCCCTATTAGCTCTTCATTCCCTGAATGTGCTAGCACTATTACACGCGTCAACAGCGAGCAGGTTAGTACAGGGTGGGCCGCAGGGAGCTGCAGGGGGGCTGCCCGGGTGATCGCTTGATCGTCCGTGCAGCCCATAGAGGATAATGGCGGTCTGCTGCCGCCGGTCCTATTCGACAGTGGCAGTGGATTGCTGCTATCGTTGTCGTTTGTCTTTGAACATGTTGGAAAGACAAACTACAGCAACTATCAGCCGACATCGTTCATGTCGGCTGATCGTTGCCTTCTATTACACGGGACAATTACCGGCCGAATGCGGCCAATAATCGCTCCGTGTAATAGGTCCTTAAGCCTTGCTAGAGAGCTAGATCTTTTGAGTGTTTGATTGCACTTGGTACTAGACAGTTGCACCATGATGACACTAAGATATCTGCCTGGAGTAAGGCAAAGAAAATGGCTAGTGGTGTATACCTCCCCTGCTCTATCCAGGAGGATATACTGAGAAATACAAATGGCACTACTGTTTACCCCTTTCCCCTCCCTGTAGCAGCAATGCCAAAGGATGGACTTTATGGTCAACTTGACTATCTGACTAAGTATTCAATAGCCATGTGCAAGTAGTGGGTATGCTAGTGTCCCATGCAGTATGTAGTGTGTATGGTAGTGGCCCATGTGGTATCTAGTGGGTATGTTGGCGGCACATAGTAGGTATGTTAGCACCACATACCCTTAGTGGCACATGTTTTATGTAGTGGGTATGTTAGTGTCCCATGCAGTATGTAGTGTGTATGCTAGTGGCCCATGTGATATGTATTGGGTATGCTAGTGGCCCACGCAGTATGTGGTGTCAATTCTTTGAGCAGAGAACAACGAAAGCGGAAGCGTGCAAGCCCTCCCATTAACACACAGAGGCAGGTGGGATTCCAGCGCTTTTGCTCCGTGTGAACTGGTATGTAGTGTGTATGATAGTGGCCCATGCGGTATCTAGTGGGTATGTTGGCGGCACATAGTAGCTATGTTAGCACCACATGCCCTTAGTGGCACATGTTTTATGTAGTGGGTATGTTAGTGGCACATGCAGTATGTAGTGGATATGTTTGCGGCACATACGGTATGTAGTGGGAATGTTTACAGCACGCGAGTTATGTAGTGGATATGTTAGCGGCAAATGCAATATGTGGTGGGTATGTTTGCAGCACATAAGCTACAGTACTTAGCAGGTATGTTGGTGGTACATGTAATATGTATGTAATATGTAGTGAGTATGTTAGCGGCACATAGTGGGTATGTTAGTGGCACATGTGTTATCAAGTAAGTATGTTAGTGGCACATGCAGTATGTAGTGGGTATGTTAGTGGCACATGCACTATGTAGTGGGTATGTAAGTGGTGCATGTGGTATGTAGTGGGTATGTTAGTGGCACATGTGGTGTGTAGTGGGTATGTTAGTGGCACATGTGGTATATAGTGGGTATGTTAGTGGCACATGCAGTATGTAGTGGGTATGTTAGTGGCACATGCAGTATGTAGTGGGTATGTTAGTGGTGCATGCAGTATGTAGTGGGTATGTTAGTGGTGCATGTGGTATGTAGTGGGTATGTTAGTGGCACATGTGGTGTGTAGTGGGTATGTTAGTGACACATGTGGTATGTAGTGGGTATGTTAGGGGCACATGTGGTATATAGTGGGTATGTTAGTGGCACATGCAGTATGTAGTGGGTATGTTAGTGGCACATGCAGTATGTAGTGGGTATGTTAGTGGTGCATGTGGTATGTAGGGGGTATGTTAGTGGCACATGTGGTGTGTAGTAGGTATGTTAGTGGCACATGCAGTATGTAGTGGGTATGTTAGTGGGATGTGCAGTATGTAGTGGGTTTGTTAGCGGCACATGTGGTTAGTAGCTGATATGTAAGTGGCACATGAGGTATATAGTTGGTATGTTAGTGGCACATGCAGTATGTAGTGGGTATGTTAGTGGCGCATGCAGTATGTAGTGGGTATGTTAGTGGCACATGCAGTATGTAGTGGGTATGTTAGTGGTGCATGTGGTATGTAGTGGGTATGTTAGTGGCACATGTGGTATGTAGTGGGTATGTTAGTGGCACATGCAGTATGTAGTGGGTATGTTAGTGGCACATGCAGTATGTAGTGGGTATGTTAGTGGTGCATGTGGTATGTAGTGGGTATGTTAGTGGCACATGCAGTATGTAGTGGGTATGTTAGTGGCACATGTGGTGTGTAGTAGGTATGTTAGTGGCACATGCAGTATGTAGTGGGTATGTTAGTGGCACATGCAGTATGTAGTGGGTATGTTAGTGGCACATGTGGTGTGTAGTAGGTATGTTAGTGGCACATGCAGTATGTAGTGGGTATGTTAGTGGCACATGCAGTATGTAGTGGGTATGTTAGTGGCACATGCAGTATGTAGTGGGTATGTTAGTGGTGCATGTGGTATGTAGTGGGTATGTTAGTGGCACATGCAGTATGTAGTGGGTATGTTAGTGGCACATGTGGTGTGTAGTAGGTATGTTAGTGGCACATGCAGTATGTAGTGGGTATGTTAGTGGTGCATGTGGTATGTAGTGGGTATGTTAGTGGCACATGTGGTATGTAGTGGGTATGTTAGTGGTGCATGTGGTATGTAGTGGGTATGTTAGGGGCACATGCAGTATGTAGTGGGTATGTTATGGGCACATGCAGTATGTAGTGGGTATGTTAGGGGCACATGTGGTATGTAGTGGGTATGTTATGGGCACATGCAGTATGTAGTGGGTATGTTAGGGGCACATGTGGTATGTAGTGGGTATGTTAGTGGCACATGTGGTATGTAGTGGGTATGTTAGTGGCACATGTGGTATGTAGTGGGTATGTTAGTGGCATGTGCAGTATGTAGTGGGTTTGTTAGCAGCACATGTGGTTAGTAGCTGATATGTAAGTGGAACATGAGGTATATAGTTGGTATGTTTGCGTATGTAGTGGGTATGTTAGCGGCACATAGTGGGTATATTAGCGGCACGTGCAGTATATAGTTGGTATGTTTGCTGCAAGTGCGGTATGTAGTGGGTATATTAGTGGTACATGTGGTATGTAGTGGGCATGTTAGTGGCACATGCGGTATGTAGCGGGTATATTCAGGGGCGGTTTAACTTTACCATAGGCCCTGGGCTGTTCACCAACCCTGGCCCCCACCCCACCCCACTGTAACTATGGCAGCACTAGAGTGGTGTTCATAGTACAGAATAGATAATATCATGATGCCTTGATTTGTGGTAAAAAAAGAAGCAATTTTTTGCAAATCATGGCAGAAATGTAGCCAGGACACAGCACACCACTGAAAGTATAAGTCTTTTTGGGTGGCCATGGTCCCCCCAGGAGCTCAGGGCCCCGGGCCACCGCCCGAAAAGGACCTATTGTAATCCGCTGCTGGGTATATTAGTGACACATGCAGTATATGTCCATTGTGTGAATAGAGTACATCAGCTATTTGTTCATAAAAAGCCACCCAAAAAGCATTCTAAAACAATAACATTAACAATGTTTAACATAAATCAAACAGTAAACAGGACCTCTGTGTTTTCCAATGGCAGGGCTGAATTTCAGTCCTGGTCCGGACCTCTCTCTGGACTCCTAGTGCAATCCTGGTCTCATACCGGTCCATAGTGGGTGTAAAACTAGAACTACAGTATGTAGTTTTGGAGACCCACCAGTCTAGACCAAGGTGGCTTTCCAGGAACTGCAACACTACAACCCCCATCATGAACGGACAGCCTGCAGCTTATCTGATAGGTATTACAGTTTTGCACTCCCACAAATAAAAGACTCTAATCGTAATTACAATTTCCCGATAAGAACAATGAAGCCTGCGCTGCGGATCCCTGGACACATGGGAAGGGACAAACTCATTTGCTACTAATCCCAGCGATGGAGGTTGTGTAATTCTGTGTAAAGTGGATCAAGGTCTGTGTTAGTTTTCTACCAGTGGATACATTGTAAACGCTTAAGTGGAGACGAGAGAACATTAGCGCAATAAGATATTCCGGAGAAATGCAATATATTACAGCGGAGCACGTCTATGGCTGGGGGGCGTCTGCAGAGGGATGGCTGCTAACATCATAAATAAGGCTCATCACGCTATATTAAAGCCTCCATCCCGCCAGCGCACATGGGCACGTACCAATGGTAATTTTAAATAAAGCAAATTGAATAATTCCTGGCGTCCCTGCGCGGGGTAATTAGAGGCGTACAGCGTTATCGTGTTTTGTTACATGGTTTTAATAATTCATATCTATGCATGCTCCCAGGCTTCATTATACAACATCATGAACAAACAAATCTGTGTTGTTTCCATAAGACGGCTCCCCGAAGTTCAGCAGCTCCCAGTACCTCATAAAGCAGGAATTTAAAGGGAAACTCCATTTTCTGCTATGATGATGATGATGATGATGATGACGACTGTTTCCATGATCACTGTTTAGCCCTATCCTTAACTGTTACTTTTCACGTTTTTTCCAGCTCCGGCTGTGTTCATATCCATTACCTGCATTACGTCACTGGATATCAGTGGTGGCACGTGGAGCGCACATGTACACAGTCACACCAACACATGTACTGACTAATGCAGAAAAAATTATCCCAGTTCCTCCAGAGGTAAGAAATAATACTTAAAATGGTTGCACAGATTTACTTTTTTTTACACAACTTTTGAGGCTACTGTTCCTGTAATTTGTTGGCACTCAGCTCGGCCAATGTCCTTTAACTATAATACTTGAAGGGGTTATCCAGCAAAAGACAGTTCCTGTCTGCCAGAGGTGGCAGCAGAAAGCACTGTGTCAGACTGAAAAGAAAACAACATTTCCTGCTGGACATACAGCAGCTGATAAGTACTGGAAAACTGGAGATTTGTAAATTATCATACATTTCAAATCTTTATAACTTTCAGAAACCAGTTGATTTGAAAGAAAAACATTTTCCCTTGATGACCCCTTTAAGCACAGCAGTAGTTGAGCACCGGAACCTGGGGCTGGGGATCTTGGACCTCCCCTCAGGAACAGCAGCAGTCGTCTGTTCTTTTGTTATAGTAGACTCCTTCAACTGCTCTGAACCATTCTTGGACCCAGTAGTTACCAGGTCACCTTCACCAGGGCACATATCGCAACGCAAACCACCAAGTCCCTACAGCCGTCTGGGCCTGGGAGGGACTTTCTCAGCATCATGATGATCAGTGACAGCTACAGAAAGCTGCTGACAGCAACAAAGATAAACTTGCCATGTTATGTCACCTGACATAATTTTAAAACAAATCATGTGCATCTCCACAGCGTCCTACCCCAGGGGTCTACAGGTTGACCTATCACAGTAGAAGGATCTGCAGTGGGATTGTTACAGCTGTATTGTATGTTAACCGCCGTGATTTCCACGGAACTTACGTAGTGCTGCAGGCTGAAGGGATCCCGGCCGGAGTGTATACACATGGTATACACTCCAGCCAGGATCCTTAGCGGCGCCATAGAAAACTGACATGTCAGTTTTCGGCAGCCACTATTCAGTGTACCCTGTCAGTGCACACTATGGAGCAAGCGGCTGCGACCGCACGCTCCATAGTGTGCTGTGGGGAGTTCTGATGCAGGCATGCACAGATGCGCCAACATCAGAAGTCTGCCACGCTAAAGATCATCCGGCCGGTACTGCAGTACCGAATGGCATGATCTTTTCAGAGACCGGCCGTTCCATGACACGGCCAGGTCACGGAATGGCCGGTGTCTTACATAATGTGAACATAGCCAAAAGCTTTAAATAACGATCATGATCAATATGGACGTCTGGAATTACTGAAATACGGCTGTGTTTTTCCCTCGAAAAACGTTCTGTGAATCTCAAAAAACTTTGTGTGAACATACCTAAGCGGCAGTATTAGCTGCTGCAGAGCCGCCATTGTGCTTCTCAAGGTCCTTCATGCGGCTCAGCACCCGGTCACAGCTGCGTCACCTTTGGAAAAAATTTCAAAGGAAAAAGCATCAATAGAAAATCAGTTTGAATGGATTTCAATCAGCGGCCACTTGATTGATTATGTTCAGTCCTATCCGTCCTGAGCACTTCATAGGATTTTACATCCAGAGATTATTCCGGCTATTTTCTGCTCTTTTTTTGCTATTGATCCTGAAGTATGAGAGAAGAAGGAATTCTTGTGGTGGGCCTGTACTCATCTTGCGCAGAGTTACTTATCTTCTACAGTCACAGTTATTCCCCACACAGAAACGTATGTACATGTTGGTTATTGGGTCAACGATTTTAGGGAGAAGTGCAGCACCAGATGCATGTGGTAGATGCACTCAGCTTATATCCTAAGCCCACCAAACAGATCATTGTTATACTTTCCAGACTTAAAGGGAACCTGTCACCGAACAATGCTATCTAATCTATCGCCATCATGATATAGAGCAGGAAGAACTGAGCAGATTGATATATATCTAAGAGGGAAAAAATTCAACATAACTTGTCAATGTTGATTGAAATCCCTTATCATTGTGTTAAGGAGTCCAGTGGGCGGTGTCACTCAATGGACTGGACTCTTTAGCATAGAAACATCACAGATTTCAATCAATAAATTATATCATATATATAAATTATTATACTGAATCTTTTCCCATAGGGTACAAACACACACACCGTATACGCAGCGTATTTACTGCTGTGATACACAGCAAATACGCAGCAGATACGCAGCAGATTAGATCTAAATAACTGAACACAGCATCAAATCTGCTGCGTATCTGCTGCATATACGGTGTGTGTGCTTGTACCCATAAAGATATATATATCAATCCACTCAGCTCCTTCTGCTCTATAACATGACATCAATAACTTAGGTGCCATTTTCGTAGGGACTGGTTCCCTTTAAGGCCTCCTGCACATGGATTTATTATAACATCATATAACATCCTCACTTCATTCAGAGAGAGATTATTATAACTTCATATAGGGGTTAGTGATGGTGCGCTCTCCTGTGAGTGCGGCTTCAATCTTCCCTTGGTCTGTGCCGACTCTCAGCATCTCCTTCTCTACCTACATCTTCTACGTATTTCTCTCTCCTCACCCTTCCAGCAGCTTTTCACTTTCCTCCTCACCTCCCTGCCTCTCTCTGCTTCCTATCCTAGCTGTTGCTCACTTTCTGGCTGCACCTTGCCCTTCTGTTTGTGTCTCACCCTTCTACTGCTCATCGCTCTTCTGGATGCTCCTCACCTTTCCTGCCTGCATCATGTTGTGCTCCTCACCCTTCTGGCTTTTCATTGCTCTTCTGACTGCGTCTCTTCTCGCTCTTTCTGCTTCTCACTTTTCCTAGTCTGCTCCTTACTCTTCTGCCTGCTCCTTGCCATTCTGGCTGCTTATTGCCCTCTGTCTACTTCTTGTTCTTCTGCCTGCTCCTCGCCTTTCCTGTCTGCGTCTTACTCTGCTCCTCACCCTTCTGGCCTGCTCATCAATCCTTTGGCTGCCCGTCTCTGCTCTGGCTAATCCACCCCTTTCTCCTCCTGCCATTCCCTTTTGCCTCTCATTTTCTGCTGTCTACGTAACCCTTTTTCTTCTCTTTTCTCACCTCTTTCAGCTCTCTCCTTGCCTCTCTCTCTTTGCTCTTTCCTGGCCCCTCTATCTTCTCTTCTCTCTTCCTTTGCTCTTTTCTCTCTTCTTTCAGTTCTCATCCCTCTCTGCTCTCTCCTCACTTCTCTGGCTCTCAATGTTCTTTCCTCTCTTTTCTCTGTGATCTCCTCACCCCTCTCTGCTGTCTCCTGACGCCTTTCTGTTGTCTATTAACTTCTCTTTACTGTCTCCCCACCTCTCTTCACACCTTGTTTTGTCTCTCTCTCTCTCTCTCTCTCTCTCTCTCTGTGCTGTCTCCTCACTTCTCTAGGATCCCTTTTCATCTCCCTTTGCTCTATCCTCATCTCCCTCTCTTTTCTCATCTATCTCTTTACTTTTCTGTGCTCTCTCTTTAACCCTCTCCTCACCTATCTTTTTCTCTCAGGTGTCTCCTTATTTCTCTACTCCTTTCTTTTCTGTACACTCCCCCCCCTCTCTCTCTCTCTGCTCTCTCCACACCTCTGCTCTCCTTGACTCTTCTCTGTACTCTCCTTGCCTCTCTTTCTGCTCTCTCCTCTCTCTATTTTCTCCCCTCCTCAGCTCTCTACTCTCATTTCTCTATGCTCTGTCCTCTATTTGCCCTCTGCCCACCTTTCTCTGCTCACTCCTTGCCTCTCTACTCCTCTCTCTCTTCATCTCTAACTACTCTGTCCTCAGCCCTCTCCTCTCTACTCTCTCCTCTATTTTCACCTCTCTCTGCTCTCTCCTTACTTCTCTCTCTGCTTTCTCTTCACCTCTCTGTCTGCCCTTTCCTCAGCTCTCTCTGCTCTCCCATCACCTCTCTACTCTCTCCTCAGCTCTCTGTGCCCTCTCCTCTCCTCTCTCTGCTTTTTCCTCACCTCTTCTTTCACCTAGCCTCTCTCTGCTCACCTCTTTCTCTGCTGTCCCCTTAGCTCTCTCTGCTCTTCTTACCTTTCTCTTTTCTCTCCTCATCTTCAACTACTCTCTCCTCAGATCTCTTCTCCCCTTTTCTCTCTCCTTAGTACCCTCTGCTTTCTCCTCACCTCTTCTCTCCCCTCGCCTGTGCTCTCTCCTCCCCTTTGCTCTCTCTTCACCTCTCTTCTCTCTGCAGTTCTATCTTTGCTCATGCCTAGCCTCTCTCCTCACCCCTTTATCTCTCTCCTCGCCTGTCTCTCTCATCTTCGCTGTGCTCTTCTCTTTTCTCTTTTTCTCCTCCCTCTTTACTTCTCTAATGGTCTTTCCTTTTTCTGAATTTCAAACATCAAAGACAATCCATCGCAGCTCCAAATATCACCAATGATTTTCTCTGCTCTGGAGAAGTTGATAGGTGTCAGTTCTTTTTTTTTCTTCTGCTCGTGTTAGTGATTTAATGAAGCGGCAGAAGTTGGCCGCAGTTTTGAACCAATCCTATAAATTTGTCAATATCTGAAACAATGTGTCAGAGTATAGTGCTGCCAATGAGTTTATCCTGCCGACTGATCTGAACAGCTGACAATCAATGAAAAGTGCATGTTACGATCTCCACAATCTACCCTACGTGAGCCACAATGGACACGGTGCCAAGTAAGATCTAAGAGCCCAGTGTACAAACTTCCTAACTTTGATCAATCATTCTTGCTTTTATTCCAGTAGATAGCGGGTTACTGAGCCTCAAATGTCCAAGAGTCTTCTTCCCATGTGGGTCTTTAATGAGTTGCTAGAGGTTCCCACCTTCTCAGATATTCCAACACTGCCAATACTCATTACCCATCATGGCCCGCAGCACTTGCCCCGAAGCAATCTAACATCAAAGACACAAAATCTTACAAAGCAACAGTAGGTGGATAAAAAGTTATTTCAACCTATTCAAATGCGTGTTCCTTTTCATAGCAAAGATTATTACTGTAGTTATATTCTTATATATTATAGTATTGTAGTATATATATTCTTGTGTATAGGAGCAGGATTATAGTAGTTATATTCTATATATTCAGCACCACCGGCGGAGGAAGCTGCCCCCAAACAGCACAAGTCTGGATAAGGTATTGCACTCACCATAGCTATCAAAGATAGAATGGGACAGACAGGAGGGATTAAAACCATGAGCACTCAGATGTCTCCTGCTAATTGCGGTCATGTGGGTCTCACCAGGAGGAGTGCAAAACACGGAGAAAAGAGAGAAACAAAATACGGTTCAGGGAAGAAAAAGAGTGCTGCACCTCACACCTATGGCTGATAGGTGTGAGGTGCAGCACTCTGTTTCTTCCCTGAACCGCATAATAATAGTTATATTCTTGTACATAGGGGGCAGTATTATAGTAGTATAATAGTACTTGTGTCATTTGGGGGCAGCCGTCTCTGCCGGTGGTGCCGGCAGGGTCTGTGTGGGGCATTTTGGGTTTGGTCCTGTGACAGTGGGGTTGCAGGGACATTCCATGGCCTCACTTCCCAGCATGTGCACGCTTTGCAGGGGAGGCGGTCGCTGACTGACACGGTACAGAGTTAGCGTAGGGACCCGTGTGAACCAGGATACCTGCACGTGGTAAACGGGGCGTATTGGTTTGATCAAATTGTATACCAAATTCCTGGTGTTTGTTTTTAAAGTAGCTTAGCAGCTTTAGTATCAGCCATAGGTGTGAGGTGCAGCTGCACTCTTCTCTCCATTTCACATTATAATAGATATATTCTTGTACATAGGGGGCAGTATTATAGTAGCTATATTCTTGTACATAGGGGCAGTATTATAGTAGTTATATTCTTGTACATAGGGGGCAGTATTATAGTAGCTATATTCTTGTACATAGGGGCAGTATTATAGTAGTTATGGCATAAGCAAGGAGACAATAATCCAATGTACTCACCGATCAGATGCAGTCTTCAGTAGTTTATTGATATCGTATCATACCGAGGAGGGGGAAGGGTGGAATAGGTGCGGGAGCGTCTCTGCAATAAGAGCAGTTTCACGCCGCAGCGCTTTGTCAAGTTTGTCTCTGAACTTGACAAAGCGCTGCAGCGTGAAACTGCTGTTATTGCAGAGACGCTCCCGCACCTATTCCACCCTTCCCCCTCCTCGGTATGATACGATATCAATAAACTACTGAAGACTGCATCTGATCGGTGAGTGCATTGGATTATTGTCTCCTTGCTTATGCCAATATTGCCCTCCTCTCCTCTGCTGCACCCCGACTGCCATCTCAGTCTGTTCGTTTATGTCTTTACACTGCCCGAGTATCCAGACGTGAGCCACGTTCACCTTTAGTGCGGGCGCTATCTCCTACCTGATTGTTGATTATAGTAGTTATATTCTTGTGTATAGGGACAGTATTATAGTAGTTATATTCTTGTACATAGGGGCAGTATTATAGTAGATATATTCTTGTACATAGGGGGCATTATTATAGTAGTTATATTCTTGTACATAGGGGGCAGTATTATAGTAGTTATATTCTTGTACATAAGAATAATAGAATAACAGAACAGAATAATAACAGAATATGTTTGTAAGAAAAAAAATTTATAGCCGTGAAATTGTGGTTTATATATATGTTATAAATTACAGCATGCAGGCTCTCATAATGTCTATAGCTCCCAAATTATGTATATATTCTAGGTTTTCACAACACAAGATAGCTCTCTCCATTTATGTATGGCATATATTATCACATTTAATCACAATTAATCTCTATGTACATATTGGTCCTTGGCTTCATCCTGTAGACATGTGACATCCTGATAGATTTTCACCCTGGGTTGCGGGTGACTTTGCATTGTCAATAAGTCATGTAATGAGGATAGAGAATAATGAATGAAATCGTACGAACATGATGGTAATTACTGGATCTTGATTCATGACCCTTAAACTATCCTTGTGCCCTGAGGTGTAATTAGAATTCCCTTTAATTCTTGTATGATGGAGGAGGGCAAAGCACAGCAGTCTATGATAGCCAGTATATAATAATAGTTATATTCTTGTACACAGGAGGTAGTATTATAGTCGTTATATTCTTGTATATAGCAGTCAGTATAATAGCAGTTATATTCTCGCACATAGGGGGCAGTATTATAGTAGTTATATTCTGTACATAGGAGCAGTATCATAGTAGTTATATTCTTGACATTGGAGGCAGTATTATAGTAGTTATATTCTTGTATATAGGAGCAGTATAATAGTAGTTATATTCTTGTACATAGGAGCAGTATTATAGTAGTTATATTCTTGTACATAGGAGGCAGTATTATAGTAGTTATATTGCACAAGACAGAGAAAACAGATTGTTGGCACTATCCTTAGTGAGTCCAGCAATTAATCTATTTTATGCACAGTGTTAATGCAACAGTAGTGGGACATATATTGTGAGATGCCAGTGCCTGGTAACAGTCCTTATGCACAGCAAACACACGCAGTGGTGCTGATTCAGCAGGAAGAAATTCACAGTTCATATAACAGAAGCCAAAAAAGAGAGCAATAGTTAGAACTTACCATCCAAAATTGTGTTCTTTATTGTGGAATAGTTCGTATATTACTTTAGGCATCACATCAGGTCAGGGAGAAAGAAAAGGAGAGTAGATGCAGGAACACTGGCACCAGCTCCCTTCTCTCCCTGCTCCGATGTTATGCCTAAAGTAATATACGGAATATTCCAAAATAAAGAACACATTGTTGGATGGTGAGTTCTAACTATTGCTCTCTTTTTTTGGCTTGTGTTATATTAGTTACATTCTTCTATATAGGGGGCAGTATTATACAAAAAGTGCAACAGCAACCCACTGGTGCAAGTGATTACTGTATATACTCCCCCTGGTGTTCACACCATAAAAACCTGCTCTGTAGATATTTAAAAAATGAGGTTCTTAAAAAAGTATTTAAACAAACAGAGTGTACCATGTCACCACGTTAAGGGGTCCTCAGAGACATGGTACCTAAACTAGCATTTTCACACTAGCAATGGCCTCTCCTGGGCTGAACAAGCCCACAACTGGGAAGATGGGATCCAAATAATCTCTTTTTATAGCACCCTTTGGACATGGGTGGAGTGCAAGCCAACAGGAGGTAGCCACCCCCACTCACACATACAACAGAAAACAAGGAAAAAAATGCCAGGACCTCTATGCCTCTGTTCACATTGCAGGTTGCACGCTGTATGTGGCTTTAATACAGACAAAAAAAAAAAAAGTGCAACAGCAACCTACAGGAGCAAGTGCTTAGCGTATATACTCCCACATGCAGCACGCAGCCTGCAATGAGAACAGAGTCATAGATGTGCTGCCAATTGTTCCTTTTTTTTCTGTTTAATGTGGGGGGTGTGGCTACCTCCTTTTAGCTTGCACTCCACCCATATCCTAAGGGTGCTATTAAAAAAAATATTTGGATCCTATCTGCCCAGTTGTTGGCTTGTTCAGCCCAGGAGAGGCCATTGCTAGTGTGAAAATGCTAGAGTAGGACTATGTCCCTGAGAACATCTTAACGTGATGACATGGTGCACTCTGTTTGATCCTCATTTTTTTATATCTTCAGAGCAGGTTTTTATCATGTGTACACGACGGGGAGTATATACGGTAAATGATTGCACCTGTGGGTTGCTGTTGCACTTTCTGTTTTTTTTTGTCTGTACTTAAGACACATGCAGTGTGCAACCTGCAGTGTGAACAGAGGCATAGAGGTGCTGCAATTTTTTTCCTTTTTTTCCTGTTCCTAGGGGGTAGTTATATATTAGTGAAGTTTTTGTTCATAGGGGGCATTGGTGTGGTAGTTATAGTCTTTCATCTTCCCTGTTTCATCAGAATATCTGATTCAGGACCAAGTGTCCATTTCTCTATATGAGCATGCAGACAATTTTGTGTGTTAATGGATCATACATATATTCATGTTGGATCATTTGTGTGCACCTGCTCCAAGGGTCCATGTGGGACTGGAGCCCACCATTATTATGACTGCTTCCATTCCTTTTCATTAGAGGCAGTGGTCGCAGGGAGGTTGTAATAAGGTTAACGCCAATCAGTTTTCTGGAGGAATGCGATGCTTCAGCCTTCGCTACAATGATAAATACATTCTCTCTTCTAATCAAAGCCATCTTGTTCCCTCGCTGCTCCTCAGGTCGGACAATCTCTCGCTTCCCAGTGGGACCGCTACCTTTTGATCTTGGTATTTGTAGCTTTGTGTCTGTAACCGATGGAAGCAAAACAATTCGCCCCATGCTAAAATGTAACAGAAAGATTCTCCAACGTAACTGTGCAAATACGGCAGAGACACCATACAGGATGGATTGTGTTCCCCTCCGCCTGGATCTGGTTTCCTCACCTCAGCCTGTCAATGTTAATAAGAGATGTTTGATCTCTTTGCTGTCAGCTTGGCTCTGCAACAAATTGTTGAATCATATATGAATGGTACGATAGATGTAGCAGAGCTGGGTTTATATATTTAGTACAAATCACTTTACAATCACAATGTAATACATAGGACTGCTGGTAGATCTTCAAATGATTTTTATGCTGCACTAATTAAACAGCTCTTCCAGGAATAGCAGAGCTAACGTTAAAATGCAGTCCTATGTAAATCCGCAGACATTGATAAGATTACATCAGCTCTGATCTGTGGACTATGCATTTAGTATATGCTCTCTAATCAGATGCAGGGGGTGGGCCGTATAAAAGTAGATTTAAAGAGAAAAAAATGTCTGCTATGTTCTAAATACAGCGCCACACCTGTCCTCAGGTTGTGTCTGGTATAACCCTTTAGCTCCTTTGAATTGAAATCGGCTGAGCTGCAGTTTAACACACAACCTGTGGACAGGGGTTTAGAGATGAAAGCAGACATATATTTCTAGTTTGGGGCAGCTATGGTAAAATCTAGGGGGCAGCTATGGTAAAATCCCTGCAGTGTTAAAATTTAGACTAGCCCCATGTTTCCCTATGGGGAAAATGTTGTTGATATCTGCTAGAACTCTTGACATGAAGTTGTAGGGAGACATGGAGTTCACCGGACTGCACATTGAACTCCACAAATCCACTCCACATGTATATGATGGGGCAGATTTAATAATAAATGTCCAATACAGTATCACAGTTATTAAACAACATGAGCCTCTATGAGAAATCTGGAACTTCTTTTTTATTCTAGACTTACTCTTAAGCCTTAGCTCATTTCCAATGAACCCATGCCCATTTTTATGTAAGTGATGTCCCTTTTTGTGCCTGGTGAAAATTTGTTTTGATGTGAATTGCCCCAAATAGTATAAATCTGCCCCCATAACCATGATTGAGTGCAAAGCATTCAATCCACAGTTTTCTCCTGAAACAGTGCTACCTCTATCATTTGGCCATGTCTGGTACTGCACTATTCAAATTTAAGAGACTGAAATGTAATAGCAAACACTTCCAGATGATAAAAGTGGCGCTATTTCTAAAACCAGTAGATCATTTTTAAATTTTATCTAAGCTGTATAGATAGTAAGGAAGGATAGTGTTGGATTAGAAATGCCGTTCCTTTGTGGCTCGTGTGATTGTACAAGCATTCGCCCCCATAACATCACCCTGGGGGGTGGAGACTTTTGCACTGTGTTGCCCTTTACACTCTGAGTGTAGCTCGCACGCTTACTCTGCATTCATGTTATTTATGGCTTTAATACCACCAGGGGGGCTGACACTGATTCTCATCCTCACTTACCAGCCTCTAATTACTGATAATACATCTTTTCTTTGCTTACCACACAAGGAAATCTGACAAGGCTTCCAGGCTACGAGAGAAACAACAACTTATAGGGACGATTCATTATTAAAATACACAATCATCATGGTGACTGCTATTGCATGCCATCAGAGCCCGCTGCATGCCCGTGGGTCAGGCGGCAAGATAGACGTCTCGTTTGGCCGCATAAATGAGATGCAAATCTAGTGAAATTGAGCTATTTAGCTCCCTGGGACAATCAGCCCAGTTGTTGCTACTAAACTGCAGCCCATGGTGGGAAATTAACCATATGCACTATCCAACTGTAAAGTTCTGCAGAGACAGGGTTTAACATAGACTTTGGCATGCTGGATCTACCTCTTTCTTTAATATGAGATGCCAACATGGACATTTGGTTTGGCTGAATGCCTATGTACATAGGGGGATGTCGTCTATGTAACCATCTCATGCATATGCATCATCTGGCTGGAAGTTTGCCTACAGTCAAGATAAGACCTCTTCTGGAATGGCCAAACTCATTAGATAAATGTCATCCTAATTCAATGATTTTGGTGGCATAGTCTTAGTATTGTAATGCTACAAGTCCCAGCATGCTGTATAGACAGGGGGATGTCTTTAAGCAACAGCTGGTAACCACTTATCTACTGGTAGATATCAGAGGAAAGAAGAAGCTATCAAGTTGTGTTTTAGCTCACCCAATGCAGGAGATATGTCTCGCCAAGGGCGGTCAGGCAGTGGCTTAGTCCCTTCGGGTAGCTGGTTAACAATATGCATATACTGCTGAGCTGGCCATGCATATCTATGTTAGAGTGCTATTTGCAGAGGCAGTTTAAAGGTGGCCATTCACACAGATTTTAGTTCAGCCATCTGACCATTTAAAGTGTATGGGGACCTCCCAACTGTCCCCAAAGGTGGATGTGAGAAGAAAGAAGGATCAGACTGGTTGGATTTCAATTTCCCAGTCGTTTTGCACTTGGAAGGAAGCCAGAATAATCTGGCAGCAGTTTTCCCCCTTTCTCCATTGCAAATACATACACGCTCAGGCTGTGTATGCTGGGATCAGGCAATATGTCTGGACATCATTTTCTAAAATATATGTCCAGCTTAATACTTTATCAGGTCCTTCTCATGCAAAGTGGGGCTCAGTAGATGCCCCTGCATTGCTCTTGGCTAAAGCTAGTGATTTTGGTTGCATTCTTCCACTCCATTCAAATTCTATAGGATGTTAGATGGTAGCAGAGCCCAACGTGTCATCAGTGAAAGGAGTGATAGTATGTATATCCAGCATCCATCAATTCAACTAGGGGAGCACAGGATCCCCATTCTTATGATCAGGGTCCCAGCTTTCACACCCCCATTGACCAGACACTTATCACCTATTCTATGAAAACTTTTAAACCAATATATATTAATATTGGTCTGTAAGGATGGATTAACACATACCTAGTGTACAAAACCATGTGAGGTTTATGTAACTAACTGCATTTTTTCACTGCTCTTCTTAAACATTAATCATATTTTTCCATGTTTTTCCTACCCAGCCTATGACTGCAATTTAAAGCTGCTGCGTGTGAACTAGTGATGAGCGAACATCCCAATGTTAGGTTCAGATCTTGAACATGAACATTAAAAAAAAAATTATCGTGATTGGTTCATGTTTGTGTTCAAACAAATAATGGATGTACAGTAAAAGCGTATGTTTTCGCATGTTCGCTCATCACTAGTGTGAACTAAAGCAAAATAGAGAATGCAGAATAGCTGGCACCTTTGTGGGCTAGTGGTGGGGCATGGACAGTTCCTGGGGCATATCCGTGAATATCCACAGATGGGAGCTCGCAGAATCAGCACCACTCTTGCCCATACCTGTGCATCACTTTGCATTCACTAATGTTAGGCGTAGCTACAATGCCAAACACAGCAATGATCCAGTGTGTCACTGCTTCAGGAAAGCCTTCATTGCCTTGATATAGGAAATCTTATCTACAAGCAACAAGTGAGGCTACTGGGGAATCCTCCAGCAACTCATCTGTCCAAGTCCCCAGAGGCTCCAGGAATATTGGTTTGATCAGTCTCAGCTGCTGAATTCCCTGGTCACCTCTGCTCTACTGTATATAGACCATGTAGCGCTGAGGCTGATGCCTGTGTTAGGGTTAATATTCTGGGCATATGCTAATTTGGCAACATTGAATTCTAGTGGGCTACAATAGGGAGGGGGTTACAATGTTTCCTGGACTCTTCCCTGCACCGTGCACATCCCTTGCTTGTTAATAGACAGATTCCCTCCGCCTGCAACACTTCTCCAGCACTGCTTGTCACGTCTCTTTGTAGGCTGAGATAAAATGTGTCCTGCATCATAAAGCATTTAGTCTATTACCAAAGTAATCGCTGCTGGAAGGGAAGGGGGGCAATATTCTTTTATTAATGGGCTAATGCATTGACTGTGTCCATTCAGTCTAGTCCTAATGTGATTAGACCCCATGCACTTTAATTATACATAAGTCTTAGGTGTGGGATTGGCACTCAGGCATCCATAAGAGGAGGAGGGGGAGAGAGGATTGAGAAGCTTGCCTCTTGGTATCTCTGTCTCCTGGCACCTTATAGAGTCCTACACACCTCTCCCTACCCAGTGCCCGAGGTGGGCAGGACTTAGATGAACAGAAGCAGACTGCCCCTTCTCTGCCAGACACAGATCTCAACAGAGCATCAAGCAACCAGCAACCTACATTAACTCTGAGGGCATCTATATGGATGAGCATGTGAAATGAGAATTCTCAAAGACACTGCAAGACTCAGGTGACATCAGCCTATGGAGCAAAGGGTCAGTTCCAGGAAGGTCCCATTACACAGTGACTGGAGAAGGTGACAGCACTCTAGTGGAGAAGACACCAGGACTGCAGGTGTGAACAGCTGCTCCGCTCTCCATACGAAACACTTGATCCTTGAGTAACAATCATGAATCTCCAAGATTCCCTTCTCCTGTTGTCTTGTTTGTTTCTGCCTCCAGGTAAGTCTAAGTTCTTTCTTACAACTCCAATGCAATATTCAGCTCCCCTGCTGACCTGCCCCATAGATATAATAGCCTGCCTAGCAATATGTGATGGGAGAGATAGGAGTGCACATGAATGCACTTCTGACAGCATATGACAGGTCATAGATACAATTGAACTCTCCTCTATAATCCCCTTCCCATACATTGACTTTAATCCCCTCATTGTATCCTTCTCAAGCACAGACAGGTTCATAGACTGAAGGTGTCTTCAGCACCAAGAATAGCTCCAAAGATGTACAGCTCATAAAGATTTACATGGACAACATGGCAGCATAACATGTCCCCCTGGTACCACACAGAAATGGACTATTTAGAGATTTGCAGAACTACATGTTTGCATGAACCACATACCAATCTGACTATCTTATATTACTCACTTATCTGTAAGACACTGCTGTTTCTACCTTCCACCTCATAAATGTAACCAAGGGACCTATTAGAGATTTATATGGACCACATTGCAGCATAACTATCTTATAAGACTTACCTTCAGCACCATGCACAACTCATCATAGCAGCCAAAGGGACTATTCAGAGATTTGCATGATTCACGTTTCATAAGTATCCTATGAGACTTAGTCACTTGTCCATTAAGTGCAACCAAAAAGACTGTTCACAAGGACTGAGGAGGACTAGCAGATAAGAGTAACTGGACTTTCATGATAGAAAATACTTCTGTGGCCAAATCTTATATATTTTATCTGCCATCTAATGTACATCTTGGTACTTAGAAACTGTCCATCTTAGGAACTGTCCATGGTCCTAAAGAGACAGAAACGTCTTAAGAATGTGTTCACTTTGCTAAATCCTAAAAGACAAGTTAGAGGTCAGATCACCACAGCCCACGTAAATCTATGTGTACAGTCTTAGGAGCAATCCTTGGTTCTAAGGTAACAGTAGCATGTTAATCCTTCAGTCTGTCAGACCTTTTTCTTGTGCATTGTCCTGTATCCTGAGATCCAGTGCCACCTATTCAGTCACCAGGTTATGCCAGTCCATGTTAATTTTCATGTGAAGCTATCCATGATTTTGAGGAGCTCAGAACGACTAAGCCTAATAACAAGCTAGTATAGTGTAAACTTAATTATGGGAAGGATTTAGCAGCTGCCCATGCTGCTGAAGGGACAGTGGTGTCTCAAAGCACCAAGAACAAGTAACTAAGCCTAATAACAAACTCGTATAGTATACTGTGTTATGGGAAGGATTTAGCACCTGTCCATTGTGCTGAAGGGCCAGTGGCGTCTCAAAGTACCAAGAACAAGTAACTAAGGCTTATAACAAGCTATCATAGTGTACATACTGTGTTATAGGATTAAGGAGCTGTCTATGGTGCTGAAGGAAAAGTGGAAAAATCTTGAAAAATCAAGAACAAGTAACTAAGCCTAATAACAAGCTAGTATAGTATACTGTATACTCAATTATAGGAAGGATTTAGCAGCTGTTCATTGTGCTGAAAGGACAGTGGTGTCTCAAAGAACCGAGAACAAGTAACTAAGACTTATAACAAGCTATCATAGTGTACATACTGTGTTATAGGATTAAGGAGCTGTCTATGGTGCTAAAGGGACAATGGTGTCTTGAAGGACCAAGAACAAGTAACTAAGCCTAACTACAAGTTAGTATAGTGTATTCTAATGTACTCTAATATAGAACTTAAAAGCTGTCCATGGTTCTAAAGGAACAATGGCATCTTAAAGACATTGCAATTAGGCGCCACTAAAGGGACTGTTCACATTACGTCAACGGACTTGCAGATAAGAGTAACTGGATGTTCATGATGTAGCAGAGTGCACAAGATGAGAGCAGTGGGCATCATCAGCATTAGGATTAGTCACTTGTTCTGTAAGACGCGGCTGTCCCTCCAGCACTGTGGACAGCTCCCAAGTGCTGATGGTGAAGGCAAAGGGTGGGATTTTCCAAGGACTGAAGCCTCTAGATAAGTAGCTGTATATAATATACAAGATACAGGCAGTAAGCGCTGGTAATGGAGGGGTGCTGCCACAGATAGTTAGAGCTGGTTAGGGTAAGGGGCTGTCATAGAGGACTTCAGGTAAATCTTTGTGTCAGGATATGATGGAGCTTGTAGTCTTATTGCACTTGATGTATAGAGATCTTGAGTGCATTACTAAATAGAAGTTAAGGGTGGAGGGAGGCGTCTGGGCTCCAAGTATAAGCCTTGCATACAAATATCACTAGAATATCTTGCAGTATGGTGTGCGCAATTGATGTCCTGGCCATCCTAGTTGCCTACAGCTGTAGTGGAGATGGGTTTTTTACTCACTATAAATCAAGATGATATCTCATTGTATTGTAAGAATTAGGCAGCTCCCCCGCAGGTAAGGGAGACATGGGGTACTGGGAAGTATACAACGTATAGAAGAAGAAGAAGAACTCCAGCATTTTCAATATAGATAGAAGATTGTCAACAGAAAAAGACCATCTGGACCATTTAGTCCGTCCTTATATTATCTCCTTTATCATTATTTTAGGATAGATATGGGTTTATACTCGGCAGGTTCCCATTCAGTTACTGTAGATGAAAGTGTTATTCAGGCAACTTCCAGGATGAGTAAAGACATGAAACAAGAACCCTTGATTTGCAATGTTTTTCACACTCACGTGTACTATTCAAGGTATTACAAGAAAATCTACTGCCTCATCAGAGTCTTTGTGATGAGAGATTCCGCTCTGCTACAGCAAGTCTGTCTATGCTGCTAGATCTGTCTGGATAGGTGGCTGCTGATAACGTCATATGGTTCAGATAAGTGTTTCCCCAATGTATGGTTCTCCAGCTGTTGCAGAACTACAACCCCCATCATGCCCTGACAGCCTTTAACCGGTCTCCAAACTGTGGCTATCTGACCGTTGCAATACTGTAACTCCCATCATGCACTGACAGCATATAACTGTTCTCAATGCTGCGGCTATCTGACTGCTGCAAGGGGGAGATTTATCAAACTGCTGTAAAGTAGAATTGTCTTAGTTGCCCCTAGCAACCAATCATATTCCACCTTTCATTTTCCAAAGAATGTGTGAGGAAAGAAAAGGGAGATCTGATTGGTTGCTAGGGGCAACTAAGACAATTCTACTTAACACCAGTTTGATAAATACCTGCCTAAATGTTCTCTAAACTGTGTCTATCTGATCATTGTAAAACTACAACTCCCATCATGCACTGACAGCATTCAACTGTTCACTATGCTGTGGCTATCTGACTGCTGCAAAACTACAACTCCCATCATGCCCTGACAGCCTTTAACTCTTCCCTAAACTGTGGCTATTCTGGCCGTTGCAAAACGACACCCATCATGCCCTGACAGCATGTAACTGGTCTCTAAACTGTTACCATCTGACCATTGCAAAACCACAACCCTCATCATGCCCTGACAGCCTTTAGCTGTTCCGTAACTTGCGATTCTCTGGTTGTTGCAAAACTACAATTGTTACAAAACTATGGTGTACATAGAAAATATTTGACATTGGGGTCTCCAGCTTTCTTGGGACCCCCATCTATCCAGAGGTCTTTAGTGTATGTTACCTATATTGGAGTAAGTCTCTTAAGTCATGGGGGATGCAACCTGTTGGTCTAACCGCACAATTATTTTTACTATTTAGTACAGTACAGATGTAGCAGAGCTAAGTTTGTTATGTGACATAACTAAACCTACAGCATTCAAGGAAGATTTAAAATAGATAAATCCAGCTCTGCTCCATCCATAAGGAAAGAGTTAACCGGCCTGCTTGCTGAGTCTTCCACTGCTTCCCCTGTTTGTGACTGGGGGCTTGCTGTACATGTTATATTGATGCCCACCCCCTTTTATTTCTACATTAAAATTTTCAGATCCCTGAGGTTATTGGTTTAATAAGAGATGATTATACCTCATTTTCATCTGGATCTGATCCCCGGGGTGGCATGGAATGGAAACTATGACGTAACGCTGATCTTAGCGAAACACAGGACCCCCTGAGGAGATAAGACCCCCCCATATCGACCACTTGTTATGGAGTGGGGGGAAGGGACTGGTAAATGGTGCATTTCTATTATATACTGTAGTGCAGTCTGCAGTGATTTACAAGGAGCACATCCAGTCTTAGCACCAGAGGAGCTGACAATCTACACACTCTGCAGGAGCTCTGTTGTTCAGTAATTGACTTAGGACTGTCAGGGGTCTTTCTCTGATATATATATATATATATATATATATATATATATATATATATATATATAAAATCACTAGAAGTTCATTCATTTAAATTAGAAGAAGGAGATAAGCAGCTGTGAGACACCTCTGGCGCCACCTATCTCTCAGAGATGGATATACTGGACCTGTTTCTTTAGGGGAATCCCTATACATATTATTAACACATTTTTACTGGGTATGAGGAGCTTAAAAGAGTTGCAGGATTAAAAATGCATGTCTGCTTTATTCCTAGAATAGTGCCACATCTGACCACAGGTGGTACCTAGTATTGCAGCTCGGCTTTATAGAAGTGAAAGGGACATAGCTGTATTACAACTTGGAGATCAACTCCAACTACAAACAGCCCCACTCTTGTGCTGAATCTGGAACTGCAGCTTAACTATGATTTATATGATTGCTGCAATACTAAACATAACCAGTTGGCAAGAATGGGGGTTAATTACGATTTGGAAGTCCTATAACTCATCAGAAATGGGGGTGAGCTGTAATACCAGACATAACCTATGGGGAGGAGTGACGCTTTTTCTGAAAGAAAAGAAAGCAGCCACAATGTTAGAGTATTGCTGTAATCCCATCAAAACACATCCCTATTAACTGGAACAGTGCAGCAAGTGAAACCCCTTGACTCTCTGGATTGGTTGTGGTCCCAGAAGTTGGACTTCCATAGTTATATCCCATAACAATATATTGTTAGGGGTTGTGCTATGTCAGAATTACATGACTGCTTCCCCCCCCCCCTCGAAACAGTGCCACCTCTGCCCACAGGTCATGTTTGATATTGCAACTCGGCTGAATAGACATCCATAGGGCTGAGCTGCAGTACCTCATACAACCTGTGGACAGGTGTGGTGCTGTTTCTAGAAAAAAAAGTCCAGTTTTTCCAACCCTATACAACCCCTTTAGATAATGCTGACATTTCCCTACATGCAGTGGCGGTCTTTGGCACCAAGCACCCCAAGCGATCGCTTGGGGCCCCCAACATCCAGGGCCGCTGCCCCGCTTGCTGCTGCCATCTGAACTGTAACTATAAGCACTCATAATGAGCGCTCATAGCACATGCAGCAGCACTGACAGGGCGGGAGACATTGGCTCCCTTCCTGTCAGTCACTCTTGTGGCCGCAGGAAGGGTTTTCCCTGCGGTCACAAGTGGCAGCTTTGTCCTTGTGGTGCCGACGCTCCAGTGACATCACTGGAGCATCGGCGCCAGGACAAGGGGAGTGCGGCCTTTTGTGATCGCAGGGAAAACCCTTCCTGTGGCCACAAGAGTGAAGAGAAGAGGAGACGCCCGGACCCAGGTGAGTATAGTGTTTGTTTTATTGTGTTATATACTATTTGGGAGGGGGAGCACACAGGGGTCTGTTTAACTGGGGGAGCGCACATCAGGGGTCTATATAAATGGAGGGAGCACACAGGGGGGCTAGATAACAGGGGGAGCACACAGGGGGGCTATAGACTACTGGGGCTTCACAGAGGGGTCTATATACTACTGGGGGCAGCACACAGGGGGTCAATATACTACTTGGGGCAGCAGAATGGGGTGTATATACAACTTGGAGAGCACACAGGAGGTCTATATTCAAGTGGGGGAGCACACAGGGGTCTATATACTACTGGTGGGGCACACAGGGGGTCTATATACTACTGGGGGAATATACAGGGGGTCTATAAACTACTTGTGAGGCACACAGGTGGTCTATATATAACTGGGGGAGCACACAGGGGTCTGTATGCTACTGGGGCAGCACACAAAGGGTCTATATAATAATGGTGGGGCACACAGAGGTCTATATACTACTGGGGGAACCACACAGGGGGTTTATATACTACTGGAGGAGCACACAGGGGTCTATATCCAAGTAGGGGAGCACACAGGAGGTCTATATCCAAGTGGGTGAGCACACAGGGGGGCTAAATACCCCTGAGGGAGCACACAGGGGGCCTATATACTAGTGGGGGAGCACACAGGGGGAATATACAACTGGGGGCAGCACACAGGGGGTCTATATACAACTGGGGCAGCACACAGGAGGTCTGTATACTTCTGGGGGAGCACACGGGGGGGCTATATATAACTGGGGGAACACACAGGGGTCTATATACTACTGGGGAAGCAAACAAGGGGTATATACTACTGGGGGCAGGACACAAGGGGTATATACTATTAGGGGCAGCATACAAGGAGTATATATTACTGGGGGTAGCGCACAAGGGGTATATACTACTGAGGGCAACACACAGTGGTCTATTGTTTTGGAACGTGTGTCGAGGGGGGGGGGGGGGCCCAGACATAACTTCGCTTGGGGCCCCAGAAATGCCAAGACCGCCCCTGCCTACATGCCTACATCCATACTACAGTGGGAACTACTTCCTACACACCCTGACTATAGATTTTGCTGGTTGATGTCATGAATTATGGAGGCACGTAGAATTTTACAGCCAAATCGCATAGAAAAAACAGAAGCCGTAATGTTTAATCAGCGCGTCCCCCCAAACTGTGAAGACCTAATTGCTGCTTATTACCAGCTACATATGGAAATACATTTGGCAGAATGCACCAGTAAAATTAATGTAGCGTATGATGAAGACGCGGGAGGGGAGGGGTCGTCTGTGACAACAGAGAGACCAATAAATTCTGGATAATTTATGGAATCATTTGGCACTGCGTTGGTTAAGTATTCCAAACCAAACTACTTGCACAACTACAACTCCCAGCATGTCCTGGCAGCTGTTTGCTGTCCAGGAATGCTAGAGGTTGTACTGTAGTTGTGGAGCCACTGCTTGGAGACCACTGGACTGACGAGACCCCCAGCAATTAGCTGTAATCTGGGAGGTAATCTGGCATTAAGTGCTTGATGTCCCTGAAGTGCCACCACAGGGCAAATTACACAGTTCCCACTCAAAGGAGAACGAGCAGGGACATTTTTTTCAAAACATGTACTTACCTGGCTGGTGTCTGTATACTTTATCTCCGGTCCCCTGGTCGCTTCCTAGTCTCCGAGGGGATGAGCTGCATATACTAATCATATCCATATGGCTCCATACACCATACATATCTATAGTGATACATACACCAGGCATATCTCTAGGGTTACATATATTAATCATATCTGTAGGGCTCCATACACCAGACATATCCATAGGACTCCATACACCAGGTATATCCATAGGGTTCCAAACATTAATCATATCCATAGGGCTCTATACACCAAATATATCCATAGGGCTCCATACACCAGGTATATCCATAGTGCTCTATACACCAGACATATCCATAGGGCTCCATACACTAATCATATCTACAGGGCTCCATTAACCAGACATATCCATAGGGCTCCATACACCAGGTATATCCATAGTGCTCCGTACACCAGACATATCCATAGAACTCCATACACCAGGTATATCTATAGTGCTCTGTACACCAGACATATCCATAGTACTCCATAGACCAGATATATCCATAGGGCTGTATACACCAATCATAACCATAGGGCTCCATATACTAATCATATCTACAGGGCTACATTCACCAGGTAAATCCATAGGGCTTCATACACCAGGTATGTCCATAGGGCTCCATACACCAGGTAGGTCCATAGGGCTCTATACAGCAATCATATATATATAGGGCTTCATACACTAATCATATCCACAGGGCTTCAATTACCCTTAAAGTATCATTTTGGACTCTTTATGCCAATAGATCTTGATTATTGCAGTATAGAAAAGCATAGTAGGCTATGTTATACCATGCAATGGTATACAGTAAAGAAAAGAATAACGCGTCATGTAAGAGAACTTTTAAGATGTAGCAGAGTGCTCAAAATAAGAGCACTGGGCAGCAGCAGCAGCATGTCTGTCTCCTAAGGATTAGCCACTTGTTCTGTAAGACGCGGCTGTCCCTCCAGCACTGTGGACAGCTCCCAAGTGGTGATGGCGAAGGCAAAGGTGGAGATTTCCAAGGACTGAAGCTTCTAGATAAGTAGCTGTATGTAATGTTCAAGATATCGGCAGCTGGCAAGTGCCAGGGTAATGGGCGGGTGCTGCCACAGATAGGTAGAGCTGGTCAATGATAAGGGGCTAACAAAAGGTAACAGCATCCAGGAGGCGCTAAAAAGTGGAAAAGAAGCACTTTATTCCATCATGGCGCCATACACAAGCGACATAAAAACCAGGTGTGCTGTGATGGAGGGGGGGCTGCTGTGTTGGGCCAAGGTTTTACATAGGACTGCAGCTAAACCTATTGCCTTATTTGTGCCAGGGTATGATGAACCTTGCAGCCCCATCAAACTACATACAGAGAGGATTAAAGGAGAAGTCCGGCAAAAATTATTTATTAAAGTATTTTACCCAATCCCCAATATACACTTATTACGGGAAATGCACATAAAATGCTTTTTTTCCCTGCACTTACTACTGCATCAAGGCTTCACTTTCTGGATAAAATGGTGATGTCACTTCCTGGATAACATGATGATGTCACTTCCTGGATAACATGGTGATGTCACTTCCTGGATAACATGGTAATGTCACTTCCTGGATAACATGGTGATGTCACTTCCTGGATAAAATGGTGATGTCACGACCCGACTCCCAGAGCTGTGCGGGCTGTGGCTGCTGGAGAGGATGATGGCAGAGGGATGCTCAGTGTCCCTCCAGTGCCCTGTGTCCCTCAGTGTCCCCCTGCCTTCATCCTCTCCAGCAGCCACAGCCCGCACAGCTCTGGGAGTCGGGTTGTGACATCATTTTATCCAGGAAGTGACATCACCATGTTATCCAGGAAGTGACATCACCATGTTATCCAGGAAGTGACATCCCCATGTTATCCAGGAAGTGACATCACCATGTTATCCAGGAATTGAAGCCTTGATGCTGTAGTAAGTGCTGGGAAAAAGCACTTTATAAACATTTCCCATTATAAGTGTATATTGGTGGTTTGTGTAACTTTTGGGCGACAATACAATACAGTACTTTAATAAAAATTTTCACCGGACTTCTCCTTTAAGTTGCTGATGAGTTACAGATACAAATATTATATTCACTTAAAGCAACACTCCATGTAAAATTGGTACTGTATTATACTAAGTGCAGGTCTGAGAAGGTGGAGCGTGACACAGGGATTCAAAGAACGTTAAAGAAAATTTGCATGTCAGGCTCCTCTTCCTGAGGCCCTGCCCAAATTTACATAGAGTGCTCCTTAAAAGGGGTTCTACTTTGAGGATTTAGAATTGTCCCCCATTACTAAAGGGATGACAATGTCTCTTGCTGATGAGACCCTAAGCGATCAGCAGTGATCTGAAAGCAATGTCTGCAGCGCCACCACAGGGCAAATGTGACATTACACAGTTCTCATTGAACATATCCTAATGCATGGAGGTACGTGGAGGTGTATTAGAGATACTCTGCTGTTTTCAGCTACAACCAGCCCAGAGTTGACATAAGTTCAGGTCCCCACGGTCCTATATCCAGTCTCTGACTTAAAAAATAAATAAAAATTTGCAGAACTTTAGCAGTAATTATGGAGTTGGCATTATCCCTTGTTTATGATGTTCCTTCTTTCCTTCCTGCTCTATGTTGCTTGCTGCTGTCTGCGGTGGTCTGGCTGCTGCATGAGCGGTTGGCAAGGGAATACACATTATGTATGGTACTGAGCTGACAGTAACTCTTCAAAAAATTTCAATCTACCTTCCAAATCCTCTCATTCTTCACTCGGATTCCTTACCTGCTGCTTTCATAATATCCTAACACCTGCTCCCCCTCTCTGCCGCCCCCCGCGCCCTCACACATCTGTGCAACCTTCTCATCCATTCTCCTTCTGACAGCCAAAGATCATTTCTGTTGTTTACAGGGGAAAAAAATAATTTTGAATTAAATTAGGAGCCGTGATGTCATCGGTGATGGTTTATAACTAGAGTGAATCGGGTTCGGGTTCGAGACGATCCGAACCCGAACGATCGGCATTTGATTACCTGGGGCTCAGCAGGATAAAGCTCTAAGGTTGTCTGGAAAACATGGATACAGCCAATGACTATATCCATGTTTTCCACATAGCCTTAGGGCTTTATCCAACTTCAGCAGCCACCGCTAATCAAATGCCAAAAGTTCGGATTCGGGTCGACTCGAGCATGCTAGAGGTTCGCTCATTTCTATTTATAACCTAAACCGTTAAAACGTTGGACTTTATGTAATACAGTACCATCATATTATAGCTGTTCTGCCTGGCCTTCCCATCCCATGAAATGTACGAAAAGAAGAGGAATAGTTAGTATTTCTAGTTTCTAAGGACCATGTGGCCGTGGAAATCCATATCCTTGTTTGTGGGGATCAAAAGGTGTCACTCAATATGTGGTGTCCTAACACGGGTGTTATAGTTCCATACACCCTTCGTAAAAGTCTGTACTTATTGTACTTGCGTGGTGATGAAAGTAGTAGTAAATTTTCGCCAATAGATGTCGCTCTATTAGTTATGTGTATTTGGAGGCTGCACAGCTGAAGTGTATAAAGGGTTATTGTTTCCTTATGAAATCTGCAGACCATGAACCTGCAGATCAGTAGGAATCTGTTCTTCTTCTCTTTATCCGCTCTCTGTTTACTTTTTCTGTTTGCACTTTTTACCCACTCACAGCGCACCTTAAATGCTGGGAGATAGGAAGTCACATGGGTGGAGGAAGTGTGAAGGTCTTTCGTGTTGGACAGGAGGGACGCACGCTACGTAGCTCTCCACAGTGGTCCTATCCGGGCCCTTGGCCTGTGCCAGGTCCCCTACCTAGGTCAGTCTTAGCTAGAACCAGGGCCGTTTCTAGGTAATTTTGACTACAGGGCGAATCTTGCTAAAATCGCCCCCCCCCCTTCAAGTAATGTCAAGGAGGGGGGAGGGGGGGCGATTGTTGCTATAGAGAAGCAGTGTGTGTATTATTGCATAGAGCCGTGTTATTCAACCTTTTTTTTAACTTGAGGCGAAAAAAAGTAATTCAGTGACTCACAGGTGACGTCTTCTTTGATCTGGGGCGTCACTTTTCCCCTCCATCTGGCCCGGACCCCCATGATGATTTCTTGCAGCCACAATTCATCTCTTCTGAACCTGCCAGACAAACATCTTAGGCTCCGCACTTTTACAACAACTTCCACTTCATTGTGTCATATGCAGTAAAGTCAGTAGGTATGTAGGTTGCCCCCTGTAGGTAGGATCCCCTGCTGTGTCCTCCATATAGTAATAATGCCCCCTGCTTTGCCTCTATATAATAATAATGCCCACTGTGCAGTACCCAAATAGTTATCCCCCCCGTGCTCCCCCTAATAGTAATAATTCCCCCCAGAGCTCCCCTCTAATAGTAATAATCCCCCCAGTGCTGCCCCCTAATAGTAATAATCCCCCCAGTGCTCCCCCCTAATAGTAATAATCCCCCCAGTGCTCCCCCCTAATAGTAATAATCCCCCCAGTGCTCCCCCCTAATAGTAATAATCCCCCCAGTGCTCCCCCTTACAGTAATAATCCCGGCAGTGCTCCCCCCTAATAGTAATAATCTCCCCAGTGCTCCCCCTAATAGTAATAATCCCCCCAGTGCTCCCCCTTACAGTAATAATCCCCCCAGTGCTCCCCCTTACAGTAATAAATAATCCCCCCAGTGCTCCCCCTTACAGTAATAAATAATCCCCCCAGGGCTCCCCCTAATAGTAATAATCCCCCCAGTGCTCCCCCTTTCAGTAATAATCCCCCCAGTGCTCCCCCTTTCAGTAATAAATAATCCCCCCAGTGCTCCCCCTTACAGTAATAATCCCCCCAGTGCTCCCCCTTTCAGTAATAAATAATCCCCCCAGTGCTCCCCCTTTCAGTAATAAATAATCCCCCCAGTGCTCCCCCTTACAGTAATAATCCCCCCACTGCCGCCCCCCCCCCCTAATAGTAATAATCCCCCCAGGGCTCTCCCCACAGTAATAGTAATAAACCCCCTTGTGGTTTTCCCCTATAGCAACACTGCCCCCCCCCCCCGCCCCGCTAAATACACACACACACAAGAGAAAATAAAAACACATTATACTCACCTCATCCTGGCATACGGCGGGATCCTTCTCTCTTCTCCTCTTCTCCCCAAGCCTGCGCGAAACAGGATCCCCCAGCAGAGAAGATGCGTGCGGGGGCTGCGGCCCGGCGGTGGCGGCTGAGCGCGGTCCGGGGAGAGCTGCAGGCAGGGGTCATCTGAGCAGGTGATGGGGCGCGGGGGGGGGGGGGGGGGTTGGCGCGCACGCCACTGAGGTGAGGCGCGGTCCGGGGAAGGGGGGGGATCTGCAGGGGATCTTCCAGGGAGCTGCGGGCGGTATTGTGGCAGGTGATGGGCCGAGCGCAGGGGCAGATGATGGGGCGGGCGTGCAGGCGGAAGGCACGCACGGGGCTGAGTGAGGTCCGGAGGGTGCACCAGCGCCCCCTATCTGTCAGCGCCCCGTGCGATCGCCCGGCCCGCCCGCCGCTAGAAACGGCCCTGGCTAGAACCTCATATGGGTAGGAAGCAAGACAGTACACCTCTAACAACTTTCTTCTTAGTAACGCTACACAGCACTATGCACTGCTAAAACACTCTTAAGAGAGGACAAGTCAGAGACAAACAACCCACGCCGTGGACAAGGAAAGTAACAGAGCAGGACAGTATCCACAATAAAAGCCACAGAAGCTAGAAACTGATCCGGATAGAGCAAAGTTGTGATAAGTCTAGGAACTCTATCTCGCAGCAGGGAACCCTCAGCATTCCGCTCATCCCAGGTAACAAGGTTTGGGGCCTGTGTCATCCTCTATGAAGGTTCAGCCTAGTCTAGTGGGCATAAGGTGTTGTGAAGACTATTCAAGGTCAATACACGGCACAGGTGTTCTTCTTCTTCTAAGTATTCTACCTCATCCTCCAACATCCCGGCAGAGCACAGTACTACTTGGGTTGAGACTCTCATAACATCCTCCTCTCTGCTATTTAGTTTTTTTGTATTATTCAGTACACTACTCAGTCGGCACGACTGTACCCTACACTGCATTCCTACTATAGATTTGGTTGCTGTATTGCCAAGTATTGGTCTGGAACTTTTGTCAAGTGTATTACCAAGTGCTTTATCAAGAGAAACCTCATAATTGTGTAACCTTGCCTTAAGCACATATCTTCTCAGTAAAACAAACTTTTTTAAGTTAAAGAGACTCTGTGATCTTACGCCTTCCACCGACACAGCACACACCGCAACCTTGGCACATTTCCCCTTTCTGTGGGTGGCAGTTCCGATAGTCCGGGAGGGTCATTAAACCATTCTGGCCATCCGTGATCACACTATCCCAAGGGACCCAGTAGCAACCCGGCAGGACACTGACCACAGGGGAAAAGGGTACAACGGCCTTGTCAAATAAAAGCAGGCGTGCCATCACACCTTTGTGCCTACTCTGGACTGGCGTCACAAAGTAACATTCCAAGGTCCGGCTGTATCTCGGCCAATCACCTCCGGCGTGGAGTTACACCTCGCCACCTAGCAAGTGACCGGCCGTTTCTCCAACATAACATCACCCCGGGGTTACACTAGAAATACAGAAGGGAAGAGCTAGTTGTAATAGTCACACCAGTTCTGGAGGAAATTCTAAAACATATTTTCTGGGAAATAGTAAGATCACCTTCACACATCTGTAACTCAAAAGCAAGTTTGAGATATTTCAGATTCAGATCCTGGTCCAGTGACCTAATCTAAAAGATCACTATGGTGCTTTCAGTGCAGTCTAGATCCATAATATAGATGTGTGAATGGAACCGAGGGTGGGGTAACATGGGGCCGTTAACTAGGCTGTCAACATAAACTTATTAAAGGGATTAAAAAACATAGTTCCTTTCTTACAAAAACAGCACCACTTCTTTACTCAGGTTGGGTGTGGTATTACAACTTTCACATTCCATTCACATCAATACAACTGAGCTGTAATATTCCACATGACCCGAGGATAAGAGTGGTGCTGTTTCTAGTAGAAAGCAGCTAGTTTTTTTTTAATCTTTGTTTCTAGTAATTGATGGACTGGAAGAGTTTGAGGGTCCAAAATCTATACCGCTTAATAGTCTTATGTGGCTGTGGGGCTCAGGTATGATCCGAGTCTTTGAATTGTAGTGATCTCCAACCTGTGGCTCCTGAGGTGTTTTGAGACTGGAATGCCCAAGGCTTGCTGGGAGTTGTAGTTTTGGCACAGGTTGGTGACCACTACCCTACAATTACACTGTATCTTCACGCACGGTTTCGAGCACAAGCTGCTCCACATCTAGAATTCATCCATGTGCCGTTCCCCTGGCTGAGCGTCGGAGGCAATCATTAGGGTCACGGCTTACATTCAAGGACATCAATAACAGGCGACCCGCTTTCTCTCCCCTTCTCTCATTTAGCAGGCGTCTGGCTGTACATCGCTTGCTCACAAAAGAATCTGTAATGTCCTTGACAGTGTTTGGTGCATTGTGTGATCTGTATGAGAAACACAATATCTGTAGTTGCTATGCAGAATCCCCCCGGTAACTGCATTATTAATGTTAATATACAAAGATTATTATTTGTATATCTATAGCCAGCAGCTCGTCCCTTACCTCCTATCCTCATACTAATTCTAAGGATATTCAGCCATCCCATAACCCATGTATGTAGTGATATAGCCCAGTGGGGGTCACAGAGGGTCATGTTTACTGTTCATGGCCCTTTTTCTTTGGGACGTTTCATCTGTGATCTAAGCCGCACATATGATGGGGATACATAGTAGAGGATAACCTGAATCTCCAGACAATGTTCGTTTCTAGAGATGAGCGAACCTTGAGCATGCTCGAGTCGATCCGAACCCGAACTTTCGGTATTTGATTAGCGGTGGCTGCTGAAGTTATATAAAGCCCTAAGGCTATGTGGAAAACATGGATATAGTCATTGGCTGTATCCATGTTTTTCAGACAACCTTAGAGCTTTATCCAAGTTCAGCAGCCCCCGCTAATCAAATGCCGATCGTTCGGGTTTGGATCGACTCGAACCCGAACCCGGTTCACTCATCTCTATTCGTTTCCTTTTTTCCTCCTTATCCCTTCTTTAGTTTAGGCTTCTTGCATCTGGCTGGGAGGAAGCTTGCTGCAGCAGCAGTGACCTTCCTCCAATTCTCTATACAGGAATCAAAAAAGACTGACAAAGTCTTCATTATTCACTATGTATTGCTCAGTGATGGAACATGGAGATCGAAAAAAAAAAAAAAAGTTGGGGGAGGTTGTTCTTGAAGTAAGCTTCCTCCCAGCCCATTACCCATTACCTTCTATCCTCATACAAGTCCATTGCAGTCCACATCATACTAGGCCATGTTGCCTCCTATAAGCCAAATATGTAATGCTAAAAGAAATTAGGGTACTGTAAGTTCATATCATAACTCACAACCCAAAGAGGCTCACTGTTTCAAGTTGAGGGAACTCCACACCATCTGTGATGTAAACTGGAAATATGTTTTGGATACCAACTGAAAAAAAAAACAATAATTGTCATGCAGAAATGGTTTCTTAAAGGGATACAAACATGTATATTGTTTGCAAAGGAAAGATTCCAGCTGTGTGTGTGGCTGGGAGGAAGCTTGCTGCAGCAGCAACCTCCATATTTACTTTAACCCTGACCTCATGTTATTATAAGGACATTGAGCGACTATATTGCCTCATATAACCCACATGCTAAAACCCTACAGGTTCATGTGACAGCTCACAACCCATTATTCTGTCTCCACTTAGAAGATTCAGACTGCTGGTGTAAGGGCCCTACTCCACAGTACGATTATCGTACGCATAATCGTTAACGATTTCAAACAACCGCTATTGTGAAAGACCTGAAAACGTTCACTCATTTTCATGGAACGATAGTCGTTACTTATGATCGTATTTGCGATAGTTTTTTCTTCGCTATTTCTTCGCTATTGCGTTCGTATCTACTGCGAACGACCGAACAATGTCTTATTTAATGCGAACGATTTGGGAACGTTTTAATAAAGCGATCAACGATTTCTCGTTTGGTCGTTAATCGTTAACTGCATTGTAACCGAACGATTAATGTTTAGATTCGAATGATTTAACGATAATCTGAATGATAATCGTCCGGGGGTATAGGGCCCTAAGGCTGGGAGGAAGCTTCCCGCAGCAGCAACCTCCCCCCGCAGCAGCAACCTCCCCCCAACAAAGATCAAATAAGACTCCCACAATGCTCCACTGCTCATCGAATTTATTGCCTATGGATAGAACATGGAGGTCCAAGAGGTTGAGCTATAGGGAGCTGTTACTACTTTTATAAATCTGTTTTAGGATGTTCTCGCACATTTGCTCCTCTGCGTCTTGATCTATTGGCTTGTTACTCGGGGAATGATAATCGCTGGACCCCAGTGGGGGGTCAGGATGTTGGGGTTAACCAGTCTGTTCTCAGCTAAGCAAAGTCAGTGCTATATCTCTTGAGCAGGTTCTTACCCGTTAAGGAAAGTCATAGATAATGCATGGGCTTCTCCGGAGACCGGTGACCCACATACCTGCTGCCGCTCCTGCCCTCCCTCCAAAGTGTACGGTCCTATGATCAGTTGTTAAATAATCATTACCACTGGGAAAGTGAGGACGTGATGTAGCAGAGTTGAGTTTGTCATTATTTTTACATTGAATTGATAAAATAGAAAAATAGGGGGAAAAAAGTCTCTTTCACACAGCGTAGCCTTGAGGTTCCCATTGTAATTTTTTTCTGCATTTTTTTTTCCTTTTGATGTCAATAAAGAAAAAAAATATTAGGCTTTTGGTGTTGTTAATGGGTCCTGACCGTTGTCTTAATGACCTTTGGTAAATCGCTATTTTTAGAGAACTCCTAAAGGCCAGGCTCGCAACGACTGTCGTACAGGTGGAATCCTGTGCCGCTAATATGGCTGCAAGTCCTGGAACAAACACAGGTCTAATGACATCTAAAGGTCCCTAGGAGGATGGAGCCCTGGTCATTAGATTAATGCCTGGCTGCCATATACAACCTAAAGGTCATGATGAAGACTTTAGACCAGTATCCTCAATCTGGCTCTCCAGTTGTTGCAAAACTACAACTCTCACCAGGTCATGAGGTTTTGCATGCTGACAGCTAAAATGCATGATAGGAATTGCACATAAAATGAGTTTTAGCTTTGCAATCCATAGCCTGGCAGGCATGACAGGAGTTTTGCAGGGCAGCAACTGTTACACATGAAATAAGTTGCAGTTTGTCGAGCCAAATGCTGTCAGATATTGTGGCACTTGCAGTTTTGCAAGCCAAAGATTGTTGGGCATTATGGGAGTTGTAGTCTTGCAAGTCCAAAGCTGTCGGGGCATGATGGGAGTTGTGGTTTTGCAAGCTAAAGACTGTTGGGTATATTAGGAGTTGTGGTTTTGGAAACTAAAGGCACACATACTGGGAATTTTATTTCTACAAGCTGAAGGTTGTTAGGCATGAAAGAAATTCAGGTCCTGCCAAAGATTTGAAGCCAAAGCCAGGAATGGATTTGAAGAGGAGAAATCTCAGGCTTTTCTTTATGACCTGTTCTCTCTTTATAGTCTGTTTCTGGCTTTGGCTTCAAATCTTTGGCAGATAATCTGTCAGATAATCTTTCTGTGTAAATGGACTCAAAGACTATGCAATCATGATGGGAGTTATAGTTTTGCAACAGCTGGGTAAACTCCCCTCCTTAAGATGGCGAAAAAATAAAATCTATAGAATCGTCCAGGTGACCCTTATTGTTTTCTTATTAGTCAGCAGTAAAGATTTCAGAATCTCCTGGTGCAGCACAGGAAAAGAGGAGACCTGAATGTTCTCCATGTTGTAGGCCCAAATGTTTTCTCTTGAAATGAAAAACAAAAAGTTCCAAATAATTGTGCTAACAATGCCTGGCTCGTATTCGGCTCCTCGTAGCTAATAATAACCGTTGTGGCGCCATTAACACCTTTTTGCCGGAGCCGCTCGCACTTCTCACGTCGTCTGTTTCCACAACAAATGCTGTTGACTCATTGACACAATTTTATTTCTATTTGGTTAAAGAGGAGAAAAGTTGCAGTCTCCACTACTATGTAAATGTTCCTGGGGTTTTCTTCCATGCATACAACCAGACGTCAGGTTTGATCTGTTGGGTATGGCCAGCTTTATTTCTCCCAAAGTCAGCCAAGCCCACAAATATTGGCAGGATCGGCTACCTGTATTATGTGTATTGGGGCTTTTTGAAGGAATAAAAGCACCAAGCATGTTGGCTTACCCTCCTCCTTTGTTCCTGTGGTTGTATGTTTATGGGGAAATTGGGAGAGATGGCTGCTGCTGTCTAGGGCTTGTATAAGGTCAGGACTACATTGCCACTTTGGCCACAGCAATGGACTGTTGAGTTGCACTGTATAGTAGCTAATGAAATCAAATAAGGTTGCAACTGTGACCAGACGTTTGCCAGAAATCCATCCAGGATGGTCCTCTAGTCGCACTTACTTGGGTAGACCTCTTCTTCAGTCTCTGCAATATTCTAGCACCAAGATTGTACATAATAGGGTTCAGGTTTGTCGATGTATACAGCTTACAATCTCCCTGTTTGAAGCATGCCCATGGAGGGGTTGATTGGCTTAGGGTTTTGTGAGGAGAGCATGGAACAATTTCAGCAGTGTCTTGTGCCATTTGTTATTATATGTTTCGCCCTCCTGCAGTAAAGCACTTGCACTTAGGTCACATGGCACAGTACTGATGCTAGTGATGGTTGGTACTGAAAACTAATTGATACATTGATGTGTTGTTTAGCGGAGTACTTTAACCAAGGGTGTAGTTAGGGATGTGCCGTGGGGGGGGGGGGGGGGGGGGGGGGCTTCACGTGAGATGGGTGTTATAGGCTGCTTGTGCACTGGGTGTGATAGGGGCATATGCACTGGATATGATGGAGGATATGTGTGCTGTATGTTAGGTGGGGCAAGCAGCCCGGGTATGATGGGGGCATGTGCACTGGATATATTGGGCGGTGTGTGCACTGGATATGATGTAGGGTGCGTGCCATAGATATGATGGAGGGTGTGTGCACTGGATTTGATGGAGGGGGCGTGCACTGGATATGATGGAGAGTGCGTGCACTGGATATAATGGAGGGTGTGTGCACTGGATATGATGGAGGGGGCGTGCACTGGATATGATGGTGGGTGTGTGCACTGGATATGATGGAGGGTGCGTGCCCTAGTGATGGTTCGAGTTCGTACGAACCTGGGCATCAGCGCTGTTTGATCATCTCTATTCCTGAATAAGGGGCCCATCTCTCCTGCTTCTGATTATTTCAACATTTACAGCTATGAGGAGTGTGTGCACTGGATATGATGGAGGTTGCGTGCCCTAGATATGATGGAGGGTGTGTGCACTGGATTTGATGGAGGGGGCGTGCACTGGATATGATGGAGAGTGCGTGCACTGGATATAATGGAGGGTGTGTGCACTGGATATGATGGAGGGGGCGTGCACTGGATATGATGGTGGGTATGTGCACTGGACATGATGGAGGGTGCGTGCCCTAGATATGATGGAGGGTGTTTGCACTAGATATGATGGACGGTGCGTGCCCTAGATATGATGGAGGGTGTGTGCACTAGATATGATGGAGGGTGTGTGCACTGGATATGATGGAGGGGGAGTGCACTGGATATGATGGAGGGTACGTGCACTGGATACAATAGAGGGCATGTGCACTGGATATGGTGAAGGGCATGTGCACTGAATATAATTGAGGGCATGTCCACTGGATATGATGGAGGGTGTGTGCACTAGATATGATGGAGGGTGTGTGTACTAGATATGATGGAGGGTGTGTGCACTAGATATGATGGAGGGTGTGTGCACTAGATATGATGGAGGGTGTGTGCTCTAGATATGATGGAGGGTGTGTGCACTGGATATCATGGAGGTTGTGTGCACCAGATATGATGGAGGTTGTGTGCACCAGATATAATGGAGGGGGCGTGCACTAGATATAATGGAGGGGGCGTGCATTGGATATGGTGAAGGGCATGTGCACTAGATATTATGGAGGATGCGTGCACTGGATATAATGGAGGGTGCGTGCACTGGATATAATAGAGAGCATGTGCACTGGATATAATAGAGAGCATGTGCACTGAATGTGGTGAAGGGCATGTGCACTGGATATAATGGAGAGAATGTGCACTGGATATGATGGAGGGGGCGTGCATTGGATATGGTGAAGGGCATGTGCACTGGATATGATGGAGGGCATGTGCACTGAATATGATGGAGGAATGTGTGCACTGGATATAATGGAGGGAATGTGCATTGGATATGGTGAAGGGCATGTGCACTGGATATGATGGATGGTGTGTGCACTGGATATAATGGAGGGCATGTGCATTGGAAATGGTGAAGGGCATGTGCATTGGAAATGGTGAAGGGCATGTGCATTGGAAATGGTGAAGGACATGTGCATTGGATATGGTGAAGGGCATGTGCACTGGGTATGATGGAGGGTGTGTGCACTAGATATGATGGAGGGCATGTGCACTGGATATGAAGTAGGGTGTGTGCACTGGATATGATGTAGGGTGTGTGCACTGGATATGATGGAGGAATGTGTGCATGGGGCCATGTGCACTAGATATAAAGGAGGGTGTGTGCACTGGATATGATACACCAATCTGCGTGTCTGTGTTTCTCTCATCCCCAGCTGGCACCACCTCCCAGGGGGAATTTATGTTAACTACAACTTGGTACTCCAAGGCAATTGAATCAGGCCCCAGATTGTTGGGGCTACCAAATGTACTGAGGCGACACCAGTCTCACTGCAGAGTAATCCATCACTGCTCTTTCTTCTAGCTCTGTGTCACATCGAGACCCGCGCCCATGCCGAAGAGAGATTGCTGAAAAAGCTTTTCCTGGGGTACAACAAGTGGTCCCGCCCTGTGGCTAATATATCCGATGCGGTCCTTGTGCGGTTTGGTCTTTCTATTGCTCAGCTCATTGATGTGGTAAGTGTGTGTTCTTTCTGCTGTTCAATTTTTAAAAGGGTGATCAATGCTGATCCTGTCCAAATACAGCACCACCCCTGTCCACAGGTTGTGAGCAGTATTACAGCTCAGCTTCATTCAATTCATTGGAGCATAGGTGCAAAAGCAGATGCAACTTTGGCCAACCTGAGCCACCCCTTTAAGCCAGCCACAAACTAGTGAACAATTCTCAGTTCTGTTCCCCAACCTGTGGCACACCAGCTGTTGCAAAAGTACAACTCACACTCCTCATAGCTGTAAATGTTGAAATAATCAGAAGCAGGAGAGATGGGCCCCTTATTCAGGAATAGAGATGATCAAACAGCGCTGATGCCCAGGTTCGTACGAACTCGAAACATCAGTATTTGACTCCCGCAATATTCCCGTTTCGTGGGGAAGGTGGAGACAGCCCGAGTCCGGCCTGGAAAACAGGAATACAACCTAAGGCCCAGGCTGTATTCCTGTTTTCCAGGGGGGACTCGGGCTGTCTCCACCTTCCCCATAGAACAGGAAGACTGCGGGAGTCAAATACCGATGGTTCGAGTTCATACGAACCTGAACATCAGTGCTGTTCGATCATCTCTATTCAGTTAACTCCATCAATTGACTATAAAGTGTGTCTGCCTCTGGAGGAGCCAACATGTCTGCGTAAGACATACTGTGTAGGCAACCCATAAAATGCAATTATAGGAACAGTGTAATACCTAATTTCACCTGTGGTGGCACTGTAGAGAAACTTGCTGTTAGGCTTCCTTGCAGATTACACATAATCGCTGGGGGTCTCTGCAGCAAGACGCTCTACATTCACCTCATTTACAGGAGACCCTTGTAACAATGGAAATCTCCCTTTAAATTGTTTGACATGATTATTCAAGACACCCATATCCCTCAGAGAAACAGATAGACAATGTTTCAGGTCTCCATTTTGAAACAATACCAATGACAGATTGGTTTGTCCATTGCTTCCTATTGGCTGAAGGACTGTGTAAATTGGGGATTCAGATGGATCGGATATCTGAAGATTGTCACCTTTGGGGAACCTTTACATTGAAAATGATATCTAAACTTCAGTCAACAGGTTATAGAGCAGGAGGAGCTGAGCAGTTTGACATATATGTTTATAGGGGAAAGATTTCGTAGGACTTGTCAGTTATTTGTTAAGGGTACAAACACACACACACACCGTATATGCAGCGTATTTTCTGCTGCGATACGCAGCAGATATGCAGCAGATTAGATCTAAATAACTGAACACACCATCAAATCTGCTGCGCATCTGCTGCGTTTACGGTGTGTGTGTGTGTGTTTGTACCCTAAGGGTACGTTCACACATACCGGATCCGCAGCAGATTTTCTGCTGCGGATCTGCAGCAGATCCGCAGCAGATTTAATCTAAATAACTGAATACAGCATCAATTCTGAACCATCAAATCTGCTGCAGATCTGCTGCAGATCCTGTACGTGTGAACGCACCCTCAAGGGGTATTCAGACTTAAAACTAACTTGTCCCCTATCCACAAGTAAGAAATCGCAGGGTGTCTGATCTCCATATTTTGCCCCCAGCTACTTTGTTTTGAATAGAGCCGCTGGTATGGCACGTGACCCACATCTCTTTTTATTCTCTTTGGAGCTGCCATGCTCTATTCATTCTCTATGGAGTACAGCACTCAGCGCTTTCTGATGGCTCCATAGAGAATGAATTGAGCCACGGGTCACATAGCATATCCACAGCTCTATTCCAAACGAAGGAGCAAGGGGCCAATATGGAGATTGCCGAGGGGTACGGAGGTCGGACCTCCCAAAATCCCCTACATGTGCCTTATCCTGTGCAAGTTGAAATACCGCTTTAAATATCTGCTTAGTCTTGGCATAGGAGTCCAGTGGGTGGTCCTAATCAGTATTTAGTAAACCAAGAATGAGCAGAGGTTTAACTGAATAAATACAACTTCTACTGAATATTTTCCCAAAAACTATATAACAATCTGCTCAGCACCTCCTGCCCTATAACATGCTGTCTGAGGATTGGACTGTATTTTTAAAGGTTCCCTTTAAGGTTGCATCATTCAACCTCTATGTGGGTTAGTCCTACATAAGGGTCATGGACTGAGCTCTATGCCAATAGATATCACAGGGAAAGTTAGACTTCTTCTGATCTTAATGAAGAAAAGCCCAGTATCCTTAAAATATTGCTAGTTCCACCTTAAATAACCCCCCCCCCCCCCCCCTTCCTCCTGCCATCCTTATCTTTTTATCATACTGACATCTACAACATCTACCGGGTGATTACTTTCTGCAAGACTTCCCTTTAATCTCCCTCCGCTCCATCCCAAGACTTTGACTGATGCATAAGTAAATATTTGGGCTCTTGTACAGATGTGCGGCTCCCCGGGGCCACAATTAGGATATATTTATAGTAATTAAAACACTTGTTTTCCCTAATTAGTCAGGAGCTTACCCAGTTTTTAAGAATCCCACAAGGCTCCTGTTGGATAAGAACTCGCTTGTAAAAGTCAATACAACACGGCGGGGAGATGACAAAATTAAGAGCTATTTTGTCTTTGGTAATCATTCAGATGTAGTTTCCTTTTTTTTTTTTTACCTTTATCACATTGCTGTCAATGAGCATATAGATACTAACACCATATAATAGTGTTCCCCAACTGACCTGAAATCATTCACCCAATTACACGGAACAGTGATCGTTGCTTATGATCCTTATTGCGTTCGTCCTGTTGTGGCCACTGTGTTATTTGACGTCTTATTGCAAACGATCAACGATAAAATTAGGTACAGATTCTATTAAACAACCAACGATTTCTCGTTGGTCGTTTAATCGTTGTCTGCTACACTAAACGATTATCGTTCAAATCTGGACGATTTAACTATTTTTCAAACGATAATCGTACCCTGTAATACCACCCTATGACCGTTTATTCCTTCTGATCCCAGCAAAACAATGAACAATGTGCAATTACACTGAACGATTAGTAAACTTGAGCAAACGAATGTGAAATTACAGCGAACGATTAGCAAACGATTTATGATAATTTTAGGTTCAGATCTAAAGGCCCTATTACACGGAACAATTATTGGCCAATAATCGTCCCATGTAATAGAAGGCACCGATCAGCCGACATGAACAATGTTGAAAGACAAAGACTCATACAGCAACGATCTGCTGGCATTGCTTTGTGGAATAGGAGCACCGGCAGCAGACCGCTGCTATATGCTATGGGCTGCCCGGATGAGGCTTGGTGAACAGCCTCGGGACTATGGTAAAGTTAATCCGCCCCTGATGATAGTAACTGACTGGCCAATTAATATTACTATAGAGCCCCCTATAAATAGTACAGTGCCAGGAAAAGCTGGGTGATGACCAACAGAATTATATGAAGAAATGGTCACAGTCACCCATCTTTCCTGAACTTATGAGCAGCAATTTTATCTGGTTAAAGAGGATAAAATATGCACCAATATGATTCACAGATTTGATGTGTCACCTACCAGGCTTTCATAGACTCCAATGCAGCAGCTCTGTGCGAGCCATTCAGGACACTAGGAAAGTTGGGTAACAGTTCACTGACTGTACTAGCACGTTACACATTTAACATTGATTACAGCTATTACGTAGATCTACCACAACTTTTCTAGTTTCCTGAAAGGCACATTTGCAATTGCAATACTGAGGACAATAGGAAAGCCCATTACAGCTGCTATAAAGGGCATCACACAGCTTTTCCACAACCCTGAAAGGAGTTTTTTCAACATTATACCTTGAGTTGGTCCCCAGTATTAAATGTAGTGGCCATTCAGGACAATAGGAAAGCTGGGTGACAATGCACAGACTTTATGAACACCCTACATAACACCTACACAGCTCCTACAGAGGCTATTACCCAGCTTTTCCAGACTCTTGAGAGGGAGTTTAGCAAAGTTATACCACAAGTCACCCAACCCAACAATGTTGTGTGTCTTGGTACTAGCCAGGGAGAGTAAGAAAGCTGGGTGACAATAACACTGACTATGTGGACACTTTATATATGTGACATCTCTTACAGCTCCTATAGAGGGCATCACCCAGCTTTTCCATGTGCCTGAAAAATGATGCAACATTATACTATGAGTCAGCACCCAATGCTAGCCATTCAGGACAGTAATAAAAGCTGGGTGACAATATACTGACTATAGAAACAACTTTTAATATTCAACACCCACCACAACCCCTACAGGGGTCATCTCAACTTTTCCAGGTTCATGAAAGGCAATTTTACAACATTAGGCTATGTTCACACAACGTATTTTTTCGTTTGCAACAACGGCCGTAGTAAATATGAGAAAATACGCTGGCCAGGTGTCTATGGGATCCTGGCCGGGACCCCTAGCGGCGCCGCAAACAATTGACATGTCAGTTTTCTGCGGCCGCTACTCAGTGAATAGCGGCCGTAGAAAACCATGTCAGTGCACACTATGAAGCGAGCGGCTCCGGCCACAAGCTTCATAGAGTGCAGTGGAGAGTTCTGATGCGGGCGCGCACAGAACTCTGCGGGCTGAAAGATCATGATCCTTCACCGGCTGTCTCTTACGCCATGTGAACATGGCCTTACACTATAAGCCGTATAAATACGAAAAAATATGTTGTGTGAACATAGCCTGAGACAGATCCCAATGCTGCATTTCTATACTAGCCATTCAGGACAGTAGGAAAGTTGGATGACAAAGACTTTATCAAAAGGAATCAATGAAATTGTGGAAAGCGACCCATTGCCTCCTCTATGTGACTTTATGTGGATGACATACCGCCAATCCTTGTGTCCTGTTCTAATGACAGCCGTAGCACCCCCCCCCCCCCTTCTAAATAGTACTGACAGCGTTTAGTGGTGTGAAGCCGCCTCAATAATTGATAGCATTGGGCATGAGTCACTAATGGTATTAAGGCCGCCTCCAGCTCTGTGTATGTTTACCCATTATATCCCTCATCCGGATAATCAATTATCTTCGGGCTTTGCTGGCACGTACGGCGAGGGCTCAGCACGACTGGCACAACACCCTCTCACTGCAGCAAGCGTTTATGTAGCAGGTGGTGCTATGGCCAGAGCGGAAGAAAGGCTCAGCCTGGAGCAGCATGGGAAATGTATAGCAGAAATTAGCTGCCGCCCTCTGAATTGTTCTCTGCGACGGAATGATAGAGAGTCAAAACATACAACTAATATCACATGAAGAACCACACTTACCAGCAAGCCTTGACATTGTAACCAAGGGATATTAGTTAAAGGGGATCTCCACTTTGGACAAACTCTGCTTGTTAGAAAAGTCCATTGAGAATAAACTGATCTCCTTCTAGGAGACCTGGCAGTCAGTGTTCAATTTCCCTGCAGCGTCACCCCAGAGAAAATGAAGCATTGCATAGTGTCTGTTCACATCAATGGGTTGTGTGTATAATTCAGGACAGGCACTCAAGGGCAAGAGACCCTCTTTATAACCACTCTCCAAAAAAGGAGGATCCTGAACGGACTCACTAATATAGTGTATGAAAACAGTTTTTCTAATCTGGACAGCCCCTTTAATAGGGTTCTTCTCTTTGGACGGTCCTTCAATTAGTTAGAAGAAAAGAATCCACAGTTGCTGGAGGAGAAGGGGGTCAAAGAAGGGTTAAGTGGATTGCTGAGTACATAAGCCCTGTTGGTAACTGCACTTGGTATCTAGTCATGGTCAGAACTGGCAAAGTCACATGTAGAGAGGATTATTTTGCATCTGATAGCACCGACATATAAAAAAATGTAAAAAGATTGGTATACCAGAGGAGTAGCTATTGGGGTTGTAATGGTGGAAGTCACATCTATGCTGTGACCATTTTGGGGGCATAAAGTTCCTTTTTGCCACATAGTACACCAGCAGATATTGCAGTGGAGTCCATGAGCTTCTGAGTAGTACTCTACGTCCCATCTCGCTTCCTGTGCTCTCTGGGGTCACAGAAGAAAAACGAATGGATTAAACCCTCACCACTGGTAGGCCCAGGTTACTCACCAGGGGGAGGACCTACACAATGACTGATGCACTGTCAGTCAATTAGGACTGCCCACTGGACTCCTAAACCGAGATTGAGCAGGTATTTTAATCAATGTTATACTGAACCATTTACAGTAAACTATATATCAATCTGCTCAGCTACTCCTGCTCTTTGATGGGCTTTCTATATTGTCATAGTGATAAGTTCCCTTTGAGATCTGTCCATGTCAGCCCTGATGACTGATCTCTCAGTTTAGCTTGTTATGTCATCATGATTTCTATGTGTATGTTACTGACTCATTGGTGTTTTTTTGCAGGACGAGAAGAACCAGATGATGACGACCAATGTCTGGGTCAAACAGGTGAGTTACCTCCGGTGCGTTTGTAGTGTCCCAGTACAAGGGTTACACGACTCTATATAGGTCAAAGTAGCTTCCTATTTTGGATCTTCTAGTCAGTGTGTATGAGAGACAGAGAAAAGATAAGACAGTGACTAAGCGGCCTTGGCTTGTGCCAGAGCCCTTGATGGGAACTACAGCTGTTATTCTTAACAGAGACTGAACCCACCTGTATGCAGTGCTGAGCCATTAGAAATGGGGTAACCATGGGTTGGGACACCCTTGTCTACGCCATGGATCTTTTTAAATGTCATGACAGTCACCCCGTAGAAGAGAGGCAGAGGGACTGATCCCCAGTAAGACAAAGCTGCTAAGTGCCGACGTATCTTACTGACAATGCTCATCCATTTGGGGAAATCTGTCTACGCTGTGGATCTTCTTAACCATCAGGACAGTCACCCCCTAGATAAGTGACAGAGGATCTGATCCCAAGTAAGACAAAGCTGCTAAGTGCCGGCATATCTTACTGACAATGCTCATACACTTGGAGGAATCTTCAGTGGAAGCTCAACCTAGAGACAGAGACCTAAGACTCATACTACCTTAGCTGGAAGTCTCTGAGCTGGTGGGGCAGAAGGGAGTCATATATGCAAAGCCCATGTACTGTATATGCACGAGTACTTGTAATACTAGGACTAGAAGTTCTTTTTTCAAGTATCTATACCATAGTCCCGGCAGAGTTCTGCAATAATTTGAAAAGGGTCCCTACACTTCCCTTACACTACACTGCTATGCCTGCTACAAGTCTTTCTCTACTTTCTTCACCTCTACCTAAAGTCTGAATCAAGAGTTGTATTACTTTTTGCACTAGCAGCTGTGAGCAGTTCCCTTTGTATATTTTTGTATTGCACTGAAACTTTTAGGGGGGCATTTATTAAGTCCGGCGTTTTTTACGCCGGACTTAAAAATGCCCCCGCAGCTCCGGCGCTACGGAGATTTATGTAGAGGCGGACTGCCTCTACATAAATCCCGTGCGCGCCGGTGCGCACCGTTGAAAACCTACGCCAGCTGAGGACTGGAGTAGGTTTTCGGCGTATATTTGGGCAGAACGGATGGTAAATCGCGCGGACTCTGAGTCCGCGCCCTTCATTCCGCCCACTACACGCCCCCTTTCCGCCCCCCCTGGCGTACTCGGCGGAAAGTGCCGATTTGCGAATATTTTATTCGCAAATCGGCCATTTGCGTATAAAAAAAAATACGCAAATCGGCACTTTATGCGGAAAATCTTCAGTTCGCAGCATGATACATGTGGCCCTTAGGGTACAAACCCACACACCGTATACACAGCAGATACGCAGCAAAAACGCAGCAGATTTGAAGGTGCAGATTTGATGCTGTGTTCAGTTATTTAGATCTAATCTGCTGCGTATTTGTTGCGTATTTGCTGCGTATCGCAGCAGTAAATAAGCTACGTACGCGGTGTGTGGGTTTGTACCCTTAGGGTACAAACACACACACTGTATACACTGCGTATTTACTGCTGCGATACGCAGCAGATATGCAGCAGATACGCAGCAGATACGCAGCAGATTAGATTATATAACTGAACACAGCATCAAATCTGCACCATCAAATCTGCTGCAGATCTGCTGCGTATTTGCTGCGTTTGCTGCAGTGCAGGGAGCTCTATGATTCGCGCGCTGCCGGGGATAGGACGTGACACCCCCGGCAGCCGCACATCAGACGGGGACAGACGGAGGCTGGAGGAGAAGAGACGATCGGCGGGGGAGCGGGTTGTTAGGTAAGTTTTTTTATTTATTTTTTATCTGCCTTGCGCGGGGGAGGATAAGAGAGAGGGGACCATCTATAAGGGGGGGGGGGAGAAAGGGGACTATCTATAAGGGAGGGGGGATAAGAGAGAGGGGACCATCTATAAAGGGGGGGGAGAGGGGACTATCTATAAGGGAGGGGGATAAGAGAGAGGGGACCATCAATAAAGGGGGGGGGCATCTATAAAGGGGGGAGAGAGGGGACTATCTATAAGGAGGGGGGGAGAGGGGACTATCTATAAGGGAGGGGGATAAGAGAGAGGGGACCATCTATAAAGGGGGGGAGAGAGGGGGCCATCTATAAGGGAGGGGGATAAGAGAGAGGGGGCATCTATAAGGGAGGGGGGTTAAGAGAGAGGTGGCCATCTATGAGGGAGGGGGATAAGGTAGCGGGGCCATCTAAAAGGGGGGGGAGAGAAGGGTCCATCTATAAGGGAGGGGGGTTAAGAGAGAGGGGGGCCATCTATAAGGGGGGGGGAGAGAAGAGAGGGGGCCATCTATAGGGGGGGAAGAGAAGGGGCCATCTATAAGGGGGGGGAGAAGAGAGAAGGGGCCATCTATAGGGGGGAGAGGAGAGAAGGGGACATCTATAAGGGGGGGATAAGCGAGAGGGGGCCATCTATAAGGGAGGGTGGGAGAGAGAGGACCATCTATAAGGGGGGAGAGAGGGGGCCATCTATAAGGGGGGGGAGAAGGGGCCATCTATAAGGAAGGGGGGGAGAGAAGGCGCCATCTATAAGGGAGGGGGGGAGGAGCAGGGGCCATCTATAAGGGGGGAGAGAAGGGGCCATCTATAAGGGGGGGGGGAGAACATAGGGAGAGAGGGGGCCATCTATAAGGGGGCTACATAGAGGGATGCATATACTATAAGGGAGTCACATAGAGTCAGCCTACCTACTAAACGAGGGTGTAAAGGGGCCAATACAGATGTGCAGTTTGTATAGAGATGAGGATGGTGTCAGTGTGAGGAGCCTAATATGTCTGTCTGGCAGATTCTGTGGATTCGTGGCTCGGAGAAGTTCTCATGATGGTCCAGAGCAGATGAAGACGAAGATGAAAAGGGAAGAACTCTGATCAGAGAAGACGTCCCCAGTGAGTCACCTGATATAACAGCACTGTAATGTATATGGTGTACAGAACCTGTGTAGAGCTGGGTACCTCTATATGACTGGATGAGGTGATAGTGATCTGTGTACAATGGATGTTATTCAGTAGCAGCGGCGGTATTAGTCACTATTAGTGGTGACATTAGTCAGTATGTGGTGGCATTAGTCAGTATGCAGTGGTATTAGTCAGTATGCGGTGACATTAGTCAGTATGCAGTGACATTAGTCAGTATGTGGTGGTATTAGTCAGTATGCAATGGTGTTAGTCAGTATGCGGTGGTGTTAGTATGCGGGGGTATTAGTCAGTATGCGGTGGTATTAGTCAGTATGCAGTGACATTAGTCAGTATGCGGTGGTATTAGTCAGTAGGTGGTAAAATTAGTCAGTATGTAGTGACATTAGTCAGTATGTGGTGGTATTAGTCAGTATGCGGTGGTATTAGTCAGTATGCAGTGACATTAGTCAGTATGCGGTGGTATTAGTCAGTAGGGGGTGGAATTAGTCAGTATGCCGTGGTATTAGTCAGTATGTGGTGGTGGTGTTAATCTCAGCACGGTGACCAGGCCCAGAAGCTTCTCTCTCTGTACACTGTGTAGTGGTAACAACCTGTAACTGCAGCACTGCAACATAGTACAGAGACAGAAGCTTCTGACCCCATTTACTGTGTTATTATCTGTAATTCCAGTCATGACCATGATGATACAACATGTAGCCATGCTGCGATCACAACATCCTCTCATAACTTATCACTGCGCGTTGAGTGGGCCTGTGTGCTCTGAAATGCCAGGGCTGATTTTCAGTCCCAGTCCGGCCCTGCTAACATGTAAGCAGTGTGTGTTGGCACTGGGGGTGCTAGGACCGGAACATGGACCATTGGAGGCTGGGGGGAGGCTGCCTGGCAGTGGGACCGGACGATGGTTATTGGGGCAGGCTGCATAGGGGGGCCAGATGGCCATATGTTAAGGGCAACAACAGAAAACCAGGTGGCAAGATGTTTATTGGGGGGGGGGGCAGAGCAAAGGACCAGATGAGGTGGCAAGATGTTTATGGGGGGGGGGGGGGGGGGCCGGGTTGGGTGGACAGCCCCAGGCCCAGGGTACATTTAATCCGCCACTGCTTAGGGTACAAACACACACACCCTTTACGCAGCAGATACGCAGCAAATACACAGCAGATCTGCAGCAGATTTGATGGTGCAGATTTGATGCTGTGTTCAGTTATTTAGATCTAATCTGCTGCGTATTTGTTGCGTATTTGCTCCGTATTTGCTGCGTATCGCAGCAGTAAATACGCTGTGTATACGGTGTGTGTGTTTATACCCTTACAAGTAAAGTACCAACTACTGGTTTAGTGCTGGACTCTGTCACCTTACTCACACTGCACCTGCACCCTCACACAACACAACTGTCCTACTTTTCAAGTGCAGTGCCCGTGTGTCCAATGGGTGGGTATCGCTACTCCTGGTCCTCCAAACACCAGAACCCACAAGCTTCCTCACCACCAGTGTGCAGCAGCCCGGGCCACGGTACTTTCACATGATGTGGAGCTACAAAGAATTTCTGCAAGGATGATGATTGATGAAGCAGCTGTGGACTGATCCATTTAGCCATACACTTAGCTTATCTCCCTTATATTGTGCTGTATACAGGCCATAGGTCGTATTGGTTTACAAGCATCTAAATAAAGTGGTTGTTTGTTTTTTATTTTACCAATTTTTAGACAAATTTGTAGGAATTCATATGTAAACCCAATAATTTGGATGTGCATGGGTCAATCTTTTCTAAATCATCCAGGCTTAGAAAAACAGCACCCTTTTTGTCCTCAAGTTATGTGTTGTATTGCAGCTTAGTTCCATTACAAAGAATGGGGTTGAATTTTTATACCTCACACAACCAGGGGTGGTGCTGTTTTCAGACCAAAGCGTTTGTGGGGGGGGGTTTTGTTTTGTTTTTTTTCTTCTAATTTTTATTCTTTGGTAACCCCTTTAACACTTAACCCATTTAACCCCTTTAAGGCAAAAATTGACAGTAAGATCCATCAACAAGCTTGTGGTTTCTAAACACTGTAATTTTGGGGTGATTTATGGCGCTCTCTTAAAGTAAACTTCTCTGTGTTGCCCATAGCAACCAATCACAGTTCAGCTTTCATTTTATAAGAGCGATGTGAGAAATTAAAGCTGAGCTGTGATTGGTTGCTATGGGCAACAAAGAATCTTACTGTAGGACGATAACTCTCCTCCATATTTCTAACAAACCAACCGAAAGGTTATAGGGATATAGGGGGAGAGTTATCAAACATGGTGTAAAGTGAGACTGGCTCAGTTGCCCCTAGCAACCAATCAGATACCACCTTTCATTTTCCAAAGGGTCTGTGAGGAATGAAAGGTGGAATCTGATTGGTTGCTAGGGGCAACTGGGTCAATCCTACTTTACACCATGTTTGATAAATCTCCCCCACACAGTATATATGAGACAGTGTAGTGTTCATGTCAGTCCTGTAGGGGGCGCTGCAGTGTTTTGTGGTTACATAGTGATAGGGAATGTTTATATTATTATCAGATGTTTGCTCCTGGGGGGCTAGCTTTTAACACAGGACGCCTTGTCTACATTATTCAGGAATCATGGACCCCTTTAAGTAATGTAATCCTTTGATATCAGTTTAAATTGAATCGCCCCCTGGTAATTCCTCTTAAGAGCCGGTAAATAACCCGTGTGTTGTGTGCCCCCTCCTGCAGGAATGGCATGATTACAAGCTGCGCTGGGACCCCCTGGAATATGAGAACGTCACATCAATCAGGATCCCCTCCGAGCTGATCTGGAGGCCAGACATCGTCCTGTATAACAAGTGAGGCCGCCATCATTGTTTGCATTCCATTAGAATGCGATGCATTTAAAGGGATTCTGCACAAGAATACTGATCACCCAACCTGTGACTGTCCAGCTGTTGCAAAACTACAATTCCCAGTTGTAGTTGTAGTTTTGCAATGGCTGGACAGTCACAGGTTGGGGACCACTGCAGTAGGATATGCCAAGATGATCTCATACTAGTCATATCCAGTTGTCAAGGTATGCTGGTAGTTGTAGTATTGCGATAACGGAGTATAGCATGGATGTTCTGCAGCTGCTGAGCTGTGTATTATGGGGTTCTACAGCAGCTGATGTATGTATTATGATGTTCTGCAGCAGCTGAGGTGTGTATTATGATGTTCTGCAGCAGCTGAGGTGTGTATATTATGAGGTTCTGCAAAAGCTGAGGTGTGTTATGAGGTTCTGCAGCAGCTGAGGTGTGTATTATGAGGTTCTGCAGCAACAGATGTGTGTATTATGAGGTTCTGCAGCAGCTGAGGTGTGTTATGAGGTTCTGCAGCAGCTGAGGTGTGTATTATGAGGTTCTGCAGCAGCAGATGTGTGTATTATGAGGTTCTGCAGAAGCTGAGGTGTGTTATGAGGTTCTGCAGCAGCTTAGGTGTGTATTATGAGGTTCTGCAGCAGCTGAGGTGTATTATGAGGTTTTGCAGCAGCTGAGGTGTGTATTTTATGAGGTTCTGCAGCAGCTGAGGTGTGTATATTATGAGGTTCTGCAGCAGCTGAGGTGTGTTATAAGTTTCTGCAGCAGCTGAGGTGTGAATCATGAAGTTCTGCAGCAGCTGAGGTGTATTATGACGTTCTGCAGCAGCTGAGGTGTATTATGAGGTTCTGCAGCAGCTGAGGTGTGTATTATGATGTTCTGCAGCAGCTGAGGTGTGTATTATGATGTTCTGCAGCAGCTGAGGAGTGTTATGGGTTTCTGCAGCAGCTGAGGTGTGTTATGAGGTTCTGCAGCAGCTGAGGTGTGAATCATGAGGTTCTGCAGCAGCTGAGGTGTGTATTATGATGTTCTGCAGCAGCTGAGGTGTTAATCATGAGGTTCTGCAGCAGCTGAGGTGTGTATTATGAGGTTCTGCAGCAGCTGAGGCATGTATTAGGTGAGGCAGCACTATTGTTTCTCCATCACCGGCTGATAGACAGGAAGGATCTTCCCACAAAGTGATCTGGGGCAGCCGGTTCTGAGGAGGAGATTAGAGATGTCTCTAGATTGTTCAAGTTCTGACAAGTAAGGAGTATAAAGCCTGATAAGGAAATAAAAATCGCAATGTCAACATCCAAAATTTGTTAAATTAAAACGTCCGTTACAAGGAAATATCTCCATAGTCTGGTGGCGCTGGTGCGTTTCATGTCATTACTTTCATCTGCCTGACATTTCATTTACCAAACGCATTATCTGAATGTCATTTACTGCTTGACAAATCTTGTGAGTTTAGCAAAATGTTCAAAATCCCTGCAGGGGAATAGGAGGGAGTGAGACCTGAGCACGTGTGCTGCATAGGCTGTACAGAGAATGACCCCCATGGAAGGGTCGTCTACAGGAGCCTTTATAACACAAGCAGTGGACACCGCAAGAAAAGTACAAGCCGAGATCTCGCTTTATTGCAGTAATCTCTCATCCCGCTTTACCCGTTTTCATACAGCAAAGGCATTTAAGCACACGGAGGATAGAATGGATTATCTGGAGAGGCTCTGAAAATAGAACAAGTCTCAAAATTAAAGTGAACCCATCAGGATTTTTCTACATTTTGCACATTCCTCATATAACCTATCCTGTTATAGTTACATCCTGTATTATACCCCAGAGCTGCAGTCACTATTCTGCTGGTGGGATCACTGTGTATATACATTACATTACTTATCCTGTACTGATCCTGAGTTATATCCCATATTATACTCCAGAGCTGCACTCACTATTCTGCTGGTGGGATCACTGTGTATATACATTACATTACTTATCCTGTACTGATCCAGAGTTATATACCATATTATACTCCAGAACTGCACTCACTATTCTGCTGGTGGGATCACTGTGTACAAATTACATCACTTACCCTGTACTGATCCTGAGTTACATCCTGTTTTACACTCTCTATTCTGCTAGTTAGTATTATAAACAATTTGGCTCCTGTTATGCACCTTTTATAACTCTAAAGGGGTTATCCAGCATTAGAAAAACATGGAAACTTTCTTCCGGATACAGCACCACTCTTGTCTCCAGTTTGGGTGAGGTATTGTAACTCAGTTCCATTAAAGTAAATGGAGCTTAAAGGGGCTATCCAGCGCTACAAAAACATGGCCACTTTTGCACCACACTTGTCTCCAGTTCGGGTGTGGTTTTGAAACTCCTGAACTGGAGATAAGAGCGGTGCAAAAGTGGCCATGTTTTTGTAGCGCCGGATAACCCCTTTAATTGCAAACCACACCTGAACTTGAGTTGTGTTATTTCTATAAGAAAGTGGCCATGTTTTTTAAATGCTGGATAACCCCTTTAATAAGTTTCACAATGGCAGTATCCGGGCAGGTTATGATACCCCATGTATGGGGGGTCAGTCTGGATGAGACTGAGCCTCATAATCCTTAAATTCAGCTTCCCTACTTTAATTGCTGGGAATTAATTGTTTCTCAGAATGTATTATGCAGATATGGAAGCTGACCAAGACAAAGACCAAGCAAGGAAAAGCTCCAGGCCTCGCATAGATCCTCATTATCGTTTGTGAACAGGAAAGTTCCTAATGGCCTTTAGTTTTGTCTTTGCACACAGTTCCCATCGGAGGTTGTGTCATCTCAGAGTTAAATAACCTGCTACTGTGTGAATATGCTTGAGACGCACTTTCGACGACTCTCCTGTTCTGCTCCAGTCATTTAGATTCCACTGTAATTAACGCGGGAGGGCTGAAGTGGAGGATTCTGCTCCGGCAGCAAACCTTCTTGTGGTCTTCATTTTCTAAAAACACTCTGGGGACCCAAGAGAGGCCGTCTGCTTCGATAAGTGTTAGCTAGGGAATTACCACTTATCATGAAAGAAGCTTGTGATTATCAAACAGACCTTTCAAGATCCGCTAAAACTGAGATGGAAATGTTTGTACGGGACAAAGTCTCTGTATTTTCTCAGACGTGTGATCGCAATTCTCTTATCTTTTCCTTCTCTTAATTTGTGATTAACTTCTGAATGCAGAGATCGGGCATCGAGGGGAGGGGGATAATCTCATAAGGACTGTGTAACTACTAAATTGCCTCGGAGACGGAGGATGAGATTTTTTTTTTCTTTCGAGAAATGTTTTGTATTTATATAATCAGTTCTGATGGGATTAATCTTGATAAGAAGGTCAAGAACTCAATCAGAGTAGAGGATCGCAGAGGTTACGGTAAAAGTCTAGAAGAGACAATCAATGGAGGGCATAGAAGGTTGCAGTGAGTGTATGGTAGACCCCATCAGTCCCTTATGCAGAGGACTCTAGATGGTTCTAATAAGTATAATAACCAAATTGATACTTTTGATAGAGAACTGTAGAAGGTTCTACTGGGGGAGTCTAATAAACCAAATTGATGCCTTTGGAAGAGAATTTTAGAAGGTTAAAGGCTGGGTCCACTACCTCCTTACTTTAACCTTTTACAATCCTCTACCCTCTACTAGACCCTGAGTGGAACATTTTAAAGAATTTAAGGCACTGACTGCATCTACAACCCCCTTGGTCATCTAAAATCTTTTTGCAACCATCTCAGGACCACAAGGTTGAGGTTAGGATAGGAAAAGGTTAACACAAGACCAAATTGGCAAATCTATGTTAAGTGCTGCAGAATCAGTTAGTGTTGGATAAATGATCAGGGACGTAACTAGAAATGGCTGGACCCTATAGCAAACTTTTGCTTCCCCCCCCCCCCATTCCCGACTGACCACTAAGCCGTAAAGTGTAGCCATAACTGCTTAAAGTGACTGTACCACCAGGCCCAGGCTGAAGCACTGGAGGCGGGCCGACCCTCCCTTAGTGGGAGGAAACCCTAGCCCCTCTATGATAGGGTTCCATTGATTCTAATGGAGTCACGTCATAGAGGGGCTGGGGTTTCTTCCCACTAAGGGTGGGTCGGCCCGCCTCCAGTGCTTCAGCCTGGGCCTGGTGGTACAATCACTTTAACTGCAAGTGCTCGTCTGTAGAGCTTTCAGTTATAGGGATTTGCAGATCCCAGGAGGTCTGCTCAGCCACCGGGTGCTGTAAAGGATGACAGATCAGGGGGGCCAGTGCAGGAGCAGGTCACCAGGCCCCTTGATTAGGTTGGCCCCATAGCAGCCACTATGGTTGCTACAGTGGTAGTTACACCCCTGTAAATGTTATTCATTAATATAAGTGTAGTGGACCCAACTGCTCTATCATGAAGATTACAATGAGAAGGTTACAGTGAGAAATCCGGTAGGTCTGATCATTAATAGTCATCCATGTTTGAAGGAGGTGTATGTCTAGTAGACCCTAACAGTGTATGTAATAAAATTGTCTTGAATGTTTTTTTGAGTAAAGTCAAAGTCGAAAGTTGTGAGTGTCTCAAAGACTCAATACAGAAACCTGGTAAAGATAGACTTATGGTAGAAATTTGAGAAAAGTATAAAGTTTTCGAGAGGGTCTACTAGACTAAATCATCACCTGATAGGGACCGTAAAAGGTTGTCATAGAACCATTTCATGTTTTTTTCAATGTAGAAGATGGTTATAAAGAGAATCTGGTAGATCTATTCAGTTGTTGTTATAGGTCTGGAGAAGGTTTATAGAATAAAAATGTACTCAAGCAAAGCCTCTTAATGGAGAGTCGTAGAAGATTATAAAAGAGTGTATGCTAGACTCAATCAATAGTCATAATGGTGGGATGTGTGAGTATTATAGTAAAAGTTTAGAAGGCCCAATCAATGATGGTTGTAGTGGGTGTCTAGTGGGCCAAAGAGATGCATTTCACCAGGGATTGACTACAAAGCTCTTGCAGGTCCTAGTTGCAGAAATCTTTGTCCCTGGTTGAGGATTATATAAGGTTAAAGTAAAACTATGGTAGACCCAAGCAATTCCTCATGGAGATGGTTACAAAGAGAGTCTAGTAAAGTAATCAATGGTTGTCATAGTGTTGCAGGTGTACTGTAAGTTTCTAGTAGATCCGATCAATAAATTGATCAGAGTCCTTTAGAAGCTTCTACTGAGGGATTAGTGGACAAAATCAATGTCTTTGATACAGGATTATAGAAGGTTGAAATAAAAATTTTATGGACCCACTAAGTTTCTTAGAGGTTTACAAGGTTATAGTCGATGCATTTGGTGTATAGTTGTAGAGAAGGTTACAGAGAGGATTTAATATCCCACAATTGATCATTGAAAACTTTTTCCTGTTTGTGAAAAAGTCACTTTCTGCTCTGATATACTTGAGTTCATGGATTAGCCATGGGCTATGTTGTCCCATCATCCATGTATATATCTACACATTTGAGATGACACATACATAGCATTCTGGATTTGGAATAGCTTACATAAGAAGTTGGTTGGGGACATCATCTATCAATTACAAAATGTTAAAGTCTCCATGCTAAAGGTCTGTAGGTTACATTGAAACCTCCAGCCCATGATGTCTTTTGTACTTGACCTACTGAGGAACAAGAGCATTATTATCTGGGGCGCAGATGGAACAATCACATTCGAGCCCTGGTGCCACATGGTAGATAGGGGCTCTGTTGCAAGTTTTCAACTGGAGCCCAAGAGCTTCAAGTTATGTATCTATTTAGAAATCTAGATGGCATCCAATATAGTGCCAATTAGAGTGCCCACAAGGTTTTCCAGGGCATTATACCTGAGCAGGTACCCCTACCAGCAGAGCTGGGGCAGAAGAGGGGGGGGGGGGGTTATGTTATATACACCAGTTCTCCAGTGTACAAATATTTGCACACAACTTTTTGGTGTTTTGTGCCATTCGTTCTATTTCTTTATTTATTTTTTAAGAAACTTTAACTGGGCTCAGCAGAAATGGTCTCCCACCGCCCAATACAATTGCGGTAATTAAAAATAAAATTATAGCAGATATCTCATAACTGGCGTAAAGAAAGTCACATTTTCTAAGAGTCATGTACTTTTTAATACATTTGGTGCATGTTAATCCATGGCCCGGACTGAGCTGCTGTTAATTTCAGGTCCTACCTGAAGGATATAAATTAAATGAAACCACTCATCTACAATGACCTAGTTCTCTCCAGTAAACATGCAGCATAATGCGTCGTGTTTATTCCTTGCACGCAGCATCTTAAGGTGGAAATAATGTTATTCCCATGCCCTGGAACTAGAGAGAGAACCTGAGTTTGGCAACTATTTATTGGGAGATAATTTCCCCTTCCTTACACCAGCGGTTCTCTGGGGGCCTCCATCTCTTTTATACAGCAGAGGTTCATCCTTCCTCATCCTCCCTCCTTAGTGCGGGGGTCAGGACTGGGTGTAGGCTCTGCTATCATTAGTGGGGAAAGATAGAAAATCTGCTGCTACCGGCTGATAGTGACAGGAGCCTGGGAGCGCAGAAGCATCTCGCTGTTTCATCCCAGATTGTGATAGCGTAGAGCGTCAGATGTCAAACTGTCTTATACAGGAACTGAGGGGAATGTTTGTATATGGAACAGAAGTGATCTGCTCAGGCTGGAGGAAGAGCGAAACAAACTTCAGTCTCCTTCTATATATATCAACACGCCATTAATATTATATGAAACGCCATCTGTGCCAATGAGAAGGAGCAGGGGTCAGCAATGAGCTTCGTACGGTCCCAACTCCCCCGGGGGGTTATATTGTTTGTTGTACTCAGCACTAATATAATAGACCAGTTTTAGAAGATTGTAATTGGGAATTGATGTTAGCATTGGCGTTGGCATTGGCTTATGTCACAATAGGGGAGACTTATGTTCTGCACTGAGGTTGATTTGATATGCAATGGCTCCCTCTATAAGGAAAATACCCAAAGTTAAAGGTGGTCATAGGTACAGCTTTCTCTTCAACCCCTCCCCCCCCCCTCAAATATATTTGCATGTGTTCAGCCAAGCGTTTATGTGTTCGTAGTGGGCTAAGCTGCTGCCAGATTCCCCTTTTCTCCTAGAGAACAACAGGATTGGACAAAAGAAATCAACATGCCAGGGTCTTTTCTCCCCCGATTTCTGCCTCTGGGGAAACTCAGAACTTCCCCATACACATTAGTTTTTGGCCAACTTGACCAAAATTGTTGGGTTGAGCCATGTGCATCCAACGTTACGTGCTGTATGGCCCCCTGTAACCTCAGGACCATGTATTGGCACTTGGGATTCTATAGGGATTGTATATGCTATAGAAATGGAGAGAAATTTGGCCAAACCTGACAATTTTGGTGGCACTGGCTGACTCTGAGCCAAATCATGAGGCATTTAGGAGTCATCCGAACTTGGGGCCAGGGCATTGTGACTTTGCTAATAGTCTGTATGTTCTGCTGTTCCATTGCAGATAATAGAAAAGAACGTAGCCATGGAACTGCATGGAATGGCCTGTATGGAATGAGAAAATCATCCTGGACAGCTCTGAGGTTACTTGCAATGTGTCCACATTCAGGAGTTATGGTGCAGCATGGTGGGCACCTAAAGTCTTTGTAGTCTTTGCCTCAGATACATGTTATAGCAGAGTTTGTCAAGACTTGATGAAACTGTAGTTTTGGAATAGCTGAAGCGCAGAACAATCAAAGGTGCATGATCGGAGTTGTAATTTAGCAACAGCTAGAGAGCCACAAATTGGGGATCACTATATCTTAGGTCTCTTGCACATTCTCGAAGTAGAGGACAAAGTGGGATGGATCCGGGCTGTCTGAATGTTCTGCGTTTATCTTCAAAGCAACTCTCATGGATGACCCGTGATGATGTGCAGCATTCTCTATGCAGAACATATGTAATGGTCTCTATATGAGATTCATACCACAGGTCTCGGTATTTAGTGAGACGCCATGTAGAACAGTCTTTAGGAAGCTAAAGCCGTTCCATAGTAATTCTCCATTAATAAAACGATTGTACATTATAGTGAGGAGCTGCCAAGCGGCCTGTGTGTATCCCGTGCAGTCTGACCACAGGCTCTGAACCACTGGCGCTCATCATCTGCCTGCTGAAAGGTGTTTTCCTGCTCACCAAACCGAGCACTTCCTCTATTTATATGCGAGGATACAGAAAACCTTTTACCCAGTCTGTTAAATATGCAAGACAGCGCCGGATCTGATAAGTCAACACGGGAGGATTTGTGCGGCTTAATGTGTAAGTGTTAAAATTGGGAACGCCGCGTGGAATAAATACCTGCAAATTACAAGAGCCAAAATGCGTACAAGGAGACGTTGATACGTAGCTCTAACCCAAACCCCCCCCCCCCCCAATATCATTGCCTAGTGGCAACAATGTTAACCCCCTCCCATCACAGCTAATTTTTCTCGACAGCATTTTTGCTTTTTCTTATCCTCCTCTTACAAGAGCCATTACTTTTACATTTTCCATTGACGTCTCTGCAGGTGGCCTGGTATTTTTTTGCAAAACGACTTTTTTTTTTAATGTTGCCATTTATTTTAGGATACACGGGATAAAATTACGCCATTGTTTTTTGTGCTTTGTTTTATGGAGTTCATCGTACTTCATTGTACAGGTCAAAACGATTAGAGCGATTCCAAATTTAGAGCTTTAATGCCATTTTTTTATGTGCATTCAGCGATTCAATTTTATTAGGTTAACCCCTCAGAGTGGTGAAAGACACCGGTACAGTACAGGAGCAAAAGGTCTGTCATCAGACTGGAGTCCCTGCTGCTGTATGCATATTCCGTTGTACAGTACACTATTAGCGTAGCACACCACAAACTATGCCTACATGAGCAGGGACATCAGTCTCTTGCTGAACTCCCTGCTCCTGTACTGTATTGAGTGGTCATAAATATAATGTATATATAGCCGCTCACTATGCAACATATAATCTGCCACCTGAGGCAAGATTCTCATCTTGCCTCATGGGAGATGCAGCTCTGGTTATGAAACCCTCCGAGGGCAAGAAGTTAATAGCAGATTGCAGGGAAGGGAGACACCTGGTGGACAAGACTTTTGAGCTTCTTTTCTGGGCTAAAATGGAGGGAAGTTGTTTGAAATCTGTACCTGCACCCTTACTCTGTACCCACAATCTGCCCCCCCCCCCCCCCCTAAACCGCTTGTATTTACAGATAGCTGCTATTAATCCAAGATCTGTCCTGAGGTCCGTTTGGCAGGTGATGCAGTTATTGTCCTAAAAAACAACTTTTAAACTTGCAGCCCTATGTCAAATTGGTGTGTCCTAGAGTGTCTGTGCCCTAGGCGTGCACCGCCTCTCCATCCCTCCTCATCATTAGGAATGCCCCTGGGGAGGATTTCTCCTAATCATCACTTGTCTGAACTCTGCAAATGAGCCTTAACGATCCAGCACCTGTGCAGTGTTCAGACAGGTGATGAATAGAAGAAATCCTGCCTGGGGCATTCCTAATGGTAAAGAGGGCCGGAGAGTAAGTGCAAGTATAGGGCACAGACACTCTAGGCCACACCAATTTGACATAGGGCTGTTTAAAAGTAGTTTTTTAGGACAGGACAGATTTTCGATTCAAAGCAGCTATGTGACGGGCAGATTGTGGATACAGAGCCCCTTTAATGCACTGCAATGCTTTTGTATGGCAGTGTGTTGTGCTGGAATCACTGTTAGTATGCCCTGCCTTTGACTAGACCCCGGAGTGCTGTCTTAACCTCAAAGTACCCCATCAAAGAGATTGAATGGATTCAGGGATCAGAGTTATTTCCCATTCTAGCTGCTGACATTAAACAGCCATCACCCACCATATATTGAGCGGACAGAGCTGGTGAGTCCATGCGATCACATGTTGGGAAGGTCTAGGATTAGAAAAGCATGGCTACTGGTTATATAAAACAGAGCCACACCTGTCTGTGGATTTTTTGTAATATTGCAGCTCAACTGCATTCATTTTACTTGAACTGAGCAGCAATACCACTCACAGCCTGTGGACAGGAGTGGCACTGTTTCTGGAAGAAAGCATCCATGTTTTTCTAATACTGAACAACCCCCTTAGCCTATACATGAAATGGCAAATTTCTTCCTCAACTAGTAGAACAGAAGGTCTGACGTCACTGCAGCAATAAGCACATTTTTACCATGTTTAATACAATAGTCAAAGTGGGCTTGGGAAAGTTGTATAATCCTTTATCTGGGGCAGACCAGAATGTTATGTACATATACCGAGTAATTTTTTTATAAAGTTTTTATTCCTAGTACTGATCATTGGTTTCTGGCTTGAAATATAGAGTTGGAGGAAGAGTAATTTTATATATGACAGCGCTGTGTATAAATACCTGTATGAAGATAAACAATGTATTACACCTGTATTATGGCAAGCAGGGTATATAAGTATAATCACAAGCCGTGTGTATATGTCTTTATGATGGTAAGCAATGTATATTGCCTTTAGCAAGCAGGGTGTATATGCCTGTATGATGGCAAGCGGGGTGTATACCCTCATATGATAGCAAGCAGTATATATAAGCTCGTACGAGCTTAAACAACTGTATGATGGCAAGAAGCATGTATACAACTGTATGATGGCAAGTGGCATGTATACAACTGTATGATGGCAAGAAGCATGTATACAACTGTATGATGGCAAGTGGTCTGTATACAACTGTAAAGGCAAGAACTGTGTAATTGGCCTTAATAAAATCTTAATAGATTCCCTTTTTGAGACATTTTCACCATTGTCACATCCATTTTTTATATGTAAACATCACATCATCTCAGAAATTTCCTTTCTTCTTGTTCCCTTTAGTGCTGATGGAGACTTTGCCGTTACCCACCTGACCAAAGCTCATCTCTTTCATGACGGGCGCATAAAATGGATGCCTCCTGCCATTTACAAGAGCTCCTGCAGCATCGATGTCACTTTCTTCCCCTTTGACCAGCAGAATTGCACCATGAAGTTTGGCTCGTGGACTTACGATAGAGCAAAGATTGACCTTATCAGTATGCACAACCATGTCGACCAGCTTGACTACTGGGAAAGCGGCGAATGGGTTATCGTCAATGCTGTCGGCAATTACAACATCAAAAAGTACGAGTGCTGCACAGAAATCTACTCGGACATTACATATTCCTTTATCATCCGCCGGCTCCCTCTGTTCTACACCATTAACCTCATCATCCCATGCCTTCTCATCTCCTGCCTGACTGTGCTGGTCTTCTACTTGCCCTCAGAGTGTGGGGAGAAGATCACCTTGTGTATTTCTGTGCTGCTTTCTTTGACCGTCTTCCTCCTCCTCATTACAGAGATCATCCCATCCACTTCTCTGGTCATCCCTTTGATCGGAGAATACCTACTGTTCACTATGATCTTTGTTACGCTTTCTATTATAATCACAGTGTTTGTGTTGAATGTGCACCACCGCTCTCCTCGCACACACACCATGCCAGCTTGGGTACGTCGAATATTCTTAGATGTGGTGCCTCGGGTACTATTTATGAAGAGACCAGCAAAAGATAACTGCAAGAAGCTGATAGAGTCCTTACATGCTGGAAGACTTAGTCCTCCACCTAGGTTGTGGAATGAGACAGAGATTGAACCAACCTTCCAGAGCTCATCGTCAGCCAGTCCCACCAGTCAGAGGGCTTCACCTACATCTTCGTGCTGCCACCAGTTGGAACAGACTGCAAATACCCAAGTGATCTGCAAGTCTCCATCAGGGCAATACTCAATGTTGTGTGAAGAGTCAACCTTGGCTAGCTGTCCTTCTCCTCAAAACAAGACCCATCTTCTCGGAGAGCCTCAAACTAACCTGATGCCAAAAGTGCGTTCTGTAAGTGTCCAACAGATGTACACCCCCAAAGAAACCAATGAGGGGACAATTCGTTGCCGCTCAAGGAGCATACAGTACTGCTACCTTCATGAGGATTCCTCTCAGACCAATGGTCAGTCCAGCAACTCACCATTGTCTCACCATGTTCATGAAGGACAGCAAGGGAGTCAAAATTCCCAATGTAAATGCAAGCCCAAAACCCCAGAGAAACCAAGTGGTGCCAGCCAAGTGACCAAAACAATTAGCGCCAAAGAGCAGCATGTACTCCTAATGTCCCCATCTCTCAAGCTGGCCATAGAGGGTGTCCACTACATCGCAGATCACCTGAGAGCAGAGGATGCAGACTTCTCTGTGAGTATACTGATGAATATTTACTGAATTTTAATGGCCAATGTATAATGTAACAGGCAATAGGCAAAGGTATCTGTAATACATTCAGGAGACCTCTTTAAGTGCATGTATCCTGGTGATCAATATATTGATGTGCATGCATTAACCCTGAGGTGATGCAAGTGCATTAGTAGGAGGGAATAAGCAAATGTCCTGCGGTTAGGATAAAGACAAGAAAGCAGGGAAATTCCATTATATGGTGTATGGAGATGTGAGCGGTGGAGAAAAAATTATAAGGTGTGTGTGTTGGCACCAATAGGAAGAGTCTATCCATTGGGAATTGGCGAGTCAGTACGAATCTGGCCAATTAGTGGTGAATTTATAAAAATTCTTTATAACTTTGTACTTTGCTGACGTATCAAGACTAGATTGCTCTTAATTGTATAGCAAGTTTAGGTAAAGCTGGCCAAACCTAACAATCTCAGCTAACAATTTAATGTATATGGTGACCTCTTGACTATCCCCTAATGCCAGGTGACAGAGGATAGAAGGATCATGCATGTTGGATTTGAACAAGCCCAATCCTTTTGCTTTTGGGAATATAAGTAATTACCAGAGGCATCTGGCAGCAATTTTCTCCATCCTTCCATTCCAAAGACATGAAGCAGAATTAAGAAAGATAGCTCTTGGCTTGCATATACTCTGAATGAAGTGAGTAAGCTGCTGCCAGACATATATAAGGATCCAGCATGTTGAAATCCAACCATCCAATCCCAACAACTGCCAATGAAGGACTGATGGGAGGCCTCCATAACCATTAGGTGGTCGCCATGTTTGTCCAACCTTACTCTAAGATGTATGACCATATACCTTAGACTAAATTGGCTGAACCCCTATAAAGAAGACATGAATTTTAGCTTCAGATTTTGGCAGGATCACCTGACTGTCGGTGTCGGAGGAAATGATAGTCAGCCAGTTGAATTTCAACAACGTATGTTGAATTTCAACAACTGATCCTTTAGTTCCCTAGGGAAAGAGAGCACTACACTTGTTGTGTGCAGTATTGCTGCTCAGCTTCATACACTCTCTGGCCTCTGCAGCTGATCCCAAGGTAAGAGTGACCCTGGTTATGGATAAAAGCCAGCCATTGTTGTCTGACTGTTGAAGATGTTAAGAACTTATAGAGTACTGGCAATGATCTACCAGTGGACCTAAGATGTAGGAGCATCTTATCTGCCGTGCCATACTAGGGTTGGGGGCACATGGAGCACTTCCTCATTGCTTAGTCTCGGCCTGTGCAGGAGACGCTGCTGACCTTGGCTCTCTATGATTCAGCTCGGGTCATTATGCAGCAGGTGCACGCTGTGCCGTCTGATAGCTTTAAATGGAGACCATTGTCAGCAAGCTCCTCACAGTGTGATAAAGTGAGCGCACAGCCTGCAATCATTTAGTCTATTTCCATCTCAAGTAGCTGTTATCTGTCTTACCTCTCAGCATCCTTCTCCATAGCTTTCAACCCCCTCTACTTCTTGCATTGTGGATGCCAAGGCTTTACATTTTTTTTTCCTCGGCACTCATCGCCTTCCTCTCTCTTTTGCATTCTGTAGCTGACTGGCTTTCAGGCTCACAGTTCTGCTTGACTTCTGAAGGCCTTCCCCTGTGTCTGCCATTCGGTGGCCATGCCTGTAGCACACATCAACCTGTTAAAGATGTGTTACTGCTGTCCTTCCTAGGATTGCTGATGTGCACTATAGCACGACTGAAGGCTACGTATCGCAGATCATTGATCCCAAACCTGTGGCTGCCTAGCTGTTGCAAAACTGCAACTCCCAGTAGGCCCTGACAAAAACTGTCAGGGCTAACTGTGAGTTTTAAAGGGGTTATCCAGGATTTTAAAAACATGGCCATTTTCTTCCAGAGACAGCACAACTCTTGTCTCCAGTTTAGGTGAGGTTTTTCAACTCCGTTCTATTGAAGTGAATGGAGCTTAGTTGCAAATCACACCTGAACTGGAGACAAGAGTGGTGTTGTCTCTGAAAGAAAGTGGCCATGTTTTTCTAACGTTGGATAACCCCTTTAATTTTGGTACTGTTAAAGATGCAGATGACCAGGACTGATGTGGAGGTTGAAACAGTGAAAGGGCCACAGCTGTGGATCAACACTGAAACCCTTTTTTTCTTAGGATAGGCGGAGGTCCCAGTGTTTATATCCCCTCTAATAGGGGGATACCTTCTCTTTATAACATGGGTCTCCAAACTGCGGCCCTCCAGCTGTTGAAATACTAAATTTCCCATCATGCCTGGACAGCCAAATCCAAAGCTTTAGCTGTCCAGGCATGATAAGAATTGTGGTTTTGCAACAGCTGGACAGGCTGCAGTTTGGAGACTCATGCTTTATAAGGTGTGACTACCCCTTTAATAAGTTGATGTTCTTCCCATATTCCTTGTCTCATCTACATGGTATATGTATAAGCTATCCATTAAGTAGATTTATCTCTCCTTCCTCCAGGTAAAACAGGATTGGAAGTATGTTGCTATGGTGATTGACCGGATCTTCCTATGGATGTTCATCATCGTTTGCCTATTGGGAACTGTTGGACTATTCCTTCCACCTTGGTTAGCCGGAATGATATAACCTCAATGTCCTAGGACAACGCACAGACTGGCTTTGCCGACTGTGGGTGGGGAAACATCGGACTAGGGTGGGAATATAGGGGAGCATGAATGCATGGTGTATGCAGACAGGCTGGACCGGACACGAGAACAGACTGAGGTACTTAAGATTTCAGGCGAAACTAGGACAAAGTGGAGGAGAAGGACCAGAGTGCGAATGCGTGTGACAGTGTCTGTAGTATATAAATATTTAATCCTATGTCTGACTCGCATGAGTGAGCTCGGAAAGCTCCTGGGGATACCCGAGGGCAGAAATCCATTTCAAAGGCGTTCCCTGCGTCCGTGGCAAGGAATCCTTCATTAAATATTTGCTGTACACAGCTCACTGCACAAAGCAATGGTGTGTTCTGACCAAACCCTGCTGGTGTGCAGCAGGTGGGTGAATAAACATGAAGGAAACCTTCAGGATAATCTGTCTGTGGTCTTCTGTTCATTTCTATGGTGTGTCCTGTGTGATGACGATGAATGGGAGAAAAGGGAATCTTCAAGATTCTAGGCAATATTCTTAATATATGTTTTGTGGACATGTCACGGGAAAAGTGCTCGAGGGGGTGTACATCTCACCCAGGTTAATACGGAACGTGAGATGGTGAGTCCAGGAGGCATCTGTGCTCAGCAGTGTTATGCTGCTGAGCTATTATTTATTATTGCCGGGCCTGGACTTACATGGAATGGCAGATAGGTTTTGGTAGTGGGATTTGCCATTCCCTCCCCCCCGATCCAGGTCAGGTTTTGGGGTCAGGTGTCTCTGGCCCTAATCAGCCTGACAGAGAAAAGCCCTGCAGAGGATCCTTGGTTTGCTCTCAGCCAGAAGTGAACAGCCTGCAGGCTGGGTTTGCTGCGAGCAAAGGATACTGTCGCTGCTGGGGGCTTACTCAGCGACTCTGCTTACCAAGTGCCAGATAGGTGACCGGTTGTTAGTAAGTGCCCGGACGGGCAAGGACCTTTTTGTTTTTGTTTTGTTCTGAAAAGCATGGTATTGCTACATTTCTGTTGAGGACTGTTTATGCAGCTAATAAACACCCAGTTGTTTTTTATAAGTCCAAGTTTGCTGTCTGAACTGTGTCCAACCACACCATCCCCCGGGAAGATCCCTACAATTGGTGGAGGATGCAGGCAAAACGGTTGCTAGGGGCAACGGTGTGCATCAACTTGGCTACAGCTGCTTATGTCCTGGGTGAAGGCTGCGGCTTCACTCCAAAAACAGCCAAGCAACATGGAGGAGATGATGAAGCAGTTAATGCAAGTGAGTTTGCAGCAACAACAAGCTCTAACAGACGCTAACCTGCGCCATGAACAGACAATGGCTGCACAACAGAGACTTATTGAGCACCTGATAGCAAAGCAGGAGGCGTCTGCAGGTGCTAATCCCCAGCTGGTGGCAGCAGCCACGCCAGAGACTTTGTCTGTGAAAAGAGCCGTGCAGCGTGCGCTGCAAAAGATGACTGCTGATGATGATATTGAGGCCTACTTAACTGTCTTTGAGCGGGTGGCTGAGCGAGAGAAGTTACCCTCCACTGAGTGGGCAGAAGTGATTGCGCCCTATTTAACAGGCGAACCTCAAAAGGCCTACTATGACCTCAGTGAGCAAGAGGTCAAAGACTATCCTCGGCTAAAAGCAGAGATACTCGCCCGACTAGGAGTTACTGCTGCTGTCCGTGCCCGGAGGGTCCGCAACTGGAGCTACAGTCTGGACAAGTCAGCGAGGTCCCAGATGTATGACCTGATCCATTTGGCAAGAAAGTGGTTGGAGCCAGACACCTCTACTCCTGCCCAGATCCTAGAGAGGGTCGTGATGGATCGCTACCTCCGTGCCCTTCCTGCTGATCTACAACGCTGGGTAGGACAAGGTGACCCTAGGAGTGCCGACGAACTCGTCAGCCTTGTGGAGAGGTTCCAGGCGACCGAGGACTACCTCCGTGATGTTCCTGCAGCACCGTCACCTCCCCGGAGTGCCAGATCTGTGCCATCATCTGGTAAGAGACTTCCATCTATTGGGGGAGTGTGGAGGGGTGCTGATAGAGGGAAGAGCGCTCAGGAGATGTCTCAGGGGAAAAAGACTGGTGATGGTCCCCGGTGGCTAAGTGGCCCTAAAAAGGACTCCCTGCCAAGGAGACCAGGCCCTATCCAGTGCTGGAGATGCCATGAGACGGGACATATGTCTGCCTATTGCCCTCTTACCACTGAGCCCATGGAGTGTGACGCTAGCCGGCGTCAGTCGCTATTTGCGGAGCCGTCTTTTGTTGCAGTCACTGGACTAGAGACTGAACCACAAGTCTGCAACATTACTGTAAATGACTTCCCTGTTAAGGCGTTGCTGGACTCAGGAAGCCTTGTCACCTTGGTGCATGCCAGCCTGGTGACTGGGGACTTTGTGCCAAAAAGACATATGAGTGTGGTATGCATACATGGTGATACAAAGGTTTACCCTATAGTACTGGCTAATGTCGGGACTGAACTAGGCACGGTACAATATGAAGTGGGTGTGGTTAAAAACCTTATGCATAATGTGATATTGGGGCGTGATTTTCCTTTGTTCTGGGCTCTATGGGGAAAACAACAATCCCCTGAAAGGAGTGAGGAGACCCCTAAGTCTATTGCATTACCCACGGTAAATGCTAAAAATGTACAGGATGAAAATGATGCTTTTCCTTTGCAGGTCCTGGCTGGTGAGGAAGAGGCTCCTCCCACTGCGCAGAATGTTCCAGACTTAGAGGTGTCTAGGGATAATTTTGGTACTGCACAATTACAGGACCCCACTCTCAAAAATGCGAGAGAGCAGGTCACTGTTATGAATGGGGTACCTCAGGAACCAGATGCTGAGAAAAAATTTCCACATTTTTCTATGACTAATGATCTCTTATATAGAGTCACTAAGATTAATGATGAGGTGGTGGAACAGCTTCTGGTGCCTAAGTCGTACCGGCGTCAGGTACTCGACATGGCCCATAATCATGTCCTTGGGGGCCACTTGGGGACAGATAAAACACAGGAGAGAGTCCTCCAGAGGTTTTATTGGCCCGCGATTTATGCTGACATAAAAAAATACTGTGAGTCGTGCCCCACATGTCAGCTTAGCGCTCCAGTGTCGCATTTTCGCAGTCCTTTGGTCCCCCTCCCCATCATAGAGGTACCTTTTGACCGGATCGCAATGGACTTGGTGGGTCCCATTGTAAAGTCGGCTAGGGGACACCAGTACATTCTAGTTGTGTTGGACTACGCGACCCGCTATCCTGAGGCTGTACCCCTAAGAAACACTGCCTCTAAAACAATTGCACGGGAATTGTTTTATATGTTTTCCAGGGTGGGGATCCCCAAGGAAATCTTGACCGACCAAGGTACCCCATTTGTGTCAAAGGTAATGAAAGAGCTATGCAAACTGTTTAAAATCTCACACCTACGTACCTCTGTATATCACCCACAGACAGACGGGTTAGTGGAGAGGTTTAATAAAACCCTGAAACATATGTTAAAAAAAGTGGTGGAAAAGGATGGTCGTGATTGGGATCACTTACTACCTTATCTAATGTTTTCTATTAGGGAAGTACCCCAAGCGTCCACAGGGTTCTCTCCCTTTGAATTAGTCTATGGTCGTCACCCTAGGGGTTTGTTGGATATAGCGAAAGAGACATGGGAAAGTGAGTCCACCCCATACAAGAGTGTTATAGAGCATGTAGCACAAATGCAGGACCGTATAGCCACTGTAATGCCCCTAGTAAGGGAACACCTCCAGAGGGCACAAGAGGGCCAAAGCAGAATTTACAATCGTTCTGCAAGAGTCAGGACATTTAGCCCAGGTGACCGGGTCCTCATACTTGTTCCCACGGTAGAAAGCAAATTCTTAGCAAAGTGGCAGGGTCCCTATGAAATTGTAGAGAAGATCAGTGAGGTCAACTACAAGGTACACCAACCAGGTAGAAGGAAGCCTTTCCAAGTTTATCACATAAACTTGATCAAGCCCTGGAAAGACAGGGAATCCTTGGTGGCGACAAAGCCTGTTGGTCATCTGTCACCACCAATCCCTCCGGTCAGGATTGGTGACACCCTATCAGTGTCCCAGAAGCAGGAAGCTAAGGAGTTCCTGCAGAGAAATAAAGACAAGTTTTCTGACCTACCAGGGCGTACGCATCTCATTAGTCATCATATTGAAACTGAGCCTAGAAGCAGAGTAAACCTTAAGCCCTATAGGATACCAGAAGCACGGAGGGAGGCGGTATCATCCGAGGTAAAACGTATGCTTGACCTAGGAGTCATTGAGGTATCCCAGAGCGAGTGGTCCAGCCCGATTGTGTTAATCCCAAAGCCCAATGGAACTTGGAGGTTCTGTAATGACTTTAGAAAGTTAAATGAGATCTCCAAGTTCGATGCCTACCCCATGCCCAGGGTAGATGAGTTGATAGAAAGGATGGGTAATGCCAGGTACATAACTACCCTTGATCTCACTAAGGGCTACTGGCAGATCCCACTCACTCCTAAGGCTAGAGAGAAGACTGCATTCTCCACCCCTGATGGGCTCTTCCAATACGTAGTGATGCCATTCGGGTTACATGGAGCCCCTGCCACTTTTCAGAGGTTGATGGACTTGATTCTGCGACCACATCGTGATTACTCCGCTGCCTACCTCGATGATGTGGTCATTTTTAGCCCTGATTGGGAAAGTCACCTCTGTAAGGTCCAGGCGGTGTTAGATGCCATAAGTGATGCGGGGTTAACCATCAATGCAGAGAAGTGTGCACTAGCCTTAGAGGAGGCCAAATACTTGGGCTACATTATTGGGAGGGGGTTAGTGAAACCACAACTAAATAAAATTGAGGCAATACAGAATTGGCCCAACCCCTCACAAAGAAACAGGTCAGAGCTTTCCTGGGTATTACGGGCTATTACCGAAGGTTTGTGCCGAATTTTGCTTCAGTTGCAGCCCCACTAACTGACCTGACAAAGGGTACGAAGTCCGCAATGGTGACATGGACTCCAGAGGCTGAGAAGGCTTTTCAAAGCCTTAAGTCTGCCCTATGCCAACAGCCTGTGCTAGTTACCCCTGACTTTAGGCGAGAGTTTTTGGTACAGACAGACGCCTCTAACACAGGGTTAGGCGCCGTCCTCTCACAGGTCGTGAATGGCGAGGAGCACCCGGTGATGTACTTGAGTCGGAAGCTATCCCCGGCCGAGAAAAACTACGCCATTGTGGAGCGAGAGTGTCTGGCAGTGAAGTGGGCCCTAGAGTCCCTGAGGTACTACTTGCTAGGCAGGAAATTCAGGTTAGTGACAGACCATGCCCCCCTAACATGGATGAAGCTAAACAAGGAGAAAAACGCAAGGGTGACTAGATGGTTTTTGTCCCTACAAAACTTTAATTTTACTGTGGAACACCGGCCAGGGAAATTACAGGCAAATGCGGACGCCCTATCAAGGGTACACTGCCTGTGGGGACAATACGCTCAGCCCTCCGGTCTGAAAAAGAGGGGGGGGATATGTGGACATGTCACGGGAAAAGTGCTCGAGGGGGTGTACATCTCACCCAGGTTAATACGGAACGTGAGATGGTGAGTCCAGGAGGCATCTGTGCTCAGCAGTGTTATGCTGCTGAGCTATTATTTATTATTGCCGGGCCTGGACTTACATGGAATGGCAGATAGGTTTTGGTAGTGGGATTTGCCATTCCCTCCCCCCCGATCCAGGTCAGGTTTTGGGGTCAGGTGTCTCTGGCCCTAATCAGCCTGACAGAGAAAAGCCCTGCAGAGGATCCTTGGTTTGCTCTCAGCCAGAAGTGAACAGCCTGCAGGCTGGGTTTGCTGCGAGCAAAGGATACTGTCGCTGCTGGGGGCTTACTCAGCGACTCTGCTTACCAAGTGCCAGATAGGTGACCGGTTGTTAGTAAGTGCCCGGACGGGCAAGGACCTTTTTGTTTTTGTTTTGTTCTGAAAAGCATGGTATTGCTACATTTCTGTTGAGGACTGTTTATGCAGCTAATAAACACCCAGTTGTTTTTTATAAGTCCAAGTTTGCTGTCTGAACTGTGTCCAACCACACCATCCCCCGGGAAGATCCCTACAGTTTGTATATACGTAGTTACAATATATGCAACTACCACTAGGGGAAGCTTACTGCATTCTGTGCCAGTATTGAGTTCAGCGTATAAACTGTATGCAGTAAGCTTCCCCTAGTGGTGACTACAGGCAACTAAAATGTTATTATTCAACTATATTCAGTCTGGAAATGGGCTGGGGACATATGTCAGTATATAGAGGGAGATTTATCAAACATGGTGTAAAGTGACTCGCAAAAAAGAAATGAGCTGGCACTCACCCGTATCTTGAACTGCACTTTATTGGTAACTTCTTTTAAAATTCATGGCAAACATCCTCGGATGGCTGCGACGCCAACACCCTGCTAATGCGTGACAGCTGTTTCATGTGGATCCCACACTTCTCCAGACCAGTCACCGTTCACACTTACTGGATCCGCAGCAAATCCGCAGCAGATCCGCAGCAGATTTCCTTTAAATAACTGAACACAGCATCAAATCTGCACCATCAAATCTGCTGCGGATCTGCTGCAGATCTGCTGCGGATCCTGTAGGTGTGAACACACCCTAAGGGCTGAGCCATCTATAGCTTATAGTGGCCATTTAATTCCCTAGACGCCTTGGTTATTAGAGATTGTGATCAGGGTGGTTAGACAGAGAAGCAAATACTGTGAACTCAGCCTAAGGCCATGTTCACACATTGCGTAACGGCGGTCGTTCTGTGACACGGCCTTGTCCCAGAACGGCTGCTGTCTGAGATGTTCAACCCGGCCAATACTGCAGTACCGGCCAGGTAAACATCACTTCAACTTGTGGCCAGTTCCACACAGAGTAAAATCGGCAGAATTCCGTGGTGGAGCTCTCCGCCGCAGAATCCCACGTGCCATCTGTTTCAATGGGAGGGCTTGTGCGCTTCCAATCTCCACTCAAAGAATTGACATGTCAATTCTTTGAGTGGAGAGCGATGGAAGCGAAGGCGCACGAGTAGAGAAGAGCGAACCAGGTTCGGGTTCAAGTCCATCCGAATCCGAACTTTCGGCATTTGATGAGCGGTGGCTGCTGAACTTGGATAAAGCCCTAAGGCTATGTTGAAAACATGGATATAGTCATTGGCTGTTTTCCAGACAACCTTAGATCTTTATCCAAGTTCAGCAGCCACCGCTAATCAAATGCCGAACGTTCGGGTTCAGATGGACTCGAACCCGAACCTGGTTCGCTCATCTCTACGTGCGAGCCCTCCCATAGTCAAACAGTGTCACACTGAAGCAGCCAGGATGAGGGTTCCTGTTTTTTATTAGGATACCATTGTTATATACTTAATACTTTATCCCCTTGTGTGGGGCTATTTTGCTGTGATGCCTTTCACTGTACAAACTGAAAACTGCCCCCATTTGACTGTAGTGATGAAAAAAAAAAAGTTATGACGAAAAGCAAAAACATTTCCAAGTTGTTATCCAGGCTTACAAAAAATATGGCTGCTTTCTTCGAGAAACAGCACCACTCCTGTCCTCAGTTTGGGTGTGGTATTGCAACCCAGTTGCATTGCAGTGAATGGAGCTGAACTATAATACCACACAGAATCTGAGGACAGGGGGGGCGCTGTTTTTGCATGAAAATAGCTGTGTTTTTTCTAACCCTGAACAAACATTTTAAGAAAAAGCTGGCCATACTATCATGTCCCACATCATGGTAAACAAGTGTCACTGTTCCCTTGCAGTGCATGTTAATAGTGTTGGGGCGCCCTCTCCCCTTATTATAATACTAATGCTGTGACCAACCTGAGTTGGTGTCTTTTTTTCAAGTGTTTTAAAAGAACAATGAGGGTTAAAGGGCAAGAGAACAACCTATCTATGATATTTGCCTTTAAATCTCAATGTGGAGGCAGTACACACGCCTGTGATCTCTACATCAGCCGCCTTTCATCTGCAGCCTCTGTAAATCTTGGTAAAGTACTGTAGACTAGCTGACGTTGTATGAAGGACATGTTCAAAGCCCGGACGCATCCCTCACCGCAGGCGGAAAAGGCATGTGACAGCAACAAACGCTCAACTTGCCAAACCCATTGGGATGAAAAAAGGAACATAGCTGTTTAATGTGTGAAGGGCACCGCATGTGTGTAATGCAGCATTCTGATAATTCTTCTCATTGACGGCCATGTGTTAATGAGAGACACGGATCTTCTCACATTCCCCATCTTAAATACAGCGAGAAAGGAGTGAATAGACCTGACGTCATCTACAAGTCATTCTGCAATGTATATTCATTACCGCTCCCCTGTATAACACACAGGTAATGTCTACACAGTCACGCTAATTGTAACATCAATGGTGCAGAAAACTACATTCTATACGGCTCGGTGCTCAAAGTAGAATAGCTTTATTATACCAGAACAAACTTCTAAAACTCTAACCTTATAAATGTGTGGAACTGCTATGATACTGTTCCCTATGTACATGAAAATAACTACTATACTACTGCTTCCTATGTACAAGAATATAACTACTATAATACTGCCTCCTATATACAAGAATATAACTACTATAATACTGCTCCTATATACAGGAATATAACTACTATAATACTGCTTCTATGTACAAGAATATAACTACTATAATACTGCCTCCTATATACAAGAATATAACTACTATAATACTGCTCCTATATACAGGAATATAACTACTATAATACTGCTTCTATGTACAAGAATATAACTACTATAATACTGCTCCTATGTACAAGAATATAACTACTATAATACTGCTCCTATATACAGGAATATAACTACTATAATACTGCTTCTATGTACAAGAATATAACTACTATAATACTGCCTCCTATATACAAGAATATAACTACTATAATACTGCTCCTATATACAGGAATATAACTACTATAATACTGCTTCTATGTACAAGAACATAACTACTATAATACTGCCTCCTATATACAAGAATATAACTACTATAATACTGCTCCTATATACAGGAATATAACTACTATAATACTGCTCCTATTTACAAGAATATAACTACTATAATACTGCTCCCTATATACAAGAAAATAACTACTATAATACTGCTCCCTATATACAAGAATATAACTACTATAATACTGCTCCCTATATACAAGAATATAACTACTATAATAATGCCCCCTATGTACAAGGATATAACTACTATAATACTGTTTCCTATGTACAAGAATATAACTACTATAATACTGCTCCTATGTACAGGAATATAACTACTATAATACTGCTCCCTATATACAAGAATATAACTACTATAATACTGCTCCCTATATACAAGAATATAACTACTATAATAATGCCCCCTATGTACAAGGATATAACTACTATAATACTGCCCCCTATATACAAGAATATAACTACTATAATACTGCCTCCTATTCAGCAGTGATTCTAGCCTCTCTGCTTCCCGAGGCGAACTATAGGATGACGCCCCCCCCCCCCCCCCGTCAATCCGCCCACATTATAATCCACTACTGCCCCCCCCCACCCACCCACTGCTGTCCCCAATAAACATAATGTTTGGTCCCTTGCTGCACAGAGGATTTCAGGAGAGGAGGGGGCTGATCTTATAGGAGAGGTCCCAGCAGCACAGAGGATGTCAGGAGAGGAGGGGGCTAATCCTATAGGAGAGGTCCCAGCAGCACAGAGGATGTCAGGAGAGGAGGGTGCTAATCCTATAGAAGAAGTCCCAGCAGCACAGAGGATGTCAGGAGAGGAGGGTGCTGATCTTTTAGGAGATGGTCCCCCTCTTCCCCCCCTTATAGATGGTCCCCTCTCCCTTATAGATGGTCCCCCTCTCCCCCCTCTTATAGATGGTCCCCCTCTCCCCCCTCCCTTATAGATGGTCCCCCTCTCCCCCTCCCTTATAGATGGCCCCCCTCTCCCCCCTCCCTTATAGATGGTCCCCCTCTTTCCCCTCCCTTATAGATGGTCCCCCTCTTCCTCCCTTATTGATGGTCCCCCTCTTCCCCCCTTATAGATGGTCCCCCTCTTTCCCCCTTATAGATGGTCCCCCTCTCCCCCCCCCCCTTATAGATGGTCCCCCTCTTTCCCCCCCCCCTTATAGATGGTCCCGCTCTTCCCTCTCCCCCCCCTTATAGATGGTCCCCCTCTTCCCCCCCTTATAGATGGTCCCCCTCTTCCCTCTCCCCCCCTTATAGATGGTCCCCCTCTTCCCCCCTTATAGATGGTCCCCTCTCCATTATAGATGGTCCCCCTCCCCCCCTTATAGATGGTCCCCCTCTTCCCCCCTCCTTATAGATGGTCCCCCTCTCCCCCCTCCCTTATAGATGGCCCCCCCCCTTATAGATGGTCCCCCTCTTTCCCCCCTCCCTTATAGATGGTCCCCCTCTCCCCCCCCTTATAGATGGTCCCCCTCTTCCCCCCCTTATAGATGGTCCCCTCTCCATTATAGATGGTCCCCCTCCCCCCCCTTATAGATGGTCCCCCTCTCCCCCCTCCCCCCCCCCTTATAGATGGTCCTCCCCTTATAGATGGTCCCCCTCTTTCCCCCCCCCCTTATAGATGGTCCCCCTCCCCCCCTTATAGATGGTCCCCCTCTTTCCCCCCTCCCTTATAGATGGTCCCCTTCCCCCCCCCTTATAGATGGTCCCCCTCTTTCCCCCCCCCTTATAGATGGTCCCCTTCACCCCCCCCCCCTCCCTTATAGATGGTCCCCCTCTCACCCCCCCCCCCCCCCCCCCTACAGCACATAACTCACCTACCCTCCGTTCCCCCGTCGAGCCTCTCTGGTCTGGTCCCGGCTGATGTGCGGCTGCTGGGGGTGTCCCATCCTGTCCCCGGCAGCGCGCGCATCAGAGAGCTCCCCGTGCGCCTGTGGATGTGACTTCCGGCGCACGGGGAGCTCTCTGATTCATAAGCACCGCGCTGTAGTAACAGCACCACGCGGCTGATTCATTACAGCGCGGCGCTTATGAATACAGTCTCCCCCGCTCACAGCATCTAATTACAGATGCTGTCCTGGCGCGGGGGTCTCCGGTATATGGTACAATCAGTGGCGGATTATAATGTGGGCGGCCGCCCGAACCGCCCATATTATAATCTGCCACTGAATGCCGCCCCCATGATGACAGCTGGTGGCGCCGCCTGAGGCAGACAACTCAGGTCGCTTCATCATTGCGGCGCCACTGCTCCTATTTACAAGAATATAACTACTATTATACTGATTATATGTACAAGAATATAACTATTATAATACTGCTCCTACTGTATATACAAGAATATTACTACTATAATACTGCCCCTTATATACAAGAATATAACTACTATAATCACAAGCTTGTAGATGTGTTGGCACTATCTGGAAACCATGATATCTTTAAGTATTATACAGGCTGAGTGGTCTGATTTAATGAGGAGCGTTGTGATCTCCGTGCAATGAGTAACTTCAGTGCGGTGTCTGCATAGCAGTGGTGCTCAGCATTAGTGAGAATACAGTCCATTCAAATAGCACAAGCCTTTGAGTAAGGAAAATAGAGGCCAGTGGCACTCACCAGGTTTCTGCAGCAGTTGTGGTTTACTATCAAGATGCCATCATGCAGGTATGTTCAGGGCAGGGAGAGACAGGTCCAAAGGTGCTGTGCACTGTGGCTACAGCCATTTCGCGGGCTAACTTGGCCAGATGAAGCAGGAAAGTTAGCCCGCGAAACGGCTGTAGCTGCAGAAACCTGGTAAGTGCCGCTGGCCTCTATTTTCCTTACTTAAAGGCTTGTGATATATAACTACTATAATACTGCCTCTTATGTACAAAAATATAACAACTATAATACTGCCCCCTATATACAAGAATATAACTGGTATAATACTGCTCCTATGAACAAGAATACAAGAATATAACTACTATAATACTGCCCCCTATATACAAGAATATAACTACTATAATACTGCTCCTACATACAAGAATATAACTACTATAATACTGCTCCTATGAACAAGAATACAAGACTATAACTACTATAATACTGCCCCCTATACACAAGAATATAACTACTATAATCCGGTCCAAAAAAGAAGAAAGAGCTAGCACTCACCGTTTGCTGAAAAACATTATCCAGTTTATTCGGGGTTCAATACAGCATGGATCACGGGGAGGGAGGTGGAAGCAGGTGCGTCAAGGCGACAGACTGTTTCACTTGCGCTTGCAAGTTTTGTCAGGCCCACGGACGTCACTGCCGGGGGAGGGTCATGTATAAATAGGTAACAACAATAAGTGCAAAAGTTAAAACACCATTTAAAAACAATTGTTACAGAAAAGATCCAAAGTCGTTACGTTCATTAAGACCTAGGGGTCCTGTAGCATGTAATCTGCTTATCCATATGGACTCCCTCTGGAGTAAGCGTTGATGCCGATCTCCGCCTTCTTTATTGCAAAAAACTCGTTCTAAACCTAAGAACTGCAGTATCTAAGGTTTAGATCTAAGATACTGCAGTTCTTAGGCAAGTGAAACAGTCTGTCGCCTTGACGCACCTGCTTCCACCTCCCTCCCCGTGATCCATGCTGTATTGAACCCCGAATAAACTGGATAATGTTTTTCAGCAAACGGTGAGTGCTAGCTCTTTCTTCTTTTTTGGACCGGATTGGATTTATCTTATCATTAGCTTTATGCACCACCCAGCTGAATATCCACTGCCTATACATCCTCTACTCTTAGTCCTGACCCAGAGTACTCCACAAATACCCTATATGCGCATTGGTGCTCGCTCCTATTTCTCTTTGGATTGTTTTTAGACTGTGTATTTTTCTTGGAGCACGTGCACACTGCTGCGGTTTTTCTCATGGAGGTCAATATGGACGCCGAGAACCCTAATGAGGATGAGGCTTTGCATGTGGGGAGGGAGAACGCAGGGGCGTATTTCACGTCCTGCAACAGTAAACAAGATCTACAATTAATGAGCGTGAAAGCCCTGGAGTATAAGATTTCTACGTTGGCTGAAAAAGAGACCAAGTTGTTTTGGACAATTAACTCACTGCAGTCGTACATTGATAGCAGCCGCGCACCAAGAGGACTGAGATCCTACAAAAGTCCGGTGCAATATCAAGAGGATGAGGAGTTCATGCGTGAGTGGCAAGCAGCTCACAGGATCCACTCCATGAATCTCCTCGGACTGATACTGGACAGAAACCGCAAGGAATACGAGGCCATTACGGCCGAGCTATGCAAAGCGCGTATTGAACAACGCACCCGTTCATCTGAAAGTCATATTGCCTTATTCAATAAAAAGTTGGATAAAAAGTTGCTCCTTTTGCAGGTTGAAACGAAGGAACGCAAAAGGGACAAATTTCTTCGTGATAAATCAGATTACGAGAATTATCGGGTTTTTGAGTGGAACCCGCGCCGGCAAAAACGCACCAAAGGGAGACGCAGACCCCCATCTGAATTTTGGACTACAGACTCGGATACGAGTCTTTCAGACGACAATGGGGCAGGCCGCTCTGTATCAGCTGCCACTGGACGAACACCAGGAACTGTCGTCCCTTTAGGAAACACACCAGGCGCGGGGGCACAAAGAGGAAAGCCCGGATGGAAAGGAAAAAGGACCTTCAAGCAAGTCTCGTGGAGGGACTAATCAGACCAACAAATGTGTTTAATATCTCGGGAGTAGATTTACCATCTGAGTGTATGGATGTGCTCTCGAAAGGATACAATTTTGGCATTTCAGAAAATTTTTCATTTACTTCCTTTGAGATAGATTTCTATAAAGCCCTGAGAAGGGTTAATTTGCATAAATATTTTTCTAATAATAAATTTAAGAGCAAAGAAGACCCTGGTCTAATAAGAAGGTGTTCGGTGGGCCCTCTAGGGTTCATAGTCTCTGATAATTTTTCTACACAAGATATTCAATGTATTAGATTGTTGGCGGATTGTGAAACGGAATCTAATGGTGAGAGTGATCTTGTTCATATGTCTAACCCTTTTACAGGTGGGAATGCTTCTACTTTTACCCCTCCTGTAGCCCCTGGTGGGGCAGTGGAATGTTTCACTAAGGCTGTATTACAGGATGTTCGGTCTCTAGTCTATCCTGTTAGTAAAAGTAATTTAACTGACAGAGAAAGAAAAGCCATTGAGTGGTTAAGAAACCGGCCTGACCTTACCATCACTAAGGCCGATAAGGGCGGAGCTACGGTGGTCCTATCTGCTGCATATTACAGCGAGGAGGCCCACCGTCAGCTCGACGATAGACGGGTCTATACCCTAGTCACACATGATCCTACTAAAAGAACTGTAGAGAAACTGAGGTCATTACTCAATACACATGTACGCAAGGGAGCCATAACTGAAAAAGTTGCTGAAAAATTGCTTATTGAGTCACCTAGAGTACCTAAATGGTACTGTCTTCCCAAGGTACACAAATGTCTTGAGAGACCCCCCGGTCGCCCTATTGTATCCGCTATTGGATCGGCTACCGAGGGGATCTCTCAATACCTGGATTGGTTACTCAGACCCCTCCTGGATGGTTTCCCTTCATATTTAAAAGATTCCAATGATTTTTTGCTAGCCCTTAAAGATAGTTATGTTGGTCCCGGTTGTTTTGTGGCATCAGTGGACGTCGAGAGCCTCTACACCCGCATCCCTCATGATGCGGGTGTGGAGGCAATTGATCGCCTCCTTGAGCTCACTGGTCATTCTTTACCTTTAAGAGATTTTGCTAAAGAAGCTTTGTTATTTATTTTGAACAATATTTTTTTTACTTTTGAGGGTGCATGGTACGGGCAAAATACCGGTACTGCGATGGGTACGCCCGTATCATGCACCTACGCCAATCTTTTTCTTGCGTTTATGGAGACGAACATTGTGTTCCATACCTGTAACCCTTTCATTCCGCACATTAGAAATTATTTAAGATACGTCGACGACGTTTTCATAATTTGGGAGGGGTCTGAGGACCAATTTAATGACTTTGTGAAATATTTGAACGACACTAATAATGTAAATATGAGTTTCACCAGCAAATTCGGGGGTTTAGTTATCGAGTTCCTAGATGTGTTAGTTGACATATCTGGTCATGAACTCGTTACCTCCGTTTACAGGAACCCACAGGCCACCAATTCCATTTTACATTACCACAGTTCTCATCCGCAACAGGTGAAAAATAGTATCCCATACAGTCAATTTCTTAGACTTAGAAGAATAAATAACACCGAACAATTATTCAAAGAACAAGCATCTGAACTGGCCAACAGATTTGAAGAGAGACAATACCCCCGAGATTTAGTCACCAAGGCTCTAGAGAAAGTATCCTGTAGAGATCAGTTACAGCTATTAAAAAGTAAAAAGAACCCTCGCACGAGACCTAAAAGATTTGCATTTTCTTTTCAAAACACCAACATGAATAAATGTATCAACGACCGTATAAGAAGGCATTGGCATTACATTGAGGATGATCCTGACCTCAATGGTGTAGCCTCACTCAAACCCATTATCACATACCGTAAGAACAACACTTTAGGAGATATTCTAAAAAAGAAAGTTTTACCCAACACCAGTGCAACCCTCCAAGAGAAATGGCTTAATAAGAGTAACATTGTGGGAAACAAGAGATGCGGGCAGTGCGCTTACTGTTGCCAGATGCACCCCGTGTCCTTTGTTTGCCTGAATGGCAAAGAGTGTTTTATCAATGAGTTTATTACGTGTAAGAGCACCTTTGTGGTGTACTCTATTTTCTGTCCGTGCGGACGCTTCTATGTCAGCAAGACAAAAAGAGCCCTTAGTACAAGATATAAAGAGCACTGCTATTCCATCAAGACAGGTAAGGGCGTACCCAGGTTAATTTCTCATGTCAGAGAGGTGCATGGCGGGAATACTAAGATACTGCAGTTCTTAGGTTTAGAACGAGTTTTTTGCAATAAAGAAGGCGGAGATCGCCATCAACGCTTACTCCAGAGGGAGTCCATATGGATAAGCAGATTACATGCTACAGGACCCCTAGGTCTTAATGAACGTAACGACTTTGGATCTTTTCTGTAACAATTGTTTTTAAATGGTGTTTTAACTTTTGCACTTATTGTTGTTACCTATTTATACATGACCCTCCCCCGGCAGTAACGTCCGTGGGCCTGACGAAACTTGCAAGCGCAAGTGAAACAGTCTGTCGCCTTGACGCACCTGCTTCCACCTCCCTCCCCGTGATCCATGCTGTATTGAACCCCAAATAAACTGGATAATGTTTTTCAGCAAACGGTGAGTGCTAGCTCTTTCTTCTTTTTTGGACCGGATTGGATTTATCTTATCATTAGCTTTATGCACCACCCAGCTGAATATCCACTGCCTATACATCCTCTACTCTTAGTCCTGACCCAGAGTACTCCACAAATACCCTATATGCGCATTGGTGCTCGCTCCTATTTCTCTTTGGATTGTTTATAACTACTATAATACTGCTCCTATATACAAGAATATAACTACTATAATACTTCTCCTATGTACAAGAATATAACTACTATAATGTATAAAATAGAAAATAAGTCCAAGCACTCACCGGATGAAGTGATCTCTTTGTGCGTTTATTCAGACATCACAGGGAGGGAGCCGTGGTAGAGGGTGCGGGAGCGTGTAGCAGACAACTGTTTCGCGCCTCAGCGCTTTGTCAAGTCTTGGACTTATTTTCTATTTTATACACCGTACTGCCCTTGTCTCTGTTCGAGCACCGTGGCTACTTACCAGTGCAGTTTATTAGCCCTTTATCCGACACCAGCGCACAGCTACTGATTGAGCAGTATTCAGACAGTGCCGGCACCTGTATCTTCCTGAAGCATAACTACTATAATACTGCTCTTATATACAATAATATAACTACTATAATACTGTTCCTATGTACAAGACTATAACTACTATAGTACTGCCCCCTATGTACAAGAATATAACTACTATAATACTGTTCCTATGTACAAGACTATAACTACTATAATACTGCCCCCTATGTACAGGAATATAACTACTATAATACTGCTCCTATGTACAAGAATATAACTACTATAATACTGCTCCTATGTACAAGAATATAACTACTATAATACTGCTCCTATGTACAAGAATATAACTACTATAATACTGCCTCCTATGTACAAGAATATAACTACTATAATACTGCTCCTATGTACAAGAATATAACTACTATAATACTGCTCCTATATACAAGAATATAACTACTTTCTTCTTCGTCTCAAGGCAGCACAATAGGGTTATTCAGCTCCTCCTTAGATCCTCCTAGGAACGCCCACCTAAAAAAACCTCATTAACCAGCACCAATCCCACTGTATGACTCCCTTTAAATCACTCCCACTCACACACTGACACGTGTTTTTTCATATCCTCCTAGCCTGGGAGGTTAGGCAAGTATATGCCATTTTAAGCCCACCTTATATTAACACTGTTTTGTGTTTGTTTTCTTGCAGAGAGGCCGTTGAGCCTCAGCACTGCAGCCTAGGCTGCAGCAGGTACCCGGCCTTAGGTGCTGGGGCAGTTTTTGGGGTACCTGCTGGCATCGGTCAGGAGTTCCTGGACCTAGTTGCCGGAGAGAGATACCTGTGTCCCAGAACTGGTGTGAGGGATAGGGTGCTGGTAATCAGGCTGGCGTTCTCTCTCCCGTTCGGCCCGTGGTGCAGCGTGGGGGCGCGTGCGTTCCAAGGGCCGGCTTCTGCGTTCCACAGCCCTCTACCGCGTCACTTCCGGTCCGGAGTTCGAAGTCACGTGATCGGGCGCAGCGGATGACGCGCTGAAAGAGGATTGGCCACAATGAATCAGGTGATGCGGGTGACGCGCACAGGAAGTGCGTCACAGAGGGTCCCGGCATCCACGCATGCGCGGCTTCTGCCGGGATATTTAAGCAGGGAGAGTCTGCCGAGCGGTACCCTTTGTGCAGGGCAGCCGGATTCTCTCCTTGCTAAGGTTAGTGGAATTGCGGTTGCACATAGTTAGGGGGGTGGGACCCGGCCTACTAACTGTGTGTACTGTTATCTCCCTACAGATGTCTAGTGAATCATCTAGAGGGAAGAGGAGGACTAAGACTAAGCACAGGTTGTGCCGAGTATGTGAACAACCATTGCCTGATGATTATGGACATTCCATTTGCCATCTCTGCTCATCACAAGCGCCATCAGCCAAGCGCAAGAGAGACCAGTCTGGCCAGTCAGCTGAGTTAGCGACTGGATCTTCTCAAACTGAAACTTCAGCGTTTCTGAATGAGGCTAGATCATTCTTTTCATGGTTTAAAGAGAATATGCCTAGTAAATCAGGGGCAAAAAAGAAGAAAAGATCTAGCAAAAGAAGCGAGCCTTCCTCATCAAAATCTTCTTCTTCCTCTTCTTCCACTTCTGCTCCAGAAAGTGAATCCTCGGATGAGGAACCACCTACAGAGGATTACTATCTCTTCAAAAAAGAGCACGCAGACAAATTAATCAAGGCCGTCAAGGAGATTGTAGAGGTTAAAAAAGATAAATCATCTTCTCAAGATAAAAATAACCTTTATTATTTTCCACGAAAAAAGTCGTGTGTGTTATCTGGGCATCAAGTGCTCAAGACAATTATGGAGAAGGAGTGGAAGAAGCCAGATAAGAGGGTAATCCTGGGTTCTCGCTTCAAGTCTGTATATCGCCTTGATCCGGTTGAATCAGAAATGTGGGAAGCGCCAGGGAAAGTTGACACTGCAGTCGCCAAGTTGTCAAAAAACACCCTCTTCCCTGCAGAGGATTCGTCTATCTTAAAAGACGTCATGGACAGGAAGTCGGATGTCCTGTTAAAGAAGGCGCATTACAATGCCGCAGATTTGAGTAAAGCAGCCTTATCCACTGTCCCAGTGTCTAGGGCAATGCGTGTATGGCTTAGTCAATTAAGCAGACAGATTGAAGACCGAGTCCCAAGGGAGGAGCTGTTGGAACAGGTCTCAAGCCTGAAAGTTTGCGCAGATTTCCTGTGTGATTTTCCGATCGACGTCCTGAAGATCTCGGCAAAAACCATGGCGTTAGTGAACTCTGTGAGGCGTGCAATCTGGCTCAAGCCTTGGCCAGGTGACGTAGCCAATAAAAACAATTTTTGCAGCCTGCCCTTTGAACCTGGTCACCTTATAGGTGATCAGTTAGAGAAGATACTGGAACCAGCTAAGGAAGGCAAGGGACTCTCCTTTCCCATGTCGGGGAAAAAGAAGCCTTTCAAATTTTTTCGAGGCAAAGGTAGGAATGCCTTCAAGCGCAAAAGTTTCCAAGGCAGAGCTGACAAAAGGAATTATAATAAGGGCAAAGGAAAACAAGGAGAAGGACAGTCAAAGACCGAGTTCTGACGCCAGCCTCTCCCTTCATCCACCTCCGGTAGGCGCAAGGCTTTTAAAATTCTGGCAAGTTTGGCAAAGCATCACCACAGACGAGTGGGTTCTAAGCATAGTAAAGACCGGCTACAGAATAAATTTTGCTCACAGACCGAGACCTCGTTTTGTAGTCAACAAGCCAAGCAGCAGCATTGTACCATCCCTACTGGAAGAATTTCTTGCGAAAAATGCGCTAGAAGAAGTTCCGGAGGAGGAGAAAGGGAGCGGAGTGTATTCGCGGGTGTTTCCGGTGCCCAAGCCGGAAGGGAAATCCCGCCTAATTATAGACCTACGGTATGTGAACAACTTTGTAAAAAAGGAAAAGTTCAAGATGGACTCCATTCGGTCAGCAATCAGCCTTATACAGCAGTCAGATGTGATGGTGTCCATAGATCTCATGGACGCCTATCTCCATGTTCCAATCCATCCGATGTCCAGGAGGTATCTCAGGGTAGCGATTCAGGTAGGGGACGAAGTGATGCATTACCAGTTCAAAGCACTTCCCTTCGGCTTAACATCCTCGCCAAGGGTGTTCACCAAAGTAGTGATTGTTCTGGTGGCTCACTTGAGGCTTCAGGGAGTACAAATAGTCCCCTACCTGGACGACTGGCTCCTGATAGCTCCCTCTGTTCAGCTTCTGCTACATCATCTAGCTCTGACGCGCCAGTTACTAGAGTCAGTCGGGTTCCTGATCAATATCAAGAAATCGGACCTATCCCCTGCTACGACGAAGAAGTTCTTAGGCTTCTTGATAGACACGACTCGGATGAAACTTTTTCTGCCAACAGACAAAGTGGAGACACTTCGGAGGCAAGTTCATGCTCTGATAGAGACTTCCACAGTGTCAATTCGGCATGCCATGAGCACTTTGGGCTTATTGACGTCAGTCATCGAAGCAGTCCCTTGGGCCAGAGCAAGAATGAGACCTCTTCAGAAGGAGATTCTGAATACGTGGGACAGGAAAGTGACGTCGTTAGCAACAACAGTGACGCTGTCACCTGGGACGCGGAAGGATCTGCAATGGTGGTTGATTCCCAACAATGTGAACAAAGGCAACAGCTTCCGTCCGAGCGATCCGGTAATCTTGACCACGGATGCCTCAGCTATGGGTTGGGGGGCCCATCTGGGGGGTCAGTGGGTACAGAGAGCCTGGTCAGCTATGGACAGGAAAGCAACGTCCAATCTGAAGGAGCTCAAAGCGGTGAGACTAGCCCTGAGACATTTCACACTGCAGTTGAAGAACAGGTCTGTGCTTGTCAGGTCAGACAATGCAGCTACGGTGTTTTATATAAACAAGCAGGGTGGAACCAGAAGCCCCAGGTTGGAGAGAGAGTGCAAGTCCATCATGCATTGGGCAGAACACACAGTGAGATCAATCTCAGCGCTGCATATAAAAGGATCCAGCAATACAGTAGCGGACCTTCTGAGTCGTCGGACTCTGAGCCCCAACGAGTGGCAACTCAACCCTACCTACTTCCAGGAAGTAGTCAGCAGATGGGGCCGACCTTTGTGGGACATGATGGCGACGAGGGAAAATCGTCAGGTTCGGAGGTTTGCATCACTGAACCCCAGAGACGAACCGGATATCCTCGATGCATTCTCAGTGTCATGGAGAGGCAAGTCCATGTACATTTTCCCACCACCAGTCCTTATCCCCAAGGTCCTGAAGAAAATCTTGATGGACAGCCCCGAGGCAATAGTCATAGCACCATTCTGGCCTCGCAGGGTATGGTTCCCGTTATTGCTACGCCTGTCCAAAGGGATCTTCTGGAAGCTTCCACAAGTACAGGATCTTCTCATACAAGACGGCCTATTTCACCCTCACCTGGACCATCTCCACTTAACTGCGTGGAATATGAAAGATCTAAGTTCAGACGGTCTGGGCTCTCTGATCAGGTGATAGACACCCTATTGTCGGCCAGAAAACGCTCAACTAATAAAGTATACTCCAAATTATGGAGAAAATTTACAATCTGGAGACAAGAGAAGAATTTCCAGAATATAGAGCTACCGGTGATATTGCAATTTCTTCAAGAAGGGTTCGTAAAAGGTTTGAAGGCGAACACACTTCGCGTCCACATGACAGCAATTAATTCCTTCACTGATGGCCAGTTTGCAGGTCACCCATTGATTATACGCTTCTTCAAAGCGTTAAAAAATCTGAGACCTGTCATAAAATCTCCAGTTTCTTCCTGGGACTTAACAACAGTCCTAAATGCGTTAACAGGTCCACCATTTGAACCTCTACAGTCAGCAGACATGAAATGGCTATCCTGTAAGACTGTGTTTCTAATAGCCATCACATCGGCAAAAAGGCTGGGAGAGTTACAGGCCTTATCATCCAGAGAGCCATTCTTGAAGTTCATCCCAGATGGGGTATTAATAAGAACAGTTCCATCCTTCCTTCCTAAGATCTCATCTACTGAGAACATCAATAGAGAAGTCTTCTTGCAAAGATTCATGACGGAGCCGGCGTCTGAAGAAGAGAGTAGACTTCACACATTAGATGTGGTCAGAGCATTAAAAATCTATCTAGATAGAGTTGCTCAGTCCCGGATAGATGAAAATCTGTTCCTGCAATTTGCTGGAGGCAACAAAGGGAAAAAGGCGTCGAAAGATACCTTAGCCAGGTGGCTGAAAACAGCTATTCTGGAATCATACAGAGTTCAAGACCTACCACCACCAGAAGTTCTTCGAGCTCACTCGACAAGATCTATGTCGACATCATGGGCGGAGAGGGCTCAAGTCCCGATAATTGACATCTGTAATGCCGCATCCTGGACATTCCCGTCTACTTTCATCAGTCATTATCGACTAGACATGCAAGGTAGAGGTCCAGCCTTTAGCACGGCGGTTCTGAGTGCAGCAGCGATACCCACCCTTTAGTAGCTAGTAAGCTCCCTATTGTGCTGCCTTGAGACGAAGAAGAAAGTAGAAATTTTTTCATACTCACGTAATTTTACTTTCTTCGAGTCTAAAGGCAGCACAAATATACCCACCCTATTAAAAGATTAAGCATCTAGAAGGCTATGTTATTACACGTGTCAGTGTGTGAGTGGGAGTGATTTAAAGGGAGTCATACAGTGGGATTGGTGCTGGTTAATGAGGTTTTTTTAGGTGGGCGTTCCTAGGAGGATCTAAGGAGGAGCTGAATAACCCTATTGTGCTGCCTTTAGACTCGAAGAAAGTAAAATTACGTGAGTATGAAAAAATTTCTACTATAATACTGCTCCTATGTACAAGAATATAACTACTATAATACTGCTCCTATATACAAGAATATAATTACTATAATACTGCTCCTATGTACAAGAATATAACTACTATAATACTGCTCCTATGTACAAGAATATAACTATTATAATACTACTCCTATGTACAAGAATATAACTACTATAATACTGCCTCCTATGTACAAGAATATAACTACTATAATACTGCTCCTATGTACAAGAATATAACTACTATAATACTGCTCCTATATACAAGAATATAACTACTATAATACTGCTCCTATGTACAAGAATATAACTACTATAATACTGCTCCTATGTACAAGAATATAACTACTATAATACTGCCTCCTATGTACAAGAATATAACTACTATAATACTGCTCCTATGTACAAGAATATAACTATTATAATACTGCTCCTATGTACAAGAATATAACTACTATAATACTGCCTCCTATGTACAAGAATATAACTACTATAATACTGCTCCTATGTACAAGAATATAACTACTATAATACTGCTCCTATATACAAGAATATAACTACTATAATACTGCTCCTATGTACAAGAATATAACTACTATAATACTGCTCCTATATACAAGAATATAACTACTATAATACTGCCTCCTATGTACAAGAATATAACTACTATAATACTGCTCCTATGTACAAGAATATAACTATTATAATACTGCTCCTATGTACAAGAATATAACTACTATAATACTGCCTCCTATGTACAAGAATATAACTACTATAATACTGCTCCTATGTACAAGAATATAACTACTATAATACTGCTCCTATATACAAGAATATAACTACTATAATACTGCTCCTATGTACAAGAATATAACTACTATAATACTGCTCGTATGTACAAGAATATAACTATTATAATACTGCTCCTATGTACAAGAATATAACTATATACAAGAATGTAACTACATATTAATGAGATCAGTGATGCACATATAGACATCTAAGATGTATTAAAATATAATTTTATTGTAAAGAATAGTAAGTATTAATGATTGTCTCCACAGATTATCTTCATTGCCATCTTTGCCATGTTTGTTATGCTTATTATACATTTTTACAATAGATTTATCAGATGTTTTGTCATCAACACTTAACCTTTAAATGAGAATTAGCTGCAATACCAGATTTAGTCTATTAACAAGAGGCACTTTTGCGTAAAAATATGTAAAGGGGTTGTGTCATTAAGAAAACTAGGTTCAAACTTATGTAACTGATGTGAAAACATATTTAAAATGTAGACGCATCTCTGAAACTGTACTATATAAGAGACTTACTAATCCCCATGTGACTGCATTGTTTTGAATCCTTGTTGCCCTTGGTTACGACCCACTAAGGTGGTCCCGGCATGTTCAGTTCAACTGCAGTCTCAAGGAAGTACTGCCAATTGGTCTCTAGTTAGCCTGCAAGCAAAGGGGATTATGGGGAAGTATATGCACTGTTGCATGGCAACATAAGGGTCACAGTTCAGAGAGGAAACCAGAAAGTGATGAAATCCATGGGGAAGAAGAACAGTACAGGGATGTAAGTTACTTTACTAAACACAGCACATTTGTACTCCTGTATACGGACACATACACACAGATAGATAGATAGATAGATAGATAGATAGATAGATAGATAGATAGATAGATAGATTTAACCAGCGTTGTTTCATGACACACCCCCTTTAAATGATTTTTTTAAAGGAATTTTTTCCTTTAAAAAAGTTTAAATATCTGGGTGTGAAAACTTAATCAGCCACTTTATTGCCCGTGAGATGTCCTGGCAATTGGGCAGCAGTGATAGTAACATAGTAAATGCTAGATGTGTACGTGCCTTAGGTCACCATTGCTGCAGTTCATAAAGATATTGATGAGTACAAGGTATACACACATAGGCATAATAATATAAGAAAGTAAGAGAGCGCTGGTATGTCTTTAAATACAGAAAAAAAAACATCTTGTGTAGCATAAGATCAGGAAAACATAGCAGCTTTCTTGTAAAAGCAGCCCCACACATATCCACTGGTTGTTGGTGGTATTGCAGCACTGCTCCATTTACTTCAATAGAGGTACCGTAAGCTGCATGAACAGGTGAAGAGCACTTTTTGAAAGAAAGCAGCCATGTTTCTTTTGTTACATTTCATCTCAGCTGTGGCCCATCTAGATGAACCCAACAAAGGTTATAATGAAATCCAAGTATGCAAAGGAAGGTTTCTTGGTCACTAGTGGATCTCCCTGATACAAAGGTCCTGTTTGTCCATCCTGAGAATCACATAGCGGGTTCAGGGGATGAAGTTTGGGTCTGGAAGATCTGGAAAAAGAAGAACAATGTTTATCAACCCTATGATATTGTTAGTTTGGGGAGAGAGAGTAAAATCTGGCCACATTATGGACTTCCGGCTGACATTATGGACTAATATGAAGGTCATGATGAGTTTAAACTAACTTGTTACAAGATGGTCGAGTTGAGGTAAAAAGGAGATCACTTCTTCCATAGTAGCGGTAGGAAAACAGTCTGTTTGGCCCAGTTCTAAAAACCACCAAAACCCATGTTTTTCTGATCTTTCTGGTTGAGCAGTTGCTCAGTACTACAAATCCCAGAATGCATTGATTTCTCACAGCTCTTCATCACAGTCCTCCCACCCTGCCTATTCCCATCCCATAGCACTCCTGCCAGTCTCCCTTCACCAAAGCTGTTCAAGAACTTTTCATTTTACTGCAGACTATTGCACCATTAGTAAGATTGTAGCACCTGCTGCACCATTCAGCATCAGGCCATGTTCCCACAGCGCGAGACACCGGCCGTTCCGTGACCTGGCCAGGTTACAGAATGGCCGGTGTCAGAGAAGATCATCCCAGCCAATACTGCAGTGCTGGTCAGATGATCTTTACTGCTGCTGAATTGGGATGCGGGCACATCCGTGTGCGCCCACATCACAATTCACCACTGTGCACTGACAGGTTTTCTGCGGCCTCTATTTAGGGAATAGCGGCCACAGAAAACTGACATGTCAGTTTTCCCGGCCGGAGTGAACTATGTGTATACACTCCGGCCGGGATCCCTTAGAAGGTAGCACTACGTAAGTTTCATAGTAATCACGGCCGTTGACGTGTTGTCTACAGAGAAAGAGGCAGGAATTGGAGACATAGATGACAGAATTTTGCGAGTGTTTTCATCTTATCACTTCAGTTTCCAAATTTTAGCTATTTGGCATCCTCTTCACCAGAACCAATGAAGTATTGAACACCCCATTACTCAGATCTCACATCGTGTTGGACATTCTTTATCAAGCAGTTGTTATTAACACCCAAAGTACCTATAAAGCATGGTGCCAAATGACAGTCTCCCGTGGCACCAGAAGGTCCATGATGGCCCGGGATCCCAGAAGCACCAGGAGGACCAGGAACCCCAGGAGAACCCGTAGGTCCAGGATTTCCAAAACTTTCTGTCCCTTGTAGACCTGCAATAGATATGTAAGCCAGATAATCCAAAAATTCTGTTGCCAAATTTATTTCCAAGAAGATGATGATGCTGACCTATGGTTCCTGGAGGTCCTGGGGGTCCTTCTCTTCCTTGCCCTGGGGCACCCTTTTCTCCTTGATATCCTTTTTGTCCTACAATAAAATACAATGAGCTCCATAGTTATTACATGAGTAAGAGAGATATCATATGTCCCCCTACAAATAGGTTGTGTATAAATTTTGTAGGTACAAGCGTCTACACTTATTGAAGAGGCATCAGAACTAAATAGAGAATCCCTGAGTCATGCTCCACTCCCATCCATGCATTAAAGGGGTTGGCCATGTTACAGTAAAATTGCTCAGTGTACAGCATTGGTAAGTGCACTCACAGCACTTACTGACAGCAGCTCCCTGTGTACTTCATAGAGCTAAAATCAGACTTCCATCCTCCAGGCTGTGCTGTACTGCTTCCTGCCCTGTGGTGAGTCTGTCCTTAAGATGGCTGACATGGAGGAGCATATGACCATGCCCCGCCCCCAGTATCCAACACTGAGTCTGTATATGCCTATGATGGAAACTGGGGGGGAGGGGGGGGGGCATGGTCACAGCCATCTTAAGGACAGATTTACCACAAAGCAGGAAGCAGGACAGCCCAGCCTGGAGGAGGGGAATCTAATTTTAGTTCTATGAGGCACACAGGGAGCTGCTGTCAGTACGTGCTGTGAGTGCACTTACCAATACTGTACACTGAGCGATTTTATTACAACACAAGGTATTCATTGTAGGTAGACAGCCAAATGGCTCTGACCATGTAAATGATTACCTCGTTCTCCTGGATATCCATTCCTAGCTGGTTGTCCAGATGCCCCATTAACACCTGGTTCTCCTTGCTCCCCTGGTGGTCCTGGAGATCCTGGTGGTCCTGGCTCCCCCATTTTTATTTCTGTATCCCAGAGAGGAACCGGTTGTATCTCTTGTTCTCTAAGAACCGCATCCAACTTTACCAAGTGAGCTACAAATACAAAAGGGGTATAAGAAACGAGTGCACACTTACATACAGATTAGTATGTATTTTATTTATCAATGTGTATGTTAAAGGTTTTGTTTTTGTTTTTTCAAATCTGGTGTCAGAAAGTTATATAGATTTATAATTTACTTCTATTTAAAATTCTCAAGTGTTCCACTACTTATCAGCTGCTGTATGTCCTGCAGGAAATGTTGTTTTCTTTTCAGTCTGACACAGTGCTCTCTGCTGACACATCTGTCCGAGACAGGAACTGTAAACAGCAGCAGCAAATCCCCATAGGAAACCTTTCCTGCTCTGGACAGTTCCTGTCACGGCCAGAGATGTCAGCAGAGAGCACTGTGTCAGACTGAAGACTTTAGATTTTTAAATAGAAGTAAATTACAAATCTATATGCTCTGCCCCAGGGTTCCTGAACTAAGCATAGTACAATGAATTAGGTGTTTTTTTTTTAGTATTTTGGAAATGGAGTGGATGCAACTACTTACCTTGGATTAACCTCTCACACACCTGGTGCACCAAGTGGTAAATTGTGGCCATAGACTGAGGTTCCCCCTGTGATGAGAAGAAATGACTTTACATTATATGTCACTAAAATTCCTACAAGTGACTGACAATCAATGCCCGGAGCTCAGAGATGAGGGCTCAGCTGGTCCACAATGATTTCCTGTCCCTCCATGTTGCTCACAATAAGAGAGACATCTAATCAAGAGATGAGCAATTACTCTTGTGTTAATTGTTACTCACCTTCTCGCCCTTCTCACCGCGGGTGCCCGGAAGACCCTAAGGAGGAAGAAAACACAGCAAGTGATTAGAAAGGGATGAGACAAAGCTTCAGGAGAGAACAGGGACATTATATCCAGACCCCTTGAAATTGAAGGATTTCCATGCTGTGGGTGTCCAGCTGCTGCAGAACTACATCTCCTATAATGCCCTGACTTTCATTATAAAAACTTTATTATCAATACATTTAGTGGGTGTTGTAGTAGTATTCTGATCAACAACCTGTAACTGTTTCAAAACTACAATTCCCAGCATGCTGAGGGCTGCTAAGGCATGCAGGGAGTTGTAGTTTTGCGACAGCCAGACAGGCACAGGCTGAAAGCCATCATTCTATGTAGTCTAACCATGTGGAAGGCTGAAGGGCACGCTGGTAGTTGTAGAGCCACAGGTTACACACCACTACTCTATGAAGTGCAACTACTGCCACAAGCTGTTGAGAAATGCAGGGAGTTGTAGTTGTGGAATAAAAGGAGAGCCATAGGTTGGGGACCACCATATTACTGCATTTGTAGAGACTGTAGTGGAGCAAAACAATGGAGGTCTTACCATGGCTGCGGTACAATAACAAACACAACCATGTGTTTGTCTGCAGGTATTCATAACACCAATTTAACCCTAGGGTCCATGATGAAATGCAACACTCACAGTAGCTAACACAATATTTCTTAAGGTTCCACCTAGAGGTGACTTAAAATAAAATGCAGTCATCTGGCTCCTCAGGGGCGGGGCTTTAAAAACAAAAATTCCTTTAGACACTGACATGACAATAAAAGTGTATTTGGCTTGATAAGTCTTGATTTACATGGCATGGTGGTATATTTGAAATTGATATTTCATTCTCTTGTGGTCTTATAGGTGCTTACAGACCCAGATACCTCGCAAAAGCATATAGAAAGGATAAAAGGACTAGACTAGAAGGATTAGAATATTTTTATAGGCTTCTGCTATACTTACCGTAGGCCCAACATCACCAACTGGTCCCCTCTCTCCGGGGCTACCCTTTAGACCATGAAGTCCCTGTATACCCTGAGGAGAGCAAAAGCAAAGTATCCAATTTAATGATGAACTGGGTTCATAGGGTTCCCCAGGGGTCACCCATGATGAAAGGAGCGGTTTAGGTGGCATCTTGAGTATTCCATGGTATATACTCTACTCTCTGGCTCTGGTTTTGTATGTGTTGTTGCTCAGCCCTGTCTTCAATACAAAAAGTGCTGTGAACATTTCCTATAATAATTCTTTGGCAGGAACACCTATACACCTGCCCATTAAATGCAGCTTTACCGGTGGTGTACAGGATGCAAGAAAGCAATATCAAACGCTACCATTAAACAAGGTAAGACTGGCATATACTACACCAAATGTATACATACACTACATACCCAATACATGGAAAAAGTACATAAAAACTAAACCATCAGCTGTGTAATGGGTGGTACTAGAGAGCATGGTGGCTTTCGATATGGTCACATGTTTGAACTGGTCAACAGTATGAACCTGTCCTGGCACAACAACAGCTCATTGACGGAGTGGTGGCTGGTGCTTGGGTTACAGCCTTTATACCAAGTAGACCATACACAGCTGCAATAACAATAACAATAGTTTGAGGAAGACCTTTTCCAGTCTTTGCATAGGCATGAGGTAAGGTCCAAGAGGTTTTGTAAGGAACAAATGTACATATGGACATTTAGGTGCCAATATATGCTCATAGAGTGCTGACAATGTCCATGTAAAGATTTAAGAAAACCATTCTCTACTCCTACCACAATTAAATAGAAAAAAAAACATGGCTGCCTTTGTTCGGCCAAAACATATATTGAAGTATGTTATTGCCCAACAAAAATTATAAAAGTTCTCAATATTCACTAATTATAGGAAATGCACATATAGGGGGAGATTTACCAATCATGGTATAAAGTGAAACTGGCTCATTTGCCCCTAGCAACCAATCAGATTCCACTTTTCATTCCTCACAGACTGTTTGGAAAATGAAAGGTGGAATCTGATTGGTTGCTAGGGGCAACTGAGCCAGTTTCATTTTACACCATGTTTGATAAATCTCCCCCATAGTGCTTGATTCCTTCAATTACTACAGCTTGAAGTCTTCTATTCCTAGCAAAAATGGTGATGTCACGACCCACTATCCAACATACAGAGGTGGGGGCTGGGCTGTGCGGTGACAGGGATAGGAGCGTGAAGTAGTGTAACCTCCGGTAACTGCTCCGGTAATAGCTCTGGTGCAAGACGAGAGAGAGACCATCGGGATGATGTGAAATGTGAATTTCTCCATCATACCTGTCAGCCCGTGCTCCGTTCCTGCTGCCATGTAGCCAACCCACAGTCCGGACCTTCCAGGAGGAAGGGCACAGCCTGCTCTCTCCCCAAGCGCAAAGCGATACGGTTTCAGTGAGAAGTAAAGGAAGGTCTGGATGGCGGGTCGGCTACATGGCTCCACGGGCAGCAGGGATGGAGCACAGGCTGACACTTTTTTTCTTTTTCTTTGCATATTCAATTTTTTCAGGAGGCAATGTATCAATGAAGACTCTTGATTGAGTACTCCATTGGATTTTTTGCTGACCTCTTTGAGCTCAGTAATTGTGTTTTGCACACTAGTATATTGGTTGCGGCTAGTAATGTAACTCAATTTCATGAATGGGACTAAGCTGCAATACCACACAACTTGTGCACAGGAGTGGTGCTGTTTGTGGAAGGAGACAACATGTTTTTCTCATTTTTACAGACGCTATATAGCTGGGAAGAACCCTGGAGGATGTTTATATCAGTGCAGGTCATACAGAATTCTTCTCCAAATTCCAGGAAGAGACTGTGAAAGAAGCCATTAATATTGGTCAGCTTCCCCGTACAGCGGTGATATATCTCAATGTACTTATTCCTGACTGATCTGGATGTGCTGGTGTTCCCGCTCTAAATGTCTGTAATTTATTATAGGTAATGAGACCAATTTCAGATGTCTCACATAGTATTTTCCCAGCTTCGTTCTCACAGTCTCTGGATATGTGTTATAGGAGTGCTATAAATAAAGGCTGCCCTATATATGGCATGTTGACACCATGACAAATAGATATTCCGCTTTATCCTAGCTCTTGTATAAGACATCAAAATGGTCCTTTATGGATAAAGCGCATAATATTGGACATAGCGAGCATTGGCCTATAAATAGTCATTTCCCCAAGTCCCTTATCTGTATCCCATGTAAAGAAACTTTAACCAGACCAAATGCAATGCAGAAGAACCCTACCTGGATCACCATAGTGTTCTATGGTAGTTTTTTTAGGATCATCTAGCCAAATGTGTTCCATCTAAGGAGCACTTAACCTTACCCATTGCAGTTCACTAGAAACCTTGCTTAAAACATTGTACAATTTTATGTTGGTGGGAGCAGGTAGAGGGTAACAGACATGGCCGTGTGCCATAGCATATATGGTGTATGGTATGCTTTATTTCACCAAATATAGGCCACAAAACACAACTGACTGTAGACCTCAGTAGGGGAACTACATCTTAATATTGCAGTCAAAAGACCACTTAGAAACCAACTTAGGCATCATGGGGTCATAGAATCAATTTAAAGAGGGGCCAATATGCAGTTTTTGGAATCAGTCCTTTAAGACGCTGTATCATAGATCAGTAGAGAGCATACAATTTTACGTTGTCTGTTTATAGTACTTACCCGAGGTCCCGGCGGTCCAGGCATGCCAGATATCCCCTCCACACCTCGTATACCCTGCAAATATATGCAAGTCAAACAATATACAATGAAATGTGTACAAGATATGGGCACCAGCATATAGTTAACAATGCAGTATACAAGCTTTTTCTTGCTACGAGTCAACAGGACTGTTTGCGGCTATTAGCATTTTTTATCAAAATTGCAGAAAAAAGTGATTTATTGAAAAACCAGCTGCCGTTCTCCGCAGTAAGCAAAGTCCAACTGTATATTAAAAGGTCACATTTGTCTAGAGAGTTTCAGACGCATAATGAGCTGTCACGGAGATACGTGCCTTGCTGCAAGTGTTGACAATTTAGAAAACTGTTTAGAGAAAAGTTCCAAAGACGAAGTCACAAACTATGAGGGCGAGTACAGGAAAAGTTCCGAAGGTAAAGTCCCAGCCATACGTCTTTATTGAGGCAACTGGTGGCGATAGGTATTAAAAAGAAGGCAAACCCATAGTCAACCTGTACAAATGGGAGGTCATTAGTATCAAACTGGGTTGTCTTTGACATTTGAGGACTTTTATCATGTTCGATGTAGGAGCCCACACATCTCTCCCCTACTCCAAAGCAGCCAGGCCCTATTTTCCAGTCTTTGCCAAAACCTACAGCAAGGAAACAGATTCTCCTTGCTATCCTAACTCCCTGGCTGCTTATTTACCACATATATGACAGGAACCTTGGTGAAATATACATACCATCCACCACTTTGCCCCTGGTTCTGTCACAATGGTTAATGTAAAGAGTCTATTCTTCATAGCTCTACCATACTTGCTTACCATACAACGGCAGGAAGAAGACCATGGTGACTACAATGATTCCATAAGCTGGCCATACAAACTACATTACTGTTGGCTAAACCTAAAGATTTCGTCAGGACCATCCAACTATCTAATATGCATGAGAGTCCTCTGACTGGTGATGTCAGGGAGGGAAGGATTAGAACATGCTCAGTCATTTTGTTCTTGAGAATAACCACTGGAGTCTATGCCCAATTAACTACAGAATAAAAATTCAGTTGCCTTTCCATAGGTTTGGGCACCAAGGGATTGGTACTCAAGTCATCAGGAGCATTGGTGCCCCTGGAGTCTACACTGGTTGTATGTCCCTAAGGTCGGATCTCCTTCCTGCCATAATGAAATACAAAAGCAGCAGGACACAAGATATACACTGGTTTTTACAACTCTTTCACAAACACGTTTTGTATTAATATTGTGTTTGCCATTTTAAGTTTATCTCTCCTGTTTCCCTGTACCCTAGCTGTGATAAAATAGCTCCCCTTTAGAGATGAGCGAACGGGGTTTGGGTTCGAGTCCATCCGAACCCGATCGTTCGGCATTTGATTAGAGGGGGCTGCTGAACTTGGATAAAGCTCTAAGGTTGTCTGGAAAACATGGATACAGCCAATGACTATATCCATGATTTCCACATAGCCTTAGGGCTTTATCCAAGTTCAGCAGCCACCGCTAATCAAATGCCGAAAGTTCGGGTTCGGATGGACTCGAGCATGCTCCAGGTTCGCTCATCTCTACTCCCCTCCTTTTTGATAGCAGGTGCTTATGTACCTAACCCTGACAAGCTATAAAAGATAAAGTAAGCACTACCCCCTCCCCCCCCCCAACCAAAAAAACAACAAACATTAAAATGAATGAATTAAATAGCCAAAAAGTAATTCCTGGGCCCCAAGTCTCCCTTTCCTTCCAAGGAGTTGGAGCTTTGTTGTGGTATATGGCCCAGAATGACTGTCGAGTAACAGGGAAAGAAATGAAGACCAACATTATTAGGGTTTCTCCAAGACATCAGGTTTCCAAAAGGTAGCTGGACCCTTAACCATAGATATAGAGACTTGATTTCATATAGGTGAATAATTTGCAAATAGTTTAAAAAAAAACATAGCGGGAGAGGAAATTAGGATACAAAAATAGCTAAAGTCACACCCATGGGATATATATTATATAGCCACATGCATCAAGACCTGTGATCACACATGTTCAGCATCTTAGCAGGTTCCTATAATTATTGCACAATCCATGTAACCAAACACGTCACTAAGATCATCACAGCCATACATACCTTGGGTCCCATCATCCCGTCTCTTCCCGGCATGCCCTCCGGGCCAGGGGGTCCCTGTAAGACCAAAAAGATTACTCACATAGGTGTAACTGTCGCGCCAATGAAAGGTTTTTAACAGAGACCTATGTACATTGGTGGCAGAGTAACTTTTCGTGCCCCCCGTCACCGCTCCTACTCTCTATGGAGTTTAGTGATATTAACCCTTCCTACACTGAGCACATTAATTTTTTTACCCACACTTGTATTATTAGATCAAGGACTCAAAGACAGAACACAGAGAATGTCCTATATTACCTGCAGTCCAGGACTTCCGATGTCCCCCTTCTCGCCTTTCATACCTGGAGGGCCCTGAAATAAAACATTAATTGGCACTGCAACTTTGGGAACCATATCCCTGAATTTAGTGTCTTCTGGACTGGGAAGATTCTAACCTCTCAGTCTATGAGTTTTCTATGTCTTCAAAAATGCTGCCCTTGTTGCACTGATTGCACTCACCACTGAAACCAAGTCTATGACCATAGTTGAAAACCATATTAGTGACCTCTATGTTAGTAGAGGGGGTCCTCTGATCAGGATCTAGTTGGACAGAGACAATACATTTGGAAGGTAATAAATATTGTAGTGACCTTTTTGGTGGTCCCATAGTGAATATAATCAGATTTGGTCCTTGTTCTAAGAAGGTTTAAAACCTTCACATGAGCTTATGGAAACCTCAAGGGTAGATGGAGGTCTCATACTGGACTATAATCAAACTTGGTCAAACTGATGGTGACTATGATATAATATGGTATTGTTCCCAACAGGATTGCAGCTTTCATCATAATGTAAGTAATTTTAATTGACCCGGTACGGGCCCCTAAGTGGGATGAGGTGTCCACTGTGTTAAGTGTTTTTCCCACTAGGTGTCACTACTGTGTCTCTGTGTGACCTGTTATTTGCACAGCTAAAGTCTTCCAGGGATTAACTGTTATGTGTCGTGGTGCTTTTCTGACCACTCATGGGTGAGGTGCTTTCCCTCCTTTCTCTAACCTATCTTGTTTTGCTCTTTTTTCTGCACACACACAGCCAGGGTTAAAAAAGCTTGTCTAACCGAGACATGGCTAGAACGTCACAGTTTTTGTTCTATGAGCACTAGAACAGCTATACAGTGCTAAGCCTTCACAAGGAGAAAGAAGCCTAACAGGGATCACCTTGCCCACGCCGTGAACCTCTCTAAACCGTGCAGAGCAGTTACCTTCAGAATCATAGGAACTGACCCCAGTGGAACAAAGGTACTAGGAAAAGTCTACGTATTCCACTGCGTAGTACAGGACAACTGGGACAACTATTCTCTTCTACTACCCACCTGTACTGTTCTGGCAGAGTACACTTCTACAGGGCAGGGCCCCTCTGACGACTCCTCTACTCTCTCTACTGCAAAGCACCTTCTTACTTTAAGCACATGGTTTCTACCTCAACTGTAAGCACTTGGGTTCTTACAAGATTGTAACTTTTGTATTGCCCTGGACCGTATTGTTGCCACTAGTATTCTTTCGGCTATTCTTTCACTTCGGCTATTCCAAGTAAACTGTTCTATTTTACTGAAGCACCAGATTCTGGCTTATCTCTTCCGCACCCATACACACATATCACTACACTTGGGTCAATTAAATTTTCTGTGCCGGTGAGGCACCAAGACTGTCCGGGGTCCCATACCACTCCAAGCTACCGTGACAAGTGCCCAAGTAACCCTAGACCCATTCAGCTACCACACCAACGTAACAGCTGATTCGGTAGGATTTCCCAAACAAACACTCCCTGCACCTTACTGCCCTGCTACATAATAATAAGTAATAAAAGTAAGCATAAAGGAAGGTCTGTTGCAACCAGAACATTCCTTACTAGGTGGTCATCCTTATCCAACCTTGACCTCTTTGGGGTCTCATGAGTGTGCCTATGAGCAAATTTGGTAACAGTACTCCCGGAAGTCTCTGCACAAAGTTTAAAAGCCTAGTGGTCCACTGTTAGCATTAGGAACATGTATGAAATGTTGGTTGAGTACGGTGAGGATTGTAGAAAGCAGGGCTGTGAACAAGTAGGCACTGGGTGACCGTTAGACCAAACAAGGCTCGTCTTAACTCCAAAAATGGCTGATTATGAATGTAACTTCCTGCCCTAATTTACAGTAAAAGGCTATTTTAGGAGCAGAGGTCAAGTGACCAAAGTGATCAATACCATTGGTCCAGTAGCTGTCATCCCACGAGCTCCAGGAGATCCCATCCGCCCTCTGAGACCCTCTGAACCCATCTGTCCAGAGACTCCAGCTTCACCCTAATATAAATAGCAAGAAATCAGAAGGTTCAGACTCCACGCTGTGCAATCTAGAAAAAAATAACTTACCTACGTCATCTTCGCAGATATTGTCACCTTGTTTTACATTTCATCCCCTTGTGTTGATTACATTCCCTCTCAGTTCATTCCCCAAAGTGTTATGTGTTGATTTAATGCAGGTGATGGAGGAATTAAAAGTTTCCTACAAATCCCTGAGCGCAATCCACTCACGTGTAAAGCGTATCATTATAAAATATTCCTAATTTGTAGGTCACAATGTCCCAGGAACAGCAGAATACACAGCGCAGGAGGGGAACTAGGATAATGGAGGACCCTTTACCTTGGGTGGGGGGGTGGGGGGGGGGCGCTGCCTTTGTGCAATAAGAGATACATGTAGACTAAAAGAACCTTAAAATAATTCCTTTGGTATCTTGGGAGTGTTACCATGACAACCATTAGACACCTCGAGAATGCTGAATTTTTCTGAAAAGAGGGTGCAAACACTAAGCACAGATATAATGGCCTCAATACAGGTATATGCATTCTTAAAGGGGTTGGTTGTCCAGTTTCAAAAACCCATTTCCATTCACCCAACCCTAGTAACAGAAAGTCCACTATTCAGGAACCTCATCTCTCTGCAAAGTGTGTTGTCTCTTTCTTTGGAGAAACTGACCTGTGTTGGATTCCACTGACAACTGATCGATTAGAATGAATTTTACTTTGTTAGGCTGGGTTCACACTACGTATATTTCAGTCAGTGTTGTGGTCCTCATATTGTAACCAAAACAAGGAGTGGATTAAAAACACAGAAAGGATCTGTTCACACAATGTTGAAATTGAGTGGATGGCCGCCATTTAATGGCAAATATTTGCTGTTATTTTAGAACAACGGCTGTTATATTGAAATAATAGCAGTTATTTACTGTTATATGGCGGCTATCCTCTCAATTTCACCATTGTGTGAACAGAGCCTTTCTGTGTTTTTAATCCACTCCTGGTTTTGGTTACAATATGAAATTGGTTGCAATACTGACTGAAATATACGTAGTGTGAACGCAGCCAAATACTTTATTTCTCCTGTGGTGGCATTGCAGGGAAACTAAATTGCTGATTGCTAAAAATCTCAGCAGGATAACACTATGTGATCTGCACAAGGATAATGGACATTTCTAAAATGTAGAAAACCCCTTAAAGGGAAAATCTAATGTGAATCCCCAGCTCTTGTAACACTATATAATTAGGTAGATTTGTGGAGTTTTGGATAGCTGGATGAGGGCATTTCCATTACATGGACTGAGATCACTGGATGATGGACGGACCTGTTAAACAGTTGACTTATCATAACATCCTCGATTTTATACTATAGAAGGGCCCATCACTCAGTCAGTCCCCAATGAAACCTGTGGTGTTGGATGTATGGAAGGCCTTTATTGTGTGGCTACAGAACCTGTGATGTTGGAGCATTGGGGGTTCCACTAGTCCAACTACAACTACACCCCCTCCCATAAGTTACTAACCTCTAACCGTTAGTTACATATCCTCTAACCTCTAACTACATTCCTGCTTTTGATCCTATTCATGAACACTAATAAGGATTAACGAACATTAGATATTCCCCATTTCCAGTAGAGTGAGCTGCAACATTTCATACCAGTGATCCAGCTTCCCCTTGTTCTCCTTTGGGTCCTCGAGGCCCGGGTGGTCCCTGTAGAGGCAAAATCATAGGTTATAACCAAATCTACCTACCTCAAATGCCCAATGTCTCTGTGTAAAATATGGTTCTTACAGGGGGTCCAGGAGGCCCGGTAGGCCCTTGAATTTCCGAGATACAGGTGCAGGCAGATGGCGGAGCTGGACAGCTGTTCTTATCCCTCTGAAACAAGAAAATAATTATTGTAGTAAATTTTAGATGTAGAGGGCCTGATGTGCTGGAGCTATGTTGGTATATAGGACATGGGTACAGGAGCTGTGGGGTTGGATCTAAGGTATGCCTATGAAGTTGGTACAGAATCTGTGGTGTAGGACCTAAGGAGTGCCTATGATGTTGGTACAGAACCTGTGGTGGTGGGCTTAAGGAATGTCTATGCTCTTGGTATGGGACCTGTGGTGTTTGACCAATGGAGTGCCTATGATGTTGGTACAGAACCTGTGGTGGTGGGCTTAAGGAATGTCTATGCTCTTGGTATGGGACCTGTGGTGTTTGACCAATGGAGTGCCTATGATGTTGGTACAGAACCTGTGGTGGTGGGCTTAAGGAATGTCTATGCTCTTGGTATGGGACCTGTGGTGTTTGACCAATGGAGTGCCTATGATGTTGGTACAAAACCTGTGGTGGTGGGCTTAAGGAATGTCTATGCTCTTGGTATGGGACCTGTGGTGTTTGACCAATGGAGTGCCTATGATGTTGGTACAGAACCTGTGGTGGTGGGCTTAAGGAATGCCTATGATCTTTGTATAGGACCTGTGGTGTTTGAGCAATGGAGCTCATGATGTTGGTACAGGATTTTTGATGTAATGTTAGTTCACAACCTAGGAAGTCTTTAATGTTAGTCCACAACCTAGAAAGCTTGACGTAAATTATGAAGACCCTATATGGTGTAAGTACAGGACATGTGGTGCTTGACCTATAGAGTGCCCATGATGTTGTTACAAGACATACTTATAACTGTAAATGTGGTTGCCATGATGCCATGTTTGTTATGTTTGAAAGACTAATTTTATAATGTGAATTACATCCAATGGAACGTGAATATGCAAAAGAAGAGCCCGTGGAGCCTCATTGAAGAGTCTCAAAACACAGGACTAGCCAGATATCCCTCCGGGAAGGACCCAGCCAAGGGGCAGCTCCTGTTAGGAAATCACCAAAACCACCATATTAAGTGGCCCTATAAGTCAATGTAATTACAAGGGATAAACCAAGGCTAGGTAACCATCCACATACAGCTGTTTCGGGGTGTTGCCCCTCATCAGTGTGGAGCAGGATTCTGGCTAGGTGGGAGCAATGCCTAGTAGAGCCATAAGAGAAACAGATTGCTGAACTCAGGGAGACCAGCCAAACGACAACACTGCCAGCTGCTAGTGAAAGCGCTCAGTGCAATGGAACGTATAGCCTAAAATAATGTTCTCGAAGTTGTGGCTCTCATCATGCAGCTTGGGCATCATTGACCTAAGGAGTAATGACTTCTCTTATAGATCATCTCTGTGTATTGATCCTGGCCTGTGCCCACACATCTCCGTGGTGCCATGCATTCCCCCAGACCTCACAGTACTTTATCATCCTCAGCATATTCAGTGCAATAAAAATGTCAATGTAAAGATCTCACTTCATATGTAATTAGGAAACTTGTGCAGGCTGTGAAATCCAGGAACCTATAGACCTCGGGGGGACTAGTTACAGAACCGCACCAATTACTCCATAGTTACACCAGACATTGGGATAAGCTATGGAACAGCACTGGGTATGGGATGTAGAGGAGGACAGGAATAGCAGAGCGTGTTATCTTCTCACCTTAGCTGGGACATCACAGCATCCATCATCTTCTGGGATCTCTGAACTGCAGAATATGAAGAAGGACTGGAGCTCCAGCTGAAAGACAAACATAGGAGGGACTCAGGATTAGGGCAATGACTGGAGAACTATGGTAAATGGTTCACAGAATTCTTTAAAGGAGTATTCAAATAAAAGACACATAGGACAGGCTCTAACTGTCCCCTAGGGACTCCATTATATAACCTCAGCTGTTTATGCTCCAGGCTTGTCCTGACTTCACCTTCTGGGACAGGAGGTGGCTATCTGGCAGCTACCACTGTCAGCCATATAGTTCTCATGGGGTGTAACCATCACTCTCTTTAGGCTATGCTCTAAATGCCTGATGAGAGTAGTCCCTGAGGACCATGTAAGCTTAGTAGCTTCTGCTCCATGCTTAAGCTTCTGAGACAAGAAGTAGCTATCTGGTATCATTGTCAGCCATATTCACACTCATGTTGGCATCTCTGTCATCCTCCGTTATTAAAGTTTAAATAAATGTAACCCTGGCTCTGACTGTACAGAGATACCTGAGATTACAAGGACTACTAGGGGGAGACAGAGATTGGTGACATTAGTCAAGATGGAAGTAGCTTCTCCTCCTTCAGAGTTTTCTTCCGTGCTGCACCTAGGCTCTGGACCGCTCTTCCTCTTCCAATTTTACTAGCTTTTTATTTGGGAAATGCATCTCTCTACCCATTATAGATAGTAAGCTTCAACGACAAAAGTCCTTCCGTGGAAGTTGCAACCATAGTCAGCCATCATTGGATCTAAGCAGAGTCATGTCTAGTGAACTGGTCACCCGACCCGATACTTTCCTGCTTTCTACTATTTCCTCAACACTCCAACTCCTTTCGCAGTATGTCACGAAGCCTTCTATGGTTGTTTGGATGCATTCAGAAGGGAAATGCACGCCTATATCCTGGCCTCATGAAAGCCCACATACATCATAGGAGGTAATATTGCAAATTACGGTTTATTTTAATTTAATTGGAAATCACAGCCTGGAAGATACAGCTACTGTATCATTGAAATAACACCCCAATAGCCGGCAGTTCGAGGTACAATGTTGTGGAGCTGCATATTCGGACACGATGTGATGGTATTTAAGGACAGACGCCACCCGGCAGCTCCCACAGTTCACAATTAAATGAACATGTTGATTTAGCGCGGTGCTCTTCTCATTTTGTCCCCTATTGGCGGTCCCCTCTCCACTGACCCACGTCGCTATAAATAGCCAGATGCTATCGCCTCGCTTTAAACGCCCTCCGGAGAGCTCGACTCTTTCTTCTCCATTCCCCGAGATGCAGGAATCAGTCTGAGCCTGAATCTCTTCCAAATGACGCCCATTGATCACTGGAAATGTAAAATGTCTCAGGTTAAACTGAATGACGGATGAAAATAAGGCGTTCTGTGCCGGGGCTGATATGCCGGGAGGCTGCACCCACACCAGGGTGACATTGCATTAGGAAGTACAATGAATGACTGATGCCAGTTTTGAACACTGTTAGAAAATAGATACACATTAACCCTTCCTGTGCTGCAAGAGGGGAAAAAAAAAGTGTAATACGTGTAAAACCATTCACTGGTATCATCCGAGTACTTACTGCTGAGGAGCCGCTCCTTGGGCCTCTGGTTCTAGTTAGTTTTCCCATCATCTCAAATCCCAAGGTGGTCACCTTTCCCATGCTCTTTACCGTCTTCTCGGCCACCAACTGGCAATCCACAAGGAGCTTGATATTCACCCTGTTAATAGCCAGTTGTACCTGGACACAAATAAAGAAGAGATCCAGACAGTGGAGATCTACCATTGACCAATGCTTCCTTCCAGTCAGTTTCAATACTTTACCTTATGGAAACTTCCATAGAAGATCTTCTTGACTTCTTCCTGATCGAAGGTCAATTCCTGTAATCGGCCCTCAAGGTCAGGGTAAAAGTACGTCAGAGACTGCTTAGTGGCTGTTAATAAGACATAAAAAGACATCTGAAGAAACTATAGCCCAAAGAACCCAACCCAAGGAGTCCAACGTGGCCTCTCTTATGGAAGGCCTAATCTAATCATCGGCTGGCTCAAGTTGCCCACCATGGTCTAACTTGTGAGGCTGGGGTCTATTGGTGACTATTATAAGGGGCTGTGATGACCATTATAGCTTACAAATCATCATGGTTGAGGGTGATGTTGGTTTTTGATCACTTATTACGGCATGAGACAACCATGTCCTAGAACCAACTGCTACAGGAGTCATCATGGCTGACATATTGGAAGAAATATCAGTATTTGACAAACATATCAAACACAGCGCCACCATTGTCCCCAGGTTGTGTGTGGTATTACTGCTTAGCTCCATCACTTCAATAAAGTTGAGCTAAAATATTGGACACAACCTATGGACAGGGGTGGTGCTTTTATTCTAATCATAAACAATCCCTTGCCATATCCCAAACTTAGATTCAAGGTCTCATATAGTTCTATATCTGGAATATCTTACGGTCCAGGATTATCCCCAGGACAGGCTGGAAGTCTTCATCTGTTATCTGCCATACAGCAAAGGGTTCTTCAGCCGCATGTGGCGGTAGGCGAAGAAGGAAACTCAAGCTGATCTCTAGGGGGAGTCCATTAGGATGAACTTCTCTAGGAAGAGAAACATGTAACACTAGATACAGCTCTTATACATCCTAACACTTCTACTGGACGGGGGTCAGACAAAGGTTTCCATTCACCAACAGCAAGCAGTGATATTGCATTAGAAATTTTCTGATGATGATAGGGGGCGCTGCTTGCATGCAGGTTTATGCGGCTATGATCTGGTTCAGTGGGAATAGAGATTTATGGCAGTGTCTTATAATAAGATTCTCCTTGTTGCAACCAATCACAGCTCAGCTTCATTTTACCAGAGCAATGTGAGAACAGGCCGCAGAGCTGTGATTCGTTGTTAGGGGAAGCAAAGAGAATTTTACTGCGCCATACATCTCCAGCGCCATACATCTCCATCCCTAAACTTTGAGAATGTGATGTGGAATTGATAAATGACATATCCACAGTATAGGGGATAACTAGCTGATCGCAACTGGTTAAAGGGATTATCCAGAATACCTAGGGATTACCCAGAAATCTAACTGTTCTCCTCCATACACAACACCACTCCAATCCTCAGTGTGTGTGTGATATTGCAGGTCCTTTGTACTGAAGTGACTGGAGCTGAGTTGTAATACCACACATAGGGGTAGTGCTGTTTTTGTTGGAAAGCAGCCATGTTTTTAAATACAGCTCCTTGGCACTAATGCAAACAAGGGCCCCTCAAGGGAAACTCAAACTTCTTTCCAATCAACTGGTATCATAAAGTTTTACAGATTTGTAATTTACTTCTATTGTAAAATCTCCAGTCTTCCAGTACCTATCAGCTGCTGTAAGTCCTAAAGGGAGCGTTGTTTTCTTTCCATTTTCACACAGTGCTCTCTGCTGCCCCCTCTGTCCGTGACAGGAACTGTCCAGAGCAGGTGTGGTTTTCTATGCAGATTTGCTGCTGTTCTGGACAGTTCCTGACATGGACAGAGGTGGCAGCAGAGAGCACCGTGTCAGACTGTAAAGGATACGCCACTTCCTGCAGGACATACAGCAGCTGGTAAAAACTGGAAGACTTGAGATTTTTAAATGGAAGTAAATTACAAATCTATATAACTTTCCGAAACCAGTTTATTTGAAAAAAAACAAAATAAAATTGGCGGAGTTCCCTTTAACATATATCTGGAGGCCTTTGGGCCCTTCAGGTGTGACTGCTACCTCCCCCTATGTATACCTCTTGAGCCAGTTGATGGCGTATCTGCCTTCATGGTAGACTATTCTAATATGGAAATTAATCATGCTAATGTAATTCTTAGAAGCAAAGACATTCATCTGCTGCGCTCCAGCCCCCTGCACTCTTGTGGCACCCAAAGCAGACTGGGCCTATCTTCACACAGCCAAATGGCTGCAATATTGTCAGCATTGATTGATCAACCATGTTGCATTTAACAAATTGGGAAGATTTCTATGGCCGGGGGAAGCGAGTCGAAATACTGCATTATACCCAAAGCGGGAGGCGATGGCAATCTACAAGCCGCGCTCCCTGATAACAGAATAGTCTGAGATTGTGAGATGTATATTAGGTGGAATTAACATATCAAATAGCGAAGCCCAATGTGCGACCTGTGATATGGGGCGCCGCAGCTTCAGGACCGTGAATGATGCCGCAATTCAATTATAACACTGGGATAATTGACTGGATAGGAGTCAAATGACTACCCGCCCTCCTCCTCGTCCCACACCAAAGGGGGCAAATGTCAGCCTGGGCAGGCCAGGTCTGAGGGGATTTGCTACGTGTTTGGCGGATTTCTCCCTGTAAAGGAGATTCGTGTTATCAGGGCTTTGTAGGATTAACAGCAAAGGCGAAATGAAAAGACGGAGCCGGTTGCCGCTCCCTGGGCCGCTCGCCTATTAACTTCACATCCACCGTAACGAGAGGCGCGTCCGGGACGAGGAAATGAGATGAAGAGTGAAACGGAGCGAAGATGGGGGACGGGGGGGGATTCTGGAAGATGAGAGGAGCAGGAGAATGAGGCCTAGCATGGAGAATAGAGGAAATTACTGAAAGGCCCTGACAGAGAGGGGGGGGCGCCGCCATGCTGAGGCTGCAGAGGGCGACAGATTAGCACCGTGCAGCCATGTGTTATGGCGAGATTGGGGAGCTGCCCCAAACCGGAACCTGACCGCAGAACTGACGCCAAAGCACTGGATTCTGCGGGGCTCTAATATCATTTATCTATTCCTCTTGCTGTCAGTGAATGGAAGCATTCTTGTCTACATCCAGGAACTGAAAACATATACAAACCTGTTGCTACAATATAAGAAACAATGGGGGAGATTTATCAAACATGGTGTAAAGTAAAACTGGCTCAGTTGCCCCTAGCAACCAATCAGATTCCACCTTTCATTCCTCACAGACTCTTTGAAAAATGAAAGGTGGAATCTGATTGGTTGCTAGGGGCAACTGAGCCAGTCTCACTTTACACCATGTTTGATAAATCTCCCCCAATATAGCTATACTACCCCTAGAGAGGAAGCTTGAAGCTATAGTTTAGGTGTCAATTTCTCATCCTTGTTTTAGATTTTTGCTTGCTGTCAGTGAATGAAAGCATTCAGTGTATATAGAGGGCTTGCTACAAACAAAGTATTGTGAAGCTAATACTATGTGTAATGTTCATATGTGAGCCAATCATGTACCAGGGCTTGGCTGCACCTGCTACCCCTGTGGCTTCCCAGCTGATATAAAACTACAACTCCCAGCATGCCCTGACAGCCTGTAGCATGGCATATGTAGATCTGAGCCGGAAGGGAAACTGGATCTGCAGATTTCTAAACTAGTTTAGGTGTCAATTTTCTATTCTTTTTTAATATTTCTGCTTGCTGTCAGTGAATCGAACCTTTCTTGTTTACATCCAGGGGCTGAACACCTATACAGACACCAGGTTTATAGCTCAATCTGAGACAGATACATAGAAACTGCAGTGTAAACAGGATTAGAGATGAGTTGTGGCTGTAAATCTTAACATTTATTGAAAGCAAGCAGTGATCTTAAAAACTGTGAGAAGCTGACAAAGTGTGTTACAACATTCCCTATATAGTGATTAAAGGGGTTGTCGTATTTGATCTTATGGATGTCCTCTGATCTAGAGCACAATGGGACAAACCTTTCCAGCTGTTTGATACTGGAATATAACTGGACAAGCCCTTTAAATGGCATACAGTACATGCTATATACATTACACCGTCATTGTCCTTACCTGGTCCATAGAGTCAGCTGGATATTCTCAGCAATTGTATAGATCCTGGACCCCCCTAAAACAAAGGCACCAAGGGAGACCCCTCTGATGGAAGAGTAATGCTTCTCATCTAAGCCAAATGCTGCCATCATATTGTAACCTAACACAGAGATGGAGAGATCAGTCATGTACACAATCATGTATGTAGATCGGAATCATGCCAACTGCTATGGGCAGTATATTGGGACAGCTAGAAGGGTTGTCATAGGCATACAGCACAGCCATGACAGCAGCAACGTCCTAGTATACTTTCAATTTCAATTCCTTCACTTTTTCAAGATCTCTGTCTCCTGTCAGTGAATGAAAGCATTGTCACATCTAAAACCTGGATGAAAAAAATATCCTGATGCCTGTAGTCTGTATGAAGTCTAGACAATCCCTTGAAATAAACAGGCAAATACATCACACCTGATCTGATAGACTGTAACAATCCCGAGACAGGAGGGAGATCAATGATGTTTTTAGTTGTCTAGACTGGATACATTTGTGATAATCAATACTCTTGGAAGAATATCAGGTAAGGGCAGGCTTTACATTTTTGGAGGTGAATCCGACTGCTTCCATTCACTGACAGCAAGAAGAGATGTGGAAAATGATGCCGAATTTAGATATGTGATAAAGCTTCAGTAATGCTACAGCATCCTAGATGTCATCCAGAATGATCACACATGTCAGGGATGGGTATACATCCCAACAACCAAACCCCCATTCATGGTGACAGCTTTAGAATGCCCATTATGTCCCGTTTGGGTTTCATTCCTAGGGACAATTGCAGGAGATACATTGGGTAAACACCCACAGTGCAGGGGAAAAAACCTTTGGCTGGACGTCTGCACTGATAAGACAGGTCAAAGTTTTGATTGGTCAGGGTCCCACTGCTAAGACCCCACTAATCGGGAGAAGTCCCTGGCTTGTTTGCAGTGATCTGTCAGAAAGGATTGACAGCAGGGAAGTGCATCTTGCTGCCACATGCATCCCACCACATGTTTCCTGATTGGTGGGACCCAGGGGCGTAGCTAAAGGCTGATGGGCCCTGGTGCAAAATGTTAGCTTGGGGCTCCCCATCTCACCCGATCAGACAAGTCATATCTAACGTTATATCCAATTACTTCTAATGCACTGTCACTGCCTCCACCTCATGTACTGCACTACGGCCCCCTATAATTAATGGACTGTACTGTGTCATTGTCTAATCATTGTATTCCAATCTTTGACTCTCCAGCTGAAAAACTACAACTCTCATCATGAACTGCCAGTTGGGTATGATGGGGGTTGTAGTGCTGCAACCTGAAGAGCCAAATGCTGCAAAACTCCCATAATAAACTGTCAGCAGGGCACAATGAAGTTTGAACTTCTGCAACCTGGAGAAGTCACCTGATATCACCTGCAGTCCTATGTAACACCACAGATAACAGTGATATCCCTCTGAGTACAGATAATGTAGTAGTCACCTGCAGTCCTATGTAACACCACAGATAACACAGTAATATCTAAGTACAGATAATGTAGTAGTCACCTGCAGTCCTATGTAACACCACAGATAACACAGTGATATCTCTGAGTACAAATAATGCAGTAGATGTCACCTGCAGTCCTATGTAACACCACAGATAACACAGTGATATCCCTCTGAGTACAGATAATGCAGTAGATGTCACCTGCAATCCTATGTAACACCACAGATAACACAGTGATATCTCTGAGTACAGATAATGTAGTAGACACCTGCAGTCCTATGTAACAGCACAGATAACACATTGATATCTCTGAGTACAGATAATGTAGTAGTCACCTGCAGTCCTATGTAACGCCACAGACAACACAGTGATATCTCTGAGTACAGATAATGTAGATATAGACCCCCTGTGTAGCCCCCCATAGTATAGACCCCCTGCGTATCCCCCCCACAGTATAGACCCCCTGTGTAGCCCCCCCACAGTATAGACCCCCTGTGTAGAACCCCCACAGTACAGACCCCCTGTGTAACCCTCTCATAGTATAGACCCCCTGTGTAGCCCCCCTCCCATAGTATAGACCCCTTGTGCAGCCCCCCCTCATAGTATAGACCCCTTGTGCAGCCCCCCCCAGTATAGACCCCTTGTGAAGCCCCCCCAGTATAGACCCCTTGTGCAGCCCCCCCCCAGTATAGACCCCTTGTGCAGCCCCCCCAGTATAGACCCCTTGTGCAGCCCCCCAGTATAGACCCCTTGTGCAGCCCCCCCAGTATAGACCCCTTGTGCAGCCCCCCAGTATAGACCCCTTGTGCAGCCAAGCCCCCGCCCCCCAGTATAGACCCCTTGTGCAGCCCCCCCCAGTATAGACCCCTTGTGCAGCCGCCCCTCCAGTATAGACCCCTTGTGCAGCCCCCCCTCCAGTATAGACCCCTTGTGCAGCCCCCCCTCATAGTATAGACCCCTTGTGCAGCCCCCCCCCAGTATAGACCCCTTGTGAAGCCCCCCCAGTATAGACCCCTTGTGCAGCCCCCCCCCAGTATAGACCCCTTGTGCAGCCCCCCCCAGTATAGACCCCTTGTGCAGCCCCCCCAGTATAGACCCCTTGTGCAGCCCCCCCCAGTATAGACCCCTTGTGCAGCCAAGCCCCCGCCCCCCAGTATAGACCCCTTGTCAGCCCCCCCAGTATAGACCCCTTGTGCAGCCCCCCCAGTATAGACCCCTTGTGCAGCCCCCCAGTATAGACCCCTTGTGCAGCCAAGCCCCCGCCCCCCAGTATAGACCCCTTGTGCAGCCCCCCCAGTATAGACCCCTTGTGCAGCCCCCCCCCAGTATAGACCCCTTGTGCAGCCCCCCCTCCAGTATAGACCCCTTGTGCAGCCCCCCCTCCAGTATAGACCCCTTGTGCAGCCCCCCCAGTATAGACCCCTTGTGCAGCCCCCCCCCCCAGTATAGACCCCTTGTGCAGCCCCCCCCCCCAGTATAGACCCCTTGTGCAGCCAAGCCCCCGCCCCCCAGTATAGACCCCTTGTCAGCCCCCCCCAGAATAGACCCCTTGTGCAGCCCCCCCCAGTATAGACCCCTTGTGCAGCCCCCCCCCCAGTATAGACCCCTTGTGCAGCCAAGCCCCCGCCCCCCAGTATAGACCCCTTGTGCAGCCCCCCACATCGCAACATTTATGTAAAAAATGAAAAAGAAAAAAAAATAAATAAACTCACCTCACCTGGATCCTTGATTTCCCTGGCAGCTTCTCTTCAGTTCAGTGAGCTTCCGGGATGCCGGCCCCGGCCGGAAGCTCACTGATGCAGGATTGCGGCGCCCGGATTTCTCCTCTCTACTGCACGGCGGCTGACATGTGACGTGATAACGTCACATGTCAGCTGCCGAGGAGGAGGAGAAGTCCCGGCGCCGCGGTCCTGCATCAGTGAGCTTCCGGCCGGGGCCGGCATCCCGGAAGCTCACTGAACTGAAAGAGGTCCGGCGGCCGCGGCTATTTAACTGCACGGGGGGGGACCGGGCCAGGGGGCATATCCCCTGCCACGGCCCCCCCCCCCGGATTGGGGGAGCACAGGGGGAAATGGCAAGGGGGGCCGTGCGGGCCCCCCTAGCGTAGGGGCCCGGTCGCCATGATACCTATTAATACCCTTGACATGTCCCGGTGAAAATTATTTTTTTATTTATACAATTATAGGCATACACAATGTAACAAAACCAACAGCACACAGTTGTAGCAATTGATGTCTTTTACATACTACAGTGAGTAAACAACCACAGTGAAGGTGGAAAAAATTAATGAATCCTATGGAATTCCCTGGAATTCTTCTGCATTGATAACTAACAAAATGTTGACTATATGTATCTAGGTCACAGTAAGGGACAAACACAATCTAGCTTAAACCATCAGCTCAGTTTTCTTAACCACAATGAGTAAACATCCACAGTGAAAAATTAATTCATAAATTAATAAAAACTTCAATAAGCATTGTAGAATTTCAAGTACTGTATTCCAAAGGATTCACATTACTTGTCCCAGAAGCTGTATGCCAGTACTACGTAGGGCCCCTAAAGCACTCAGTAATAAGAGAGCTCAGACTAGTGTTAAAGGGGTTGTCCAGCGAAAATCTTTTTCTTTTAAATTTGTAATTTACTTCTATTAAAAAATCTCAAGTCTTTCCATATTTATTAGCTGCTGTATGTCATGCAAGAAATGTTGTTTTATTTTAAATCTGACACAGTGCTCTCTGCTGACATCTCTGGCTGAGACAGGAACTGGCCATGGCAGGAGAGGTTTTCTATGCGGATTTATAGAAAACCAGGACAGAGTTCCTGTCTCGGCCAGAGATGTCAGCAGAGAGCACTGTGTCAGACTGAAAATAAAACAACATTTCTTGCAGGACATACAGTAGCTAATAAGTATGGGAAGACTTGAGATTTTTTAATAGAAGTAAATTACAAATTGATAAAAAAAAGATTTTCACTGGACAACCCCTTTAAGGCATGTCTAACCCGTTAGAAGACTGCTGGTCTCTTTGTGGTCCCCCAGGCACTCAGCTTTGGCATGATTGTAGCTTCAGCACCCCTATATCTATGTTACATTGGGGTTGTCACTTCACCTCCTTCAGAAGTGAGAATTAGAAGTTGGGAGATAAATCATAGATATTGGCCTCCAATAGTTCCCTCCATCCCGAACACTAATCGATATTTGAGTTGTTACTGCCCCTTTAAGATCTCTATTTCTAGCCGCAGCTTTTCCTATAATATCTTCATTGTATTTCACTCTTTTCTGGCTCAGAACAGATGAAGACAATCTTATTACTGCTGCTGATTGACACCGGGATCTAATGTTCAGACAGACGGAATAGGCTGTAAAGATAAGACGTACATAACTCCTGGGAGAAGCTTCTCCAAGACAAAGCCATTGCTTTACTTTGGGCGAACAAGCATTTCTACCCTAAATAGCATGAAATCCCCCATAAATATCCCTGATTTGTCCTCTGAAGTCACATGGGAAATTAGTTTGCACCTATTTCTTGGTTATCTTTGTTTCAGGGAAAGCTGGGTGACATCTAATATAGAATAGCTATCAGGCAGGTTGTCACCCAGCTTTCTGTTAGTCCTGAATGGCCACCAGAACTCTAGGAAAGCTGTAATGGACACCACCTTCATCTTCACCCAGCGTTCCCAACAATAAATATTTTTAAGATCTAGACTGAGAAGTCATCATAAGACGATTTACAGCTCGGCATTGTTGTGTCTGTCCCTCGAGAGATCTTACCATGGAATGCGTTGTCTAGTCCCTTGTCTTCAATGAGAGGGCACAATTCTGTAAAATACAAATACATGATTCAGGTATTCTACATATATAGCATAGGAACTCAGGGGCAGTGCTGCTACTAAGGCAAGGGGTTCGCTTTCCATGGCGGTCATATACTCATGTAACTATGTATGTAGCCTGTATGTTCTACCCTGCAGCTTACAAGGGTACAGTACATTATGTCGTGTATTCTATGGTATATAGGTGACCTGAAGAAAAAATCTGGATCTGGAAAGTTCAATCTTTGATTAAAATCCCTGTCTAGAGAGACTACAAGTTAGGGTGGGTTCACACTGAGGAATTCTCACGGATAAATTCCGCCGGATGTACACGCTCACGGACGCGCGCATTTCCGCCGGCTCCATAGACACCATTCTATGGGCCGGCTGATTCCGCATTCCGCCGAAAGAAGTGACATGTCAGTTCCTTCGGCGGAATGCGGAATCAGCCATGGAATGGTGTCTATGGAGCCGGCAGAAAGGTGCGTACAGTCGGCGGAATTCCGCGGAATTTATCCGGGAGAATTCCTCAGTGTGAACCCACCCTTACATAGGACAAATGGTTTCAATATCAGCATCTGGTGGCCATTGGTGGTATTGCAGCTTCTGGGGCACATAAAGGAAACAAGATTTTGGAGAGAGGGGCCGGACACCACTCTCTGTGGTTTCTCTCTGCTTCATCCTTTGGCTGTTTGGGCATGCTGGCTAGTTGTAGTTTGGCAACAGCTGGGGAGATATAAGTTGGAGAATGCTGCAGTAGAGCAATTGATCTTATTTCACTACCAACACCCAGTGTCCATAGGGGGTACTGCAGCTCTTTACTATTTTATAACATAGGGTACACTGAAATTTTCTTACATTCAACCTAGAATACATAAAGGGTTCTTACCTGGTGGTCATAGGTGGTAATGCAGCCATTTATCATTAACAAAGGGTGCTTGAAGGGGTAATTATTTTTTTTTTTTTTTTTTCAAATCAACTGTTGTCAGAAAGTTATATAGATATGGAAATTGCTTCTATTTAAAAATCAGGAGTCTTCCAGTACTTATCAGCTGCTGTAAGTCCTGCAGGAAGTGGTGTATTCTTTACAGCCTGACATAGTGCTCTCTGCCGCCACCTCTGTTCATGTCAGGAACTGTCCAGAGCAGTGGCAAATCCTCATAGAAAATCTCTCCTGCTCATGGACATAGGTGGCAGCAGAGAGGACTGCGTCAGGCTGTAAAGAATACCCCACTGTAAAAAATATTTTTTTGCTGGTGTTCCCCTTTAAAACTCACTGTTGCAGTTTTTACAATTTTTACAATAATTTGGACAAGGCAATAATTTCCTATTAGCCGCCTTTACATCTAGTCTAGTCAATAAGTCAGGTTAATGTGTTCTATAAACAATTAACCCTTTACTATCCATTCGGTTCTCTATCAGGCATAGGTGGAGCCCCATATGGACGTCCGGATGAAGTTTACAGGACAAAAGACGCAATTTATTCTACAATTTTCTGGTAATTATTGGTATCCGGTAGCACAGAGCGAGCCGCATCATGACGAGCGGAGCTCATTTCCCCAAATGCTTCCACCTCTGGGGAATAAATAACTTCTCTAAATTGTAATCAAATTGCCATTTGTGTTCCAGTAAATCCATCACAACCCTGGACGCAAACAATGAACTTTAATATGGAATTACCAGAAACTATTAAGCCGAAAATATTTGTATTTATTTTATTATATTTATTTACATATTTCCAAAGCTATTATTGATTTATTACTTTATTGTATTTCTCTTTATTTATTTATTTATTTATTTATGCTACAAACAACCATTTACCAATTTCCATCCCATCATTTTGATTGGCTGACAACTGTCATGTGACCTAGAGGGGCTGATTACTCACCGCCTATTCGAGTCAGCGCGAACCCTCCACGGGCCACGGGCATCTTCCTGGGATTGTCTCCTATGCCATGAAAATAAAAAGTAGTCTGCTTAGATAGAGGACTTGGGCACCCATAAGAGGACAGTGCAGATTCTCAGGACCACCCTGTTGATAGGGTTCCCCTCTCCAAGGGCCCCATAGCAACTGCCTTGTCCGATGGAGTCTGAGGAGGCCCGATAGTCCAGTGACCCGTATTACACAGACAAGATTTACCTGTACTGTAGCGCACTGAAGAGGCGTCGCTCTGGGCTCCGTCCATGTAGCGTGCAGATATTGATACCTGGTATTCTGTACTATACTCCATATCATAAAGGACAGCTATGTGTTCTGAACCAGTGGTGGACATCTGTTGGTAAAGAAGGAGGACTACAATGATCAGCATGCCTCTCTCATTTAGAAGATTATTTTGGATGTAGTTGGTACATATGCATTATACTTCACCTGGTTTAATCGTCCTCCACTTAGTGGGATCCACTTAATGAGATAGGAAGCAACATCATCTGCTCCTGGATCCCACGATACTGTCGCCTTGTCTCCAGAGACATCGACCACTTTCACACCACTAGGGGGCGGAACTTTTACTGCAAAATACAATGTAAGGAAAGACCTCTAGGACAGCTGCCTCCCCCTGCACTATAGTAGCTAAGGTAAGGTAAGCGTATCGGGCAGCGTGAGTACATGATAAGTAATGTAATGCATGTACACAGTAATTCCACCAGCAGAATAGTGAGTGCAGCTCTGGAGTATAATACATATATTATACACATGTAACTTGAGGTGAAAACAGGATAAGTAATATAATGTATGTACAGAGTATCACCATCAGTAGAATAGTGAGTGCAGCTCTGGGGTATAATACAAGATGTAATTCAGGATTAGTACAGCATAAGTAATGTAATGTATGTACACAGTGATCCCACCAGTGACACAGTGACCCCACCAGAATAGTGAGTGCAGCTCTGGAGTATAATACTGGATGTAACTCAGGATCAGTACAGGATATGTAATGTAATGTAGTGACCCCACCAGCAAAATAGTGAGTGCAGCTCTGGAGTATAATACTGTATGTAACTCAGGATCAGTACAGGATATGTAATGTAATGTATGTACACAGTGATCCCACCAGTAGAATAGTGAGTGCAGCTCTGTTGTATAATACAGGATGTAACTCAGGATCAGTACAGGATAAGTAAGTAATGTATATACACAGTGATCCCACCAGCAGAATAGTGAGTGCAGCTCTGGGGTATAATACAGGAGGTACCTCAGGATCAGTAATGTAATGTATGTACGTAGTGACCCCACCAGCAGAATAGTGAGTGCTGCTCTGAAGTATAATACTAGATGTAACTCAGGATCAGTACAGGATATGTAATGTAATGCATGTACATAGTGACTCCACCAGCAGAATAGTGACTGCAGCTCTGGAACTTTACTGTACCCTTTTATCAACCCAGGAGGCCTATCATTATTATAGTAATTTCTGTACTGAAAAATACGATGCTCATAAAGCCAACAAATCTGCTGGCAGAGATGCATTCAGCCATATGTCAGTCCTCACAGGTCAGTCTGCGTCTGTCCCTCTGCACCGATGGATCTGACACCAGAAGTGACGTCCTGACATTCTCTAATTAAAACTAATTGTCGGAGGAGCGGCGGAGCCTGAGAAAGGTAAACAACTTCCTCCGAATCCAAGGACAGACAAGTGCACGGCTCCTCCAGGAGGATGGCAGTGCCAAGAACAGAGTAGGCATGAGGGCAATCACCTGTCACTTACAGGTTGTGAAGTTCCCAGTAAGTACAGACAAGGTCTTTGGACTGCTGCGCGGAAAGGTGACGGTGACAGTGTAGAGAGTCTGCGAGGTCAATGACGTCAAGATCATGGAGGAGCTATCATCAGAGATATCCATCTGCAGAGAGATGAGGAAAGAATAAAGTTAGTTATGGTTAAAGGGGTTACATTTTAAAAAAAAAAATCAACTGGAGTGAAAAAATTACACAGATTTGTAAATTACTTCTATTTTAAGATCTCCAGTCTGATACAGTGCTCTCTGCTGCCACCTCTGTCCAAGTCAGGAACTGTCCAAAACAGGGGAACTTTTCTATCACTACTGCTGAGGACAGTTCCTGGAAAGACTACACCACTTCCTGCAGGGCATACGGCAGCTGATAAGTACTGGAAAGCTTGAGATTTGAGTTGCTTATACATTTGTATAACTCTTTAAGTAGACTGGAGCCAACCCTCAACTGTGAGAACAATATAGACAGCCCATTGATTTTAATGAGAATTATGCAATGCTTCAGTTTTCCTTTGGGGGGCACTGCAGGGAATTGGAATACTTGCATAGATGAGAAAAGACTGATTACAGATTACAGGTCAAATTGTAATCAGTTCCTTGAAGCTCCTGGGCCCTTATATAAAATCTGTAATGGCCCCCACCTACCATGGGCTATTCTTAATACTGAAGTCTTCTTTGGGCACCTTACAATAAGAGATTTCCTGAATGGACAGCCCCATAGATCGCTGTGCAGTCACTGGTATTGGAGGTCTAGTCTTTGTTATGGTGCTTTCTCAGAATAAGGAGCCTCGAAAGCGAAGGGTTACAATCTCTAGTGGATACGGCAGCAGAAATTGTGGGAATAGCCGTCATGTCATCTCCAGAGCAAGATGAATGGCAATGTGAGCAGTGTCACCTTTGGGGGATGATAATTTAGAGACATCAAGCCTGTCATGCAAAGGATTAGCTGCTGTGACTGGTTCCTGGGGCTCCTGCTATCATCATCTCGTGTGTCACTCTCATCATCTCTGCACTGTAATATAAGACAGCCATGTGGACCACAAGGATGGCTCTTCACACTCACCTCTCCATGACTGGCGCCCTCTAGGTGAGGGGTATATGAGACACGCTGGATTGGTCCGTCGAGAGGCATCCTCTCCCAGCTGATGGTGACAGTGCTGTGCGTGACATTGGTGAAGAGCAGGTGTCGGATGACCGGTTCTAAAAGAAAGTTAAAGGGGTTGTCCAGCGAAAATCTTTTTCTTTTAAATCAACTGATATCAGAAACTTATATAGATTTGTAATTTATTTCTATTATAAAATCTCAAGGCTTCCCATACTTATTAGCTGCTGTATGTCCTGCAGGAAATGTTGTTTTATTTTCAGTCTGACACAGTGCTCTCTGCTGACATCTCTGGCCGAGACAGGAACTCTGTCACAGATGTCAGCAGAGAGCACTATGTCATCACCGTGTCATCACTGTGTGCGCACTATATGGGATAATTGCATAGATGCTATTCTGTAGGTGCCACATAGCTTTTTTATGTAAGCCACTATATGGCACTATTATTTAGGGCCATATGGTGCTATTATGTAAGACACCATTTAGCACTATTATTTAGGCAACATATGGCACTATAATGTAGGGAACTAAATTGCGCTATTATATAGCATATCATATAACTGTATTATGTAGAGCAACATTTGGCACTATTATGTAAGGTACCGTTTGGCACTATTATGTAGGACACACTTTTATACTATTATAAAGGGCACCATACGGCACCATTATGTAGGACACCATATAGCACTTTTGTAGACCATCCTAATAAACTATTATGGAGGACATCCTGTAACATTATTATATATGGCACTATTATTTAGGACATATATGGCACTATTATGTAGGGCAACGTAAGGCACTAATATGTAGTCCAAATAAAAGGAAAGAAACACAAACACCAGGCATTATAGGACTGAATCCAACCCACTGTGCAGAAACCTGGCATCATATGGCACTATTATGTAGGACAATGTATGGTATAACTACGTAGGACACCATATGGCACTATTATGTAGGACAATGTATGGTATAACTACGTAGGATACCATATGGCACTATTATGTAGGACAATGTATGGTATAACTACGAAAGACACCATATGGCACTATTATGTAGGGACTACATGACACTTAAGTAAGCAGTGCATGGCATTAATTGTAAAGGCATTATCATATAGATGTTATTATACTGTATGGCACTAATATGTGGTTTTATAGTATGCCATTTTTATATTGAACACAGTATGGCACCATAGACTTGTATGGGTGACTGTAATATGTGGGTCACTGTATTCAACAAATTTGAAGACTTCATGGCTTATAATGTAGGACACTATATAGCATACATAAGACACTGTATGGCTCTAATATTTAGGACACTGTATGGCACAAATATGTGGGATATTGTATGGTACTAATCTTAAGAAGACTGTTACTATTATCTGTAGGACACAACATGGTACTATCATGTAAGATACTGTATGGCACTATTATGTTGGCACTACGTAACACTTATGCAGACAGTGTATGTCATCATTGTACACATTATATAGGCACTATATGCCACTATTATGTAGGCACTATAAGGTGATATCATGGATGGTACTGAATAATATTGCTCTTTGGTATCAGCATTATATGTTATATGTTTATTTTGGAAAGTTTCAGGACAGTTTTATTTCTCCCTTCTTCCATATAATAATGGGAGAGTCCACCATATGTTTTACCCAGGGGAAACACAGAATCTTAGTTACATTAATGTTATCAGATTTACCGCTAGAACTCACCCGTCCTTTGCTGAATAGTGACAGGGTCACTGGCCTCGTCCCCTGACACCGCCACCACAGTCACACTATACAGGTTGCTTGGCCATAACCCAGACAGAGAGAGCCGTGTGTCCTCCACCCTATTCTGCAATGCAAAGATATGTTATAAATAGGTCCAATCAATCTATAAGGAGACAGAGTGGGGGCAGCATTACCTCTGTCACCTCCAGACCCTGATCCGTCTCTGTAGAGCAGGTCACCAGGTAGTGCATAGCCCCCTCTGATGGCTGCCAGTGTAACTGCATGGATGAGGCCGTCACTTGCTCCACAGTAAGAGCAGAAGGAGCAGCCAGTGGCACTAGAAAGGATAACAGGGGATATATTATAAACCTAGACAGAGCATTACATTGCTCCAATATGGGTGCAGCAAATAAAGGAACCCACAGGTTGAGGTAATCCCACGCAGTCCTGCACCCACACCACTGACGTAGATGGGGAACACCGACACCAGGTAGTCTGTACGAGATGTCAGGTTCATCAGAACAGCAGAGGTTGAGTCTCCATCTAATACTACCTGCAAAACAACTAATAGGATCAAAGGGGCAAGAGCAAAACCTACAACAAAACATATAGGGTAAAGTGCCAAGAGAAGGCAAGAGGGCACATGATGTACACATCATGAATAGCAGAGCTTAGTCATGCACAAGTAGAAGATTTTTGTAGAATGATGATGTTTACCAGAATCAAAAAGAATATTATTACATAAATGGTCACTGTCATTTCAGACACCTTTCCTTTTTGTGATCTGTTACATATTCACTTCATTTAACAAAATGTTTCCTTACGGCAGAAAAAATTAGCTCTAATGTTTTGGCCACTTGGTATCTTTTTGTAGTCTGCAGTCTGCTGTCTACTGCCTGTTGTTAGAGGAATTCTGTCTTTAGTAACAGCTAGATCAGGACAGAACACAGGAAGTATGGATAGGGCTTAGAATGTGCAATGTGCAGGATAGAGAGGGAGAAATCCAGGGCAGTGCAAGATGAACTAATCTGCCTGCTGAAGATAGTCTACATTGTTCCTAAAAGGTAAATTAAGGCTTCTGTCTCATCTCTCTGCCTCTATAAAGCTCAGGGCAGCTGTCACTGTCTACTGCTGTATATCCACAGTAATGTGTCCCCTTCCCTTTAGCATGTTATCAGAAGCAGTTTAGTGCTTAGTGTAACCCTTTCCATGCTGTGTTTCTGATGCTGCTTGATGTTTCTTGCAAACCCAGTGCATCAGTAGTGCCTTCTCCAGCTACATGTAACCAATAGTAGTGATCAGTGCACATCATCCCCCAGCACAGTGCAGCCTGTTCAGTGCACTTTAACCAGCACTAGCACCATGCCATGGCATAGCAGAGTGGAGAAGGTATTATGTGTGCTCTGACTGGCCAAAAAAGTAAGTGAAAGCAGCCCCGCTCTGGTCCAGCCCCTGCAATGGAGGGAATACTACACAACCCCCAGACAAGTCGGGCACATTTTATTCATAACAGCAGCCATGTTTTTTATATCTAGGACAACCACTCTAACAAGGGTGGCACACCTCTTGAGGGGTCCCTCCTCGTGATGGATAGTAGACTATACGATACTTCCGGACAGGCTGTTGAGGTGGAGTCCAGGAGACCCGCATGCTCCTAGCTGTTACATCGGAGACCACCAGATGTGTAGGACTGGGATGGGGGTCAACTGAGCGAGGTCCAGCAACATTCCAGGACCCTGTATGAGAAGCACAAGTATCACTAAACTGAGAAAAGGTTAATACTAAGGTCCCATCACATCCCAGATGTCCTACCAAGATCTGCTTCCCTCCTCCGCTCTTTCAGTCTCATGCAGAGAGCTCGAGACACATCTCCCACCAAGGAGCTCAGCATCGGGAAGTCGGGAACCATGTGCACAGTCAGCTCCGTCGGCTCTGATGCTATTTCTCTCAGCTCAGACTCATCTGCATTCTTAACCCCTGCAAATCCAGAGCGAATGATGAAAATAAAGCAGGATCCATGGTGGTCACATGAAACTGATGGATAAGAAGGATCCTTACCAATAGCAAATATGTAGATTCCTGATTGTTTCAGATTTTTAGAAACTGTAATTGCATCATCTTGGGACTTCCCATCAGTCAACAGGATTAACACCTTCCCTGCTGAAGGCCGAGCCCCTGAGGCTGCTCTGAGATTTTCCTCCAGAACATGGATGAGAGCCATACCTAGTCATACACCAGACATACATATTATGGTGGTGAGCGACCATGGCAGACTCCCACCCCACACAGTCACCCAGTATATACCAGTAAATGTGTTCCCGCCTTTGTATTTCACTCGCTTTATGGCTTCTAAGACTTCGGCTTTAGAGGTAAATGTACTCAAGTCCCACTCTGTCTGTGGTTCTCTGCTATACTGAGAAAGACCTAAAGATAGGGAGCAAAACATTGGTACATACATAAGGTGCTGTCCAGATATTAAAAACTGGAGACCCTGTAGTAGAAAAGGACAATCCAAGAGACTTTAATACAGACCCTCTACACTATGTAATTCTTTTCTCTTTCCATCTCCACAAACTGTGCTACCCCTTCCCAGTTTCTGAATCATGACACCCCCCCCCCTTCAGGGGCGGAATAACTTTACCATAGGCCTTAGGGCTCTATTCCACGAGACAATTATCATTCGCATAATCGTTAACGATCTAAACGACCGCTATTGCGAAAGACCTGAAATCGTTCATCGTTCATCCATTTACATTGAACGATAATCGTTACTTGTGATCATTTTTGCGGACGTCTTGTTCAATGCGAACGATTTGTGAATGAGCAACGATAAAAATAGTTCCAGGTCTTATTAAACGATCAACGGTTTCTCGTTCGGTCGTTAATCGTTAACTGCTATTCAACCAAGCGATTATCGCTTATATTCGAACGACTTAACGATAATCTGAACGATAATCGTCCTGTGGAATAGGGCCCTTAGGCTGTTCACCAAGCTTGGAACCCCCACTGTACCTATGGCAGCACTAGTGTGGTGCTTATAGATACGGGAGACAAAACATCAATAAAAGTAGTACCAACGCGGATCTTGTCCCGGGAAATGTGAAGGGGGCTGAGGATTCCCCATAGGAAGCTTTTCACAAGCCTGAAATTTGTGCGTCCTACGCTCCAAGAACTGTCCACAAGTACAATGATGTCCCACTCAAGTGCAGTGTCACACTGGTGCGAGGATCCTAAAGAGAGACAAAAACAATTCATTTAGTAAAGGTGGCCTACACTAATAAATGTCGTCTGAATTTCTCCTGTTTTTCGCATACACGCTCAGCACAGCATTCCTGTGCTCTCTATGGGGAGGATTAAACCGCTCCCAGAGCAGTCTCTGAGAACAAAGGAGTCAGGCAGTGATTTTACATCATGCCCGACCGATATCTCCACCTATATCATCTCATCATCTGTCGGTGAAGTGTCAGAGGAGCTCCACATGCTTTATATTGTTGGAAGAACCCAGAAGTGGTGGGTTGGGCCAACAAAAGTTTATGCGGACCTTAAGTATAATGCACTTTAATGTGGACATTCAGGCAGTTAAGGACTTTGTCACCTCTTCGAGGGGTACCAGGTGTAGCAGAAACCTCTCGTTCCATTTTGGAGGAAATCTTTTGAGTAGGTCTGGGTGCCATGGTTGTATTTGGAGGGTTATATCTCTTCACATCAGGTTCCTGTGTTTTGGTACTTGGAGTGACCAAAAACTCGCTGTCTGTTGTCCCCTCTAGAAAGAAAGAAAAATTAGATTAGAAAAACTCCATTGGGGTTTGAGTGTTTGCATCTCATTGGTGGAAAGAAGAAGGAAAATGTATTAAGAAGTAACAAGAAATGGAAAAGGAGAGTAGACAGTGTGCTTGAATGAGAAAGGAAAAGACAAGATATAGAATTAAAAAGTAAAGAAGACAAAATGGGAAGAAGGGAGAGGAAGAAAGGAGAAGAAAAGAGAAGAGAGGGAATCTGAAGAGAAAAATGAAGGAGAAAGGAGAGAGAAGTACGAAAAAAATAAAGATTAGGAAGAAGGAAAAGAGTATAGACAAGACGAGAGAATGACTGAAGAAAAGGATATGAGGAGGAGAAAAAAGAGGAGAGAAGTCAGAAAGGACGATAAAAAGAAGAATGAGAAAAAGAAGGGGAAAAGATGAGGAGGTGGGAAGAGAGAAAAATGAAGGAAAGTAGGAAAAAAGAAGGAGAAATTATGGGGGAAGGGAAGAGAAAGAAAAATTAAGAAAAGAAGGGGAAAGATAGGGGAAAGGAAGAGAGAGAAGAAAGGGAAGGAAGGACAGACAGACAGAAGAAAGGAAGGAATGAAGGAAAACCATGAAACGGGAGGATAAAGGAGAAGACAAGACAAGAGGACAACAGAGGAGTAGGACAAGAAAGGAGAGGATGAGAAAGGAGGACAAGAGTAGTTGAAGAAAGAGAAGACAGGACAGGACAAGAGAGGAGAGAATGATACAGAGGATAGGAAGAGGGGACAAAAAAAGGAGGATAAGAGGAGGAAAGAGAAAAGGCCAAGAGAGGCAAGAAAAAAGGCCAAGACATGAAAAGAGAAAAGGGCAATAGCGGAGAGAGATGGCGAGAAGAAAGGACAAGAAATAAGAAGACTAGAAAAGGAGACTAGAAGAGGAGAAAATAGTGGAGGACAAGAGAGGAAGAGGACAAAAAAGACAATAACAAAGAAGAACACAAGAGAGAAGAAGAGGGGACAAGAAAGAACAGGATGACGGAAGAGAGGACAAGAAAGCATAGGACAGGAAAGAAAAAGAGAGAACAAGAGAGGAGAGGATAAGATATGGGGAAGAGAGCAGAAAAAAAGAAAAATGAACAGAGAGGAATAAAAAGGGAAGAAGAAGAGGAGAAAAAAGGAGAGGAGATGAAAGGAAAGGATAGGAAGGAAGAGTAAAGGAAATAATATAAGGAGACAATATGAGCAGAGAGGAAGATTAGAAGAGATCCCCACAGACCTGTCTCAGGTGTGCTGCTCTCTACAGACGGGAGAGAGTCCATCTCAGGGGTCCCCAGGGTTGGAGTTACTTCCAGTTTCTTCTCATTTCTGATTTGAGATTTCAAATCATCTACTACACAAATATAATGGCGAGAGGGAAACGATCAGTCGTCATTTCTATATATCCAAACCACTCACACCCAAACCCAGAGCTAACTTTTGTGACAGGAATAGAAAGCTCATAAAAACTTTGCAGATCATCTTTACCTTTCAAAGATTTTTTTAAAGGGTTACCCAGGAATAGAAAAATGTGGGAGTTTTCCCCCCAAAAGCAGTGCCGACCCTAATAACAGGCGGTGTGTGGTATTGCAGTCCAGTCACACTCACTTTAATAGGGCTGAACTAAAATATTAGACGCAAATTATGGACAGGTCTGATGCAGTTTCTGAAAGAAAATACAGTGATTCCTCAACTTACAATGGCCTCAAGATACAATATTTTCAACATATAATGGTCCTTTCTGGACCATCGTAACTTGAGATCAGACTCAACATA